>NC_056751.1:723716386-723931386 GCF_019279795.1 Protopterus annectens | reverse complement strand
AGGTTGGGGTTGCCACCTGTTCACCTTTGCAAGGGACACTCCCCTTTGGGCAGTTGTGTCCTGCAAAATAAATGTTATTATGGCACATGGCCTGTGATTTAGGGCAAAGAATCCATATATTGTCTGGTTGCATAAAATGATTATGTTGTATCTGAAACACCTAGATGTTATAGGAAACAGTATTAGCAACTTTAATGCTACAAGAATAACCTTTTATTTAGGCAAAATGGTGAAGCAGTCTATTTTCTACTGGCTGTGGGTATGTGTTGCCCTGCCAAATCTGACATCTCTACACATAGGAGCTATAGGGATGCCACCTTTCAATATGGCCAAAGTGGGACCTGCTCCATAGAAATGTCTGATGTACCAGGTCAGAACATACCTACAGCTGTGCATAATACAGAACTATATGTATTTGCACAAATAAAAGCTTAGTCTAGTAGCAGTCCACTTGCTTATGCTGCTTCACATAACATATAGAAGTGTCATATATACAATAACTGTTACATGCAACTATTACAGAAACATAGAATATAATTTTGTCCTGTAATCAGGACATTTGCTATGTCTTGATTATTTTCGCATGACACATCCGCCTAAGGAGGGACTGTCCCACGCAAAGTGGGACAGGTTTTAATCCTAAAGTCCCACCTTGGCCAATTTAAAAGGTGGAAAACCTACAATAGGTATGCGGTAGCATGACCCAGCAGATGGATGTGGGTCCCAAAATACATTTACTTGTCTGCAATGCAGAGTATCGGTTCCCATGTATCAGCTAGATGGGAGCAGATTGTATGAGGAACACGCATATAATATGATTAACTCACTGGACAGGCCGCTGATTCCGTACAGTCAAATGCCATGCCGTCGCCTAATGGTCAGCCATATCTGATACTGTAGTCATGTAGTTCGATGTAATAGGCATCACAAGGGATTGTGCCCACCCAGCATGAGTGACACATGCAAGCACCAATGTCAGTGCATGTGCAAGTGAGGGAGCGAGCGGGTGTGTGTGTTTGGCTACCTGTATGCGAGTATTGCACTGGTAAAGAAATGTGGAGGCTAACCAAGTGTAAGAAGATGTAACCAGAGGTCAGCAGTGCTTAACACTGCACAAACCTACGCACAACAGCTCCCAACTGCTTCAATGTGCCTTACTCCCTCCGTATCCAATGGGCTTGTTCTGCCCGCAAACAAATAAACGTCCTTTGCAAGTGTTGGTAGCAACACCCTGCGCACACAGCTAATGTGAATTACCAATACACCATGGCAAATATACAGACAATAGACAGTACCACACACATACCATACAGCACAGTCATCCAACAGTATAGCAATGTACCGGCAGATATGTCCGGACCACTGGTGTTTGCAGACCTGGCCTTCCTGTGTTTACGTGTGTGAGCATGCCCAGTATGACCATTCCACATGTTGTCAACTGACATTGCTGTCATACCTTCATGTATGGCCAACTGTATTGCATGTGTTACATGTTCCGGTAGTCTGTACTGTGGTGCCGACCTCTGCGTTGTACACTGACAGGTGGCATGCTGTGTCTGCAGGGTATCCATTGGTCATGTGGCATTGACTGTTGCTACATTTCTGCACAGCATGAGAGGACATCCGACTGTATCCACATTCCTACACAGCACGGGGGGGGCGCACCTGACTGTTGCTATATGTGTACGTTGGAAGGGGGGGCACACCTGACACTTGTACACTTTTGCTACTACTGTACTGGTATGTCAGGTACTCCATTTCAGTGTGTAGACCTACCTATTGTGCTGGCTAGAGGCATACCAGTGTACTCCAGATTTTAGCTTTAATTACCAACATATTAGTTTCAGACGTCCTAGCCTTCACAACCTACATCCAACTGCCTGGCCTACTGTAGTCTGTCTGTGTGGGTCTGTGGGGGGGATCATCCATAGGGCATATTCAGAGGCCATAGTACAGCATTTGTCTGTGTTGATCTACACCTGTCCAGCTGGTTGAGACTTGTGTGGGCTGTATGGACACACACGATGCTCAGCCCATTACACACAGTGGGTTATGACACCTTGTGTGTGTGTGTATATATATATTTATATATATATATATATATATATATATATATATATACATGCACCACATATACATATACACACATACGTAGATATAGAATATATATCTCAACAGCAGACCATGTGACACCAAAGCATTAGACAAGAATGAAAAGGAAACCACATGCGCCTCCTGCATTTTGCACTGGTGTTAATATCAAGGCAAGTGTGTTTCTGTGCATCACATGGGTTCAGACTGTATTAAGGGTAAGATTAGGGCTGCTGACATTACTCACCAGACCTATTGTTGAATGTATGTGTATGTCTTGCCAACCCAGTCTCTTGGCCGACTGTGACATTTATGGCCACTATATAGGAAAACAACAAAACACGCTCCTCAACACATCCAGTAGCTAGCCACTCACAGACACCAACACATAGGATACGACTGCCAAACAAACACACCTGTCATGTCTTGGAATAGAACACCTACCTGTCTATTCTATCACACGAGAGTATTATGCAGTTACAGAATGCGCTACCGAGATTACTGGGGCACACCATTCCCAGAGGTGTACTTCTAGGTGGGTGACATCATCAGCAATGGCAAAGTTGGCGATAGGCATTGTATGGAGTGTGAGCAGTCTAAAAGCATCATTCTGTCTTTCGACAGAGACACACACAGTTGGCATGGCTGGGATTAGAACATTGACTTAATTACTTTATCACATTACAGCATTATGCAGTTACAGAACATGCTACCGAGATTACTGGAACAAATGATTCCCAGAGGTGTACTTCTAGGTGGATGACATCATCAGCAATGGCAAAGTCAGTGATAGGGATTACATGGAGTGTGAACAGTACCAGAGCATTATTCTGTCCCCAGACAGACACACAGTTGGCATGGCTGAGTAGAACACTGACCTTACTACCTTATCACACTACAGCAGTATGCAGTTATAGAACGTGCTACCGAGATTACTGGGACACAATACTCCCAGAGGCATACTTCTAGGTGTGTGACATCATCAGCAATGGAAAAGACGCCGATAGGGATTGTATGGAGTGTGAGCAGTCTAAAAGCATTATTCTGTCTCCAGGCAGACAGAGACACACACACACACACACAGTTGGCATGGCTGGGATTAGAGCACCGACCTAACTACCTTATTACACTACAGCATTATGCAGTTACGGAACATGCTACTGAGATTACTGGGATACAGCACTCCCAGAGGTGTACTTCTAGGTGGGTGACATCATCAGCATTGGCAAAGACGGCTTTAGGGATTGTATGGAATGTGAGCAGTCTAAAAGCATTATCCTGTCCCCAGTCAGATGGAGACACACACAAAGCTGGCATGGCTGGGATTAGAACATAGACCTAAGTACTTTATCACACTACAGCATTATGCAGTTACAGAACACACTACCATGACTACTGGGGCACAGTACTCCCAGAGATGTACTTCTAGGTTGGTGACATCATCTGCATTGGCAAAGATGGTGCTAGGGATTGTATGGAGTGTGAGCAGTCTAAAATCATTATTCTGTCTGCAGCCAGACAGAGACACACACAGTTGGCATAGCTGGGATTAGAGCACTGACCTAACTACCTTATCACACTACAGCATTACGCAGTTACAGACCGCACTACCGAGATTACTGGGATACGGCACTCCCAGAGGCGTACTTCTAAGTGGGTAACATCATCAGCATTGGCAAAGATGGCGATAGGGATTGTATGGAGTGTGAGCAGTCTAAAAGCATTATTCTGTCCCTAGGCAGATGGAGACACACACACAGTTGGCATGGCTGGTATTAGAACACCATCCTAACTACCTTGCAGTTACAGAACACGCTACCAAGATTCCTGGGACACAGTACTCCCAGCGGTGTATTTGTAGATGGGTGACATCATTGGCCTTGCTAGCAGTGGGTATAAAAAATGTATGGAGTGTGATCAGTCTAAAGGTATTAGTTTTCAAGCAAATGGGGAGTCACACACACAGTAAGTGTGGGACTAGAACACCAACCTAACTACTTTATTACACTACAGCATTGCACAATTACAGAACATGCTACCGAGATTACTGGGGCACAGCAGTTCCAGAGGTATATTTGCAGATGGGTGACATCATCGGCCTTGCTAACGGTGGGTATAAGAAATGTATGGAGTTTGAGCAGTATAAAGGTATTACTCAGTCAAATGGGGAGAGACACACACATACACATGGCAACTGTAGGAGTAGAACACCAACCTAACTACTTTATTACACTACAGCATTACACAGTTATAGAACACACTACCAAGATTACTGGGACACAGTACTCCCAGAGGTGTATATGTAGATGAGTGACATCATCTGCCTTGCTAACAGTGGGTATAAGAAATGTATGGAGTGTGGCCAGTCTAAAAGCAATTTAGAGTTCATCAGCAAATGGGGACAGACATACACACACACGGCAGTGTCGGGTACGGAACACCTGCCTATCTACAGATTACTATTACAATACTGCATATATACGAATCATGCCACACAGACTACACATGTCAAGGCTGTCATTATGACCATCTGGGAATGCAGACATCAACAGGGATGCTGGCAGCTAAGATGTACATACCTGTGAACCTGTGTGTTTAAAGTATGAATCCATCCTGACCTGGAGTATGCCCATCTGTGGAATGGATGACTACTACCACTATACAGGGTTACAATGGTCATGCCCATACACAGAGGCACATAACCAACACAAGGTGTCACTGGGCATGCTCACACACTTAGTAGCACAGGGCTGTTTGGAATGCACTGTGTCCATCTACACAAGGATATACTGGGCATGCTCATACTCTTAGTAGCACAGGGTTGGTCGGAATGCACTACTATGTGTCAATCTACACAAGGATATACTGTGCATGCTCATACTCCTAGTAGCACAGGGCTGACTGGGATGCACTCTGATGCTAAACACAGAGGGCCACAGTAGCCATGCTATTACAGGTAGACATAAATAACACATTGTAATGGGCTCTGGTGTTGGTAGTTGTCATTTTTAGTGGGAACGCTGCTCTGCATATATATGACACCTGTCTTTAACAAATCAGCTGTCATTCTGGGATGACATGGCTGACAGTAGGCAGGCCTTTGACACATATCACATGCATCCATGATACAAGGGAGTGTGGATATTACCCAATTCACATCCGCCCACACAGTGTCATTCCAAGGCAAATGTCCTAAACACAGGTTAACTCCCATACGCCTACAGGACAACTGCATTGTTTTCTTATGCTGACCAGTGCTAGATGTGTAGCATCCATATTCACAGCTGGCCACTGTAGATCCAACAATGGGGAGTACTGACATCTGTGGAGTGAGGAACACCTGGCTGATGTCTCTGTAGTGCACAATAGCACTACCACCATATACCTCAGAACCTAGCACTACCACAATATACCTCAGAACCAGACATGTGGGTCATAACACAGGTACGGACCACTCCAGGTGGTGTACCCACATACATAAAGGCCACTCACATGTACTGACCGGTCCCGCCATGAAAGGCATCACAGATGAGCCATGTGCAGGACACAGTGTCACATGCTGCATTCTAGGATGTAAACTGCAGACATCACCATGTCCTTGGACCACCACCACGCAACCATACATGTTGTATGACAGACAACTAGACCACCATGTGACCCTTGAACTGTGTACTGTACTAAGCTCTACATCAACTGTAGACAGTACACATGTACTGACACAGTTGCATCATGTGTTATGCAATGCAATGATACCACTGTCTGTGACCAGGTCACCTGTACACATACCAAGGGCCCTCAGTACTGTCCACCATTAGCAGATGTATGTTGCTGTACACCAGTACACACCCTCATGTATGGATATGACATACATGTACCTGCCCTGGGTATGTACATGCCACACACACAACACACCTGTAAATAGCATAGCTGTTGTAGCCCTTTGTGCAAACAGATGGCTACAGCCATTACACACATGCACATGGAAAATAGGTACATGGCTGCTGAATGCTAACAGTACATAAGGTGTGATATCAATGTTGACAGAGGTAACATCCCCTCTGTACTGGTCACCCATCAGATCATACAGCAGTCCACATGTCATGTATGTTATTACACATATCTGCCAATTGCAATGCCTACAAACATGACCAAATGTCAGGATTGTAGGACCTACACACCTGTACACGTAGTGTTGTGCGTTCAGATGACATGCCTGTGCAGTTGCTGATGTATGCAGGTGGTGTGTATCCTAGTACATCATGAAACTGCAATGCAGCCTCAACATTGCCAACTGTATATGGTGATATGCTGAATGTACAGAAAGATGTATGATGTCCCTAGTGCACATATCAGCACTGTTGGCACAGAAAGCATCAGTTCAGTTTGTAATGCATGCAATACTGCTGTATGTCTGACATACATAACATGAGATATGCAGGTCTGAGATTGACAGTACTGACATGTGTGGTTGTGTGTGTGTCCATATTTGTCATGTATTGTGGGGAATACATCTCAATTGTTACTCACTCTCCTGTACACTAGTGTACACATCTGTGCAGACTGCAATGTATAAAGCAGGACATAGACAAGGGCATGTATCTCACACATGTGAGGTATCTGTATGTGCATGACATAGGTGTATTAATTACTGAATGTCACACTGTGTGTATGTAGGGCTGACTGGTCCCTGGGGTGAGGATGTATGTTACTATACTGAACTGATAGGACCCCTCCCACCATCCAGGTGATGCATTCAACTATCCGTGTTGATGTCCTTGATCTTAGGCCGTACTGACTACCTGTACATGTGTATTCTCTGTGGCACATCATGTAGGTGCACAGTACTGTAATGATGATTTGCACATAGGCAGGGCTCCTCAGCACACCAGTAGCAACTGTGTGTGAGTGCGTTACTGTGTCAGTGAAGCCATGAGTGTGTGTGTGTGTGTGTGTGTGTGTGTGTGTGTGTGTGTGTGTGTGTGTGTGTGTGTGTGTTACAGTGTCACTGAATACATGTGTGTCAATACCTGAGTGTGTGGGTGCAGTTGTGTGTTGGCATCCTGTCATGGGAAGGTGTATTACTGATACCCTATGAGGCATCACACTTCCCACTGGCCTCTACCCTTGTAATCAGCTAGACCACTCTCTTACCTCACCACTCCATGTAACTGTACCTGTGATGTCATCCTTTATGGATATCACATCTGTGGCTACAGTAGCTTAATACACAGCTATCATGCTCTTGGAACGATAGACATGTTTGTAACGTGGGACATTCTCACTGGTATGTGGCAGCTACACAGTGCATGCTGGTATATTCATACATACCTGTGAGTGGTCCACATTGACATATGAGACACTTAACTGAAAACACTGACATCCACTGGCACATGCAATTAGACCTGAAGAAGGACAGCAGAACAACATGACCAACATGTATTTACTGTTGTTACACAAGACACATACTGTTAACAGTATTGTACACCTGTACTACATGGTATATCTGCTCACTGTCAACAGTCGTCAACATTTGTAAACTACACATATCATCCTAGTCTGTTCACCCTGTGCATCAGACCATATGAGCATGTCCCTGCACCGATGATGTGGATGTCAGGGATGCAGCACAGGCATCATCATATGCACAGGGTGTTAATGTTTGCCGGAGGCCTAGGCTGCACTGTTGTTACACAAGACACATACTGTTAACAGTATTGTACACCTGTACTACATGGTATATCTGCTCACTGTCAACAGTCGTCAACATTTGTAAACTACACATATCATCCTAGTCTGTTCACCCTGTGCATCAGACCATATGAGCATGTCCCTGCACCAATGGTGTGAATGTCAGGGATGCGGCACAGGCATCATAATATGCACAGGATGTTAATGTTTGCCAGAGGCCTAGGCTGCACCATTGGATGACATCATGTGTGTGGGTTTGGGCCTTTGATCTAATTGGGTGTGTGTGGATGTTATGCATGTGTGTGTTGTGGTGCCCTTCATATGCGTCCAGTGTGTATGTGTGTGTGTGTGTGTGTGTGTGTGTGTGTGTGTATCTGCACACAGTTCTCCCATGTGTCTGGCCTACACAGGGGTATTATTGCCAGCTGCAGACTGTACAGGCGAGGTTTTACAGTTCACGGTGTCCGGCCATGGACATGTGACCTGTGCCTGTCAGGGGTTGCATGGGCACTACCAGACAGAGGTGCAGATTGGGTACTGTCTGATGTCACTAGTCCACTGGAACCATGTCCCTGTTGGGACCGTCCCAGGCCACATGCACGTGGCCTGTTGTGTCATGGTGTGGACAGCACAGCACAGCACCAGATGCATTGCTGCTGCTACCGCCACTATGGGAGCGGGCATGTGAGGTAGCTTGCACATGTAGACCTGACACAGGTGATGTAGCAGGCCTATGTCCACATGCCCGACGACACACTCCTACCAGATGTTCCAACACAGACAGCTCATGCTCGAGGATTGTCATGCCACAGTCAAGGACTCCAACCATGTCACCCAACCGTCTATCCAAAGCATCAGCAATCTGCTGTTGAGTATTTACCATTGCCCGGATGCTGTTGTTTAAAGAATGGACAGCAGCACTCTGTAGCCTCTGATCTTCTCTGTTGCACCATTCAGCATGTGCCTGTGCCTCCATTACAGCCTGAAACATGTGTCTGGTGACACCAGTGGCTGTGCTCTGTCATGCAGGAGAATGTTGGTCAGAGGTCCTCCTATGAGCAGCACTGGCCACGTGCCTGTGTGGGGCACCACCAGTAGTTTGGCTGACACCATGGTGTGCAGGCACACCTTCCATAGCCCCACAATTTCCTGTTCCAAGCTACCACACACCAACTGTTCTTCCTCTATGACCACTGGTGATGGGGTATGTGCAGGTATGGGATCTGTGTGCGGGGATGAGGTGGATATAGATGGAATGGCAAACAATGGCACAGTTTCAGCCCCTGACAACTCTGCCTGTGACCCAGTCATACATTCATCATCACTGCTAGTGTCTGTGGGGACACTAACATCTGATGTACCACAAGAGGGCAATGCACCTACATCACCTGTGAGGGCAGACAAGAACGGTACATTACAATCTGTACAATAGACACACACACACGCACGCATGTGATATGACAGAAGGCATGCAAAATGCATGTGATATGGCAGACGGCATGCAGTGCAGACAATAATAGTGGTAGTTATCATACATCCCTAGGTTGCACACAGCATGCATGTGTGATAGCAGACAGCATGCAAATTACACAATCATAGTAGTGGTTAGCATACATCCCTGTGTTACACCATGTGGACCAGCACAGGTTAACAGTACATCTGCCTGGTGTGTGGCATATGACCTTGATAATCACATATAGTATGACATGTGATCTGCTGACATGTGCAATGACATGCATACATGTTTAACACAATGGTGTCCTGTTGAATATACAGTGGGGCAATGGTGTACCAATTCAGTGTTATCTATCCACCCTACAGATATACTGCAAATTTAGCTGATGTGCATGGCCATTCCAGGGAATCATGAGGAGTATCTAGTGCTATACAGTGTGAGTTACAGACAGGGTTCATAGCCATGACCCATTTCAGATGCAATACATATATACTGTGGAATGTGACCCACATCACTGTGGTGTATACACACTAAACCATGATGTGGAAGTTGTGACACAGGTCACTGATGGGTATACGGATGACACCCCTGTGCATCTGCAACCATATTTCTGCAGCCTGGCAACTATGGGCAGACATGGCAAACACGTCTGTACACCATGTCCCACATGACATCTGTGTACCACACACACACACACACACACACACACACACACACACACACACACACACACACACACACACACACACACACACACACACACACACACACACACACACACACGAGGAACTAGTATGGCATTTATGTCCATCACCAGCAACGGAAATGTACTGTGTCTGTGGCCGGATGTGGATACTGTACTGGTAACTGCTGTCATGTTGCAACACCCTCAAGATGTTCAACACATCCTATGAGGTGGATTGATGTTACACCTACACAAGATGTGCACAGGCCTGTAGGATGTCTAGCGTTCCACATCTACGTTATGACCATTATACAAAGGCCATGGCCGAACCATGTGTAGCCATTGTACAACAGGGTGTACACACAAGCACAACACTTCTAGTGTGCGTGTTGCTCCATGTCTCTGGCCATCCTCCCTGGCCATGTGTGTACATGTGTTGTCCAAATTATAGTGATGGGCATCTATTTCACATGTCTTTGTTGTCCCATGCAGATAAAGGGTGGTATGTGGGATATGTTTTCAGGTTAGGTAGGCAGTGTAGCAGCCAGGCCAATAGATATCATGGACATGTCAAGATAGCACATCACATTGTGTGACATTCATAGCAGGGCTATGATCCACGCCGGTGAAACCTGTGTGCTGGACATACTCCAGTCCACTGTGTAGTACTGTTTGTATTCACCACATGTGTAGATTAGATCTGTTGTATGTTCCTAAAGTGAACAGCTCCTCCACCATTGTATGCTGTCAACACATCTGGCAATAAAGTTTGTGAGGATTCATGTCGGTGAGATGATTCACATAGTTTGCAAGTGTGGCACATGGATAATCATTGTGATGCATTGCAAGTCTGACCTGTATATTGTGACAGGACCATACATTATGTGTACATGTTGTGAATGGCCACATGGCAGATAGATTTGTGCATTACGGTTCCTGATAAATAATAACACTCTCACCTGCAACAGGCTGCTGTCACCGAGGAATATCAGAGGTACCTAAATAGGAGTAACACAGCAGTATGAGCATAATCCACCCCTGTATAAAGGCTACAGGGAGCAATGTGCATAACACATACACCAGTCCATTAGACTATAGTATGGTGTATGCACATGTGTGCATACACAGAGTAGCATACTATAGTATGCGGCATGTGTGTATACAATGCCTTTCATATGATGTTACATTACATATTGTACAGTGACACATGCAGCTATATGGAATATAGTTGTTATAGGTGCAGTACTGACTTACCAGGCAACTCCAGGCTCAGTGGTTGAGAGACACCTACCTCCACAATATCGGTTAAGTCTTGTGGATGTGGTTCTGCAGGTGTCCCCAGATTGGCCAGTAGCTCCTCGGTACATGTGAGTGGGGGCTGGGTTGGTGGTCCACCACCTGTTGCACGCTGTTTTGCCCATCTAATGAGGACTGTACAGTGTCTTCGCACCTGCTGGTATGTGCGGTTGTGGCCACCCACATCATTAACCCTCCTGCGAAGTTCCATCAACAGGGCATCCCGCTGCTGTGCATCCTGTGGCACATGGCTGAACAGGATGTTGTGATTATTGAGTAGGTATGGGATGAGGGCCTCATCCTCCAAGCATGTAAAAGGGGGAAGCCTTGCATGCGGTATACCTGGAAGACATAATGATGAAGACAGGTCACAGTACCTCAGAGACATACAGAGCTACAGTTGAACATACATGCGTATCACATTACTTCAGTTTAAATAGTTGTATTTGCAAACCTACATGACACTGATGTGTTTGTGTCACACACATGTGACACTCAATGTTGAGTGAATATTATCGCCATATATGTGTGTGTGTGTGTGTGTGTGTGTGTGTGTGTGTGTGTGTGTGTGTGTGTGTGTGTGTGTGTCATCTGATTACATTGCTCATACTCCATGTGATTGCTGTCTTGATGGGGGCATGTCTGTTTGCCTGTACTGGTGTTCCTACCTATCAGCACATGGCTGGATGTACCCACATTAATGCAGTCGACCTTGATGCAGTGTATATGTCACATATACAGACTTACACTGCCTTAACAGACATGACCTGTGACCCTGTAGACATGCTCACATAAGGTTTTACATGTATGTGTTCTGCCATATACATCTACATGGCACTGTACAGTGATTCAACATCCTGCCATGTATCACCTGTGTTGCACATGTGATACACATTAGGACACTGGCTAGCCAGATGGTATTTGCAGGGATGGATATCAACTATGGCATGTACAGTCAAAGTCAACTAGTGGGCTATATGCCATGGGCCATGTATGCATCTAGGATGAAAGGTTACCTGGCAGTAGCCAACAGGTGGGTCTGTGGGGCCAGGTGGAGCAGTGCCACATTACTGATCCACCGGGTTAATGATACATATACCATGCATTACCATGCGGTCATCGCAATATGTCTGAGAGGGGAGCAATGTGCAGCTTTGATGGCCAGGAATGCATAGTATGGCAGGACTATGTCAAGTGTATTGGACAAGGTTCTGTCCAGCATGTGGTAGGTGGATGTCCATGTAGTATGTGTTCGAGATCAGGATGAGTACGTGTAGCATGTCCGACATCACTGGGTTGGACATGGATTTATTCAGGGTATGCATCATCCTACTTAGTGGAGATGGGGAATGGAAAGGCTGGTGTAGGCCATCTGCACATGGCCAATACTCTTTAAAGGAAATATGTGATCTGATATGGGTCACTTGAGTGGTCTGTATGACTGGAAAATGATCTCTATATTCATGAATGGCACCCTATTATTATTAGGGTTGCCACTTTTGACTCCCTGACGGGTGTGGTGACGTAGCTATCACAGGAAATACAACTGCCCAGTTGCATCCCTCACACACAAGTGCCAATTATGATGACCGCTGCCTAGGTGGTAGTTCATGGGTACAGGGTTATTAACATAGGAGGGACAATGCGAGTCAGCTATTTCTCCTAGGTCATAGTCATTCGCATACTTCAATAGGCAGATGCCTTCTGTTTGTCTGTGAGGTATGGACTACAATGAGGGGGAATAGAATTCATTAACCCTGACATACTGTAGCTGCCACTGGTGTGATGATCACGTATTATTCAGACACCTTCTGTAGTGCTGTTTCTGCCAGCATTCCTGCTGCTAAACACTCCTGTGACATAGGAATGTACATCTAGTATACCAAGTGTAGGTGGTACACAGTATGGGTGATGATGTCCTATGACCTGGCAAGGTTATGATATGCAGTGTGACATCAACCATACTGTCATCTAAATCTGTACTGCTGACATCACTTAAGTGATCAAGGTTTATGGCCTTCCAGACCAGACTCAGCAGGGTAGTAGTGCAGTACATCCCATTATCAGTGGTGTCTCCCCCTTTGTTGGGTTGTGATATTTGTTGGTGTGCACCATTCAGTGTGTACACAACCTGATATGGAGCTATGTTTTACATGATGTGTATGTGGAGAGCATCTTGTTTTGCCATATGTGTATGATACAACCTGTGACGTGGGCAGGTCCCATGCAGACTGAGTGCAGCTTGTACCTGCATAGTTGTGGGTACAGGGGCCCTGTGGTGTACATGGATATATGCTTGTGTACCTGTTGGGGGGAGGGGGCCGTGTTTTTATATTATCCAAGACCCTATCTGAATTGCTTATTCATGCTAAGCACTTGTTCAGGACTTGTAAACAGTACGTAAGCTAATGATTACTATAGCACTCAGTCTTCCACATCACCTACAGGTAAGGGTGAACAGGTTTTGTACATACTTTTCTCACTTGCGTAGAGTAATGTAACTGTTGTACTCACTTTCCTCACTTATCTAGGTGAATGTAGTTCTATATTCTGGCATGTCCAAGAGTCAACTGCCAGTGTTCTCACCTGTCTATCTGATGAATCTGGACATCTTGAGGCAATGTACACATTGCCTCATGTACACAGACAAGTCTCTCAGCCTACCACCCAACACTACAACCTGTGAGAGATGCAATCATCTAGCCAAACTGGAGGTAAATGTCTCTCCAACCAAGCCTGAGCCTGACTGTCATGTGGAGAAGGTACACAGTCGCAAAATACCACACTCATCACATAAGCCTCACTGTATCTACCCCACCATTAACTGGGAAAATTACTCGTGTACCAACACATAAGCTCAATGGTTTCTGGAATTCATAAACACCAATGCCCTGACTCAACATATCCACACACCCACCATGGGCAACAATATCCTAGACCTAGTCATTACCAACATGAGTGACTGGTGCTCCACACGTGAAGCCAACTCCTTGTTGGTCCAATCAGACCATGTGCTGAACACCATTGATATCCACATCCCGCACCAACCCCCCATTAAGCAAACCACAGTATAATATGTCTACAAGGCCAACTACATGCTTCTTAAGGCAGACGTGGTGGACGTTATGACACCCATGCAGATGGACAGTACTGTAACAACTGCTGAATCCTACTCAAATGCACTCTATAAGCACTTACAGGAGTGCATGACTTGTGCTATCCCAAATAGAACCAGGATGCTATACTCATAATTAACTAAACCAGTCTGGTGGTCCCCTGCCATAAACATATTGTACTACAGGAGGAAGAGACTGTTGCAAACGAGAGTACAATACCATGTGTGGAGGAGATCCCTGGCCAGCCTCAGTAAGAAGGTGAGATCCCTTATACGATCCTCCAAACTAGCTACAACAGCAACCACAGAGCCTCTATGTCAACAATCAGATCTGCTCTGAGTTACAGCACAAAGGCACGAATATTACAGAAACAATGGATATTGGCAACATCCTGGCAGATCCCTCTCAAAGCTGCACACTCTGAAGGCAATATCACAGCATTCATGGGACTGGACAACATCCCAGGCTGTATTTTACACAAACTTCAGATCATAATGTCTCCTCACCTACTAACCATGTTTAATAATAGCCTCACATCGGGCATAGTGCCCCCTGAATGGCACACAGCAACAGTTATCCCACTCCACAAAGGTGGTGCCACAATGGACCATGGGACCTATTTCCCTATAGGCCTGACTAGCCTGGTCTGCATGGCAATGGTGCACATCATGGATCACTGTCAAAGACATTGGGTACTTCCCAACCTTTCACCCCTTCCTGTTTGGCATTGTTAAGGCCAGACCATGCCTTCTAAACCTGGTGGACTTCTTAGAGACAGTTACCAAGGCATTAGATGAGGGTAAGGAGGTCCACACAGCCTACCTAGATCTCTCATAGACTTTCAACACCATTCCTCCTTGTGGTATTATCAACATACCCATCCGCCTGAACATTAACCCCTACGTCATGTGATGGTTTGCAAAGTGGCTCACGGACAGAACACACACAGTAGGAGTTGCATACCCTAGGTCCGACTGTATACCAGTTACAACGGCCGTCCCCCAGGGCTCAGTCCTAGGACCCCTCATGTTCAGTATATACTTCTCTGACATACAGACAAGCACAGGAGGGCTTTGGCTGAAAAGGTTTGCAGACGACTGCAAACTAGGGGACATAATTGTTTCTCCAGCTGTTACAGACGCCCTCTGAAAGGGTCGCACTGAGACGGATACCTGGTGTTAATATCATGGCGTCAAACTGAATGCCTAAAAGTGCATAGTCATCCCTTTTGGATATAGCTAATTACCCGCAGACTACCACATAGGTGCTAGTCCCCTACATACAAAAAAGGTATTACGGGATCCAGAAACACCAGTAGATAGCAATCTCTCCTTCGATACCCATAATGACAAGGTGGTTAGAATATCCTTCTGCATGGCCCTCTTAATCTCTAATGGGTTCACATCCAGATCAGAGGGGCCATTGTGACTCTACACATGTCATATCAGACCCATTAAAGGATATAACACCCCATTTGGGATATACCTTACAAGACAACTGCAACAGCTTGGAAGACCACACCAGTACCACACCAAGAGGATTACTGACCTCAAACAGATGACCTATGCAGCCCAACCTATGAAACTCCAGCTGTACTCAGTTGCTTACTGTATACTTACAGGTGATCTCTGCTAGACATACAAGGCCCATGTCCAACCCTGTATTGCTGGATATGCTCCACCTAAACAGAAGCCCCTGAGAGCCACATGCTCTAGGGATATACACCTAACCACAATGATGAGTAGGATGTGCTGAACGGATAGCTTCCTGACCAGGACACTCCCTATGCTGTGGAACGTGATTCCAATGTAAATCAGGCAGGGCCCCTCATGAACACTCTTCAAGGGAAACGTTGCCATGTGGATGGGAGACAGACATGTACCCGGGGATCACTGCAGTGGCTCTGCTGGACAGAGGCACAGGGAACTATTAGCTCTGCTGTTCAGAGGCACAGTGAAGCAACCTATGGGGGTGGTGAAAGACAACACACGCGAGCTTGGCTTACAGATACCCTTGGTAAGACAGCCTAGTACCTACCCTTGCACATATTACATGTCTTATGTGCATGGATAGTTAAATAGCTCTTCCATTTTACTTTGCTATCATGCTGATAAACTGTCAGCTCACTAAAAGACATATGTACACTGTTATTGTGTATTGTAAATGCCAATTAACATAACTAATGTTTGCCTAGCATTACAGTAATGCTATGTAGCTTGTAATACATATCTGCCTACAATACTGTGCATTACACAGTTATTGGCACAATATCCCACAATGCAAAACATACTTGCACAGTGGCCCAACCTTCCACATGTTATTTTCTGTGTCACACCCATAAATATGGCTACAGTTACAATATATCAATATATACTATCCCCTGTTATAGCACATACTTGTTGGACCAACCCTGCCACTGACGTCAGCTGGTGAGGAGTATTTCTGTTCAAAGCCCTTATATAGCTTCCCTTGTGGTGTATGCAGTGTTTGCCTTGCGACCTACAGCAGTACACACAAATACTACAAACGTGACTATGCTCAACAATACATCACTACAAGATAACTGTTTCCATTATATGGATTGCGTGCACTTTAAATACTACAGAATAGTACTACATACACAGACATACTGACTGTTCTACACACCTTATTAGTAACCCGATGTATCGTTAACAGTTGATTCAGTCCTTTTCGGTTTGTGTTGCAATGTTATTTGTAATGTTCTGCTGGTATATACGGATGGTTTGAATGTGTGATGACACATCCTTTTCTAGTTACATATCAGTAACATGTGGTATCTTGTCCACCGATTGCTGTTCCAAAGTAGTTAAATGGATGCACATCAGCTCTGCAGCTACTCCATTAGCTGATACCATGGCAACAGTGGTGTATAAGTGAGTACTCCTTTTAGGGGTTGTCCGTTTGCCTTACTTTCGAGGGAGATGGCCTAGATGTATTATTGCACTATATTTCAACAGCTATATGGAGACACACAGAGATATATTAGCTTCATGACTCCCGTGGACTGTGTGTAATGGCTAAATGATTTAGTTCTACATGTGAGTTCAGCTGTTATTTCGGAACAGTGCTACTTATGCAGGGTTTGTTTGTACCTGCTACTTCTGCAGATGTTTAAGTCTGGCAAGGATGTTGGCCAGCTCAAGGCCATATGGCTATGCACAAACTGTTATGTGGTGTACAGTGTGCTCACCAGACATCCTTGATTTGGTGTACAAGTGTAGCATACTGTGCTGTTACTCACTAATTGCTAACACATCCCTGTGTATGCAAAACCCTCTGAAACAGGATTAGTGCAAACAAACCCTATTACATCAGCAGCTGTTCCATTGTATAACAGCCGTTATTTCACTTAGGGCCATGGCAGATGTCGTACAGTGTGTGAATGATTTGTGATGTTATTACAGTTTGTACTGTAATATGTTTGGGTGTGGGGGTGATGTTTGTGGGTGTGCTTAGCAAATGCAGGTGTGTAGGAACTGCTTTTATACATAATCGCTATGTGCGTGAGGGTTCCTTCCCTATTTGAACACCTATCCTTTTGTGGACTACTACAATGGTATTTGCAGGCTGATACAATAAGGCACTGTTATGTGGTTCCTGTATAGCATGCAGGTGATGTTAGTCCTTGAATCCCTTTGGTAATACATCTGAATGTAATAACGTGTTGCTACATGATAGCTGTGTATTTCTGTCATAGGTATTTGCAGTCATCGTAGTTGTGTTGGTGATTGACTCTCTTTGGCTAGGGTTGCTACCTTTTCATATGTCCATAGTAGGTCCTTTTCAGGACACACATCTGATTTTACAGGCCAACACAAACCCACGGTCAGTACAAGGGATAGAACTTTCCTTTCTTGCCTAATTATAAGCTTATTCTTCTAGCAGTTTAGTAGCTTATCCTGTTTCCTGTACCATGTAGGTACTTTAGATACAGAAATAACTATTGTATGCAACTATTACAGTACATATGGGACATAATTATGTCCTACAATCCCAGGACATTTGCCACGTTTAATATATTTGGTCAGGCCACAACCTCCTAAAGAGGGAGTGTCCCTTGCAAAGTGGAACAGGTGGTAACACTATCATTGGCTCATGTCCATAGCACATATTTGTAATAGTCTATAGGCATATACTCTCCATATCCTTTGTTCATAAAGGTTGGTAGTGGCAAAATGTGTGATTGCTGTGGTCTATGTTATACACATATGTGAACACTTCAACTGCTGTATACGGGAGACCTATGGAATTCTGAAACCACAGTGTTCCAACTCACACAGTCCCAGGAACAGACTCCCATACCCCACATTACCGACATCGACAGTAACTCGCGAAGGTAACACGAACATGGAACACACACATGCACACACAGACACCCTGTTACCCAACACATCCAAACAAACCATCCTACACTACGTATGAGCAGGTGGCCAAGCCCCTCTACACACCCCATATAGGTGTCTGCGCCCCACACACCACCCACTACTTTACCATTCTATATCCTAGGTCATGCAAACAGACGCACAAAGCTAACCCACAACCACACATTACAGTCCCCGAACAACACACACCACACACAGAACACACACTTACACACACTACAGCCCTAAGAAACACACATACACACAGTAACCTACCCAAACCACAACACCAGAAGCACTGACTTACTGTCCATTAACATTGTGAGTTTACACCTTGCGCATCTGGTGTTTTGGTACTGTGTTCTTTCGGACCTTAAGCCTCGGGATTACGTGCATCAGTATGTAAAGCAGTCGGTATGTGGTAGATATCCCATTTATATGTACCTCCATGGTTATGTAGATTTTGTTAACCTATCTATATATCTACATATATATGCATATCCCTATATATCTGGTGCAGACTTGGATGACCTCCAACACAGCTCGAACAATTTAATTCTTTTATTGTGTAAAAGTATAAACATCCACTGGTTAAGCGCTTTCAACTGTCAACATACAGTCTTCCTCAGAACCAAAAATCAGGAATTGTTCCTAGTTTATATAGTAAAAATGGCGCCAAAATATTTAAAGCAACAACCCTCCATATAAATTTAAATTTAAAAGAACAGATGCTATAAATACTTTATACTAATCAACTAAATTAAATTATGAACAATGCATATTACATATATAATGTATGACATACTATAAATATTTTAGCAGCAAGGCAGTAAGGCAGCAGTGAAACAACACAATCCAACCTAAGTTTCAAAACTGGTTTAAGGGAAATCAAATCATTAATGCCTGGATATTTGTTTGCTTCTAGTACCATCTGCCAATATAGTTCTCTGTATTCCACTAACGTTTCCCACATTCCACCTCTAGGGTCAGTGGGAACAACTTCCAGGACAAAGAACTCAAAAGTAGCTTCCTTACAGGTTTGTGTGTGTTTGAAAAGTGAGTTGGTTTCTCGGGAAGTTTTTATGTCATATAGATGTTCAGAATCCTCTGTTTAATCTTCCTCTCACTTTTCCCAATGTAGAACGCATCACATTTTGTACATATAGCAATATAAATAATACCATTGGTGTTACAATTGACAAAAGATTTAACTGTCAAAGTTTTGTTCCTGGCTTTCAGATAGATTGATTCTCCTGTTTTTAAATACCTGCAATAATTACAAGCCCCACATTTAAAAACTCCATTTTTCTTTTTCTTGTTTTTCTCGAAAAACTTGTTGTTAGAACCTCTTTCCAAAAGGCATTTGATGGTTTTACCCTTCTTGTAAATGTATTTAATTTCTTGATCGAAAATATTACTCAAATCGGAGACCTTTGCAAAATTTTTCCACTCTTTGTCAATGATTTTCCTGACAAGACCAGCCTGACCGTCATAAATAGTGGAAATACCTGTACAAAATTCATTATTTGTAGTGACGTCAGCCCTGTGTACAGTAGTCTCCTGTGTGGGTTTACCCAAAATCGGGGCAAATCTATCTGTCCTGCCCTGACAAACTTCATGACATATCTCATCGAACATTGTCTCAGGGTACCCTCTTTCTAGGAACATAGTTCTCAAAATACTACACTCTTCCATGAAAGTGCTGTCATCGGAGGTCATTCTACAAATTCTGACCATCTGTCCTTTCAAAACACTTTTCTTTTGGTGTAAGGGGTGAGAACTAGTGTAGTGTAAGTATGTGTTTGAGAAGGTGTTTTTCCTGTGTACTCTAGAAGCGAAATTCCTCTCTAATTTCATAATGTTGACATCCAAGTAATTAACCTCATGTTCATTAAATGTCTTGGTAAATTTGAGAAAATTTGTGGATTCATTGATGTAATCCACAAATAAATCAAACTCTTCTTTGGTGCCTTTCCACAAAAAACATAAATCATCGAGAAATCTACAGTACAATGTCCATTTGTTACTGTACACTGAGGTTAAAATGAATTTGTTTTCCCAAAATGCCATGATGATGTTAGCGTAGGTAGGTGCACAATGTGCTCCCATTGCCACACCCCTGACCTGTCTGTAATATTCTCCTTCAAAAAATAAGAAGTTGTTCTTCAAAACAATTTCCATGAGAACAAGTATAGTTCTAAAGTCATTGTGGGAAATGTCTTTACATGTGAGCAACATCTCCTCAAACCACGTTAATCCTAGTTCGTGTGGAATAGATGTAAACAAATCCACCACATCACAGGTCCCAAAACCTTTTGTGTCACTGTGCATAGAATGGTCGATTTTTCTCAAAAAATCCCAAGAATCTTTCAAAATAATAGTGTTTTCATTGACCAACTTTTTAATCTTCACATCTATGTATTTTGCCAATGGTGCTGTTATTGAACCTTCAGAGGAAACAATAACTCTGAGTGGAGGGTCGTTGATGTTCTTATGTACTTTCGGAATGCCAAAAACCGATGGTATTTTAGGTTTTTCTACTGAAAGATATTTGTAGGTCTTAAAGTCTATACACCCTTCAAGTAATAAATCATTCAATAAATTACTAATTTTGTTGTGTGCAATGTTAATTTCATTTTTGGAAATCCTTGTGTATTTATCAGTGTCATTCAGTATCTCAAACATCTTACTCTCATATAAAATGTGGTCCATCAGTACAACCCCCCCAACCATTGTCAGGTTTCATAACTCTAACCTCACAGTTGTTACTTAAATTCTCAAGGATTTCTTCTTCTTTCTTGTTCAAATTAGAACGCACCGTGTGCCTACGAAGTGAACTTCTTAATTCATTTTCAACCACAACCTCAAAATTTTTCAACTGTGGATGCAGGGGAGGGTTGAACGTACTTTTCCTTGACAAATTGTCAGTAGGGATGTTACAGTGATTGCCTTTAAAAAAGATCTCTAGATTATCCCCTCCCCTTGTAGTTTTCCTTCTCTAATGACTGTGAAGGTTTTCCTAACATCAGTTTTGACAACGTACAGACTACGCGGGTTGTCGAAACAACACGGACTAGATCAACACAACCTGATTCTCGTCCTCCTACGAGTAACCCAGGTACTGAGAGACTGTTCAAAGACATTTTTAAAGTTAAATTTAACTTTGTGGACAAAAGGACAAATAAACCTAGTGGCAGTTACTCGCAAAAGGTTGATGATTTGCATTACTATTTAAACAAATATAAAATGTTGGAATTAGACAATGCTTATTTAAAGCATTGTCTAGAAATACAAATAGTGCCTAAAGGATTAAGGGTCAGTAAATATCCAAACAATGTAAATGAAGGCACTGATTTTTACAAGACCCTGATAAAAGCTTTTGACGACTGTGGTTTTAACATAATGAGGGCTATTATTACTAACAATGAGTGTGAAATGAATACATTGTATGCTATTATTGAGAGAGTTAATAAGGCTGTTGTAAATGATTTAATGTTCACTATAGATGAACAAAGGGACAAATATAAAAGACTGTTTAAGGACATAGAACTAAAATGTACTGAAGTACAGAACAGGAAACACAACAAGATAGAGAGAGATGTACGTGAATACAATAGTAACACACATTACCCCAAGCCTAAACCATGGGGTAAAAGAAATTTTGACAATGAGTATATTGACATTGACAACATTCAAGAGCATGATAAAACTTTACTTGATGGGTTAGACAGAGACACTGAAGATTTTCCTACATTACGTAGGTCAGAAAGATTAAGACACAAAGAACCAGTCGTTTACAACTCAAAAAACTACAAGGGGAGGGGATGGCGACCCCCAATACCGAGACAGGAAATCTGGTAGTGACCGATGACATTGTTAAAGATTGTTGTAAATGGTCTTTTAACAATTTTAACATATTTAACTACTCCAAAATTGCACTTACAAAAACATTTTTTGATTTATTTTGTAAAGGGTTTGGTTTTATACCACAAAAAAGGACGGACCTATTTAAACTGTTAGTAGACATCAAACTATTTATAAGGAAGAAAAATCTAGAGATCTTTTTTAAAGGCAATCACTGTAACATCCCTACTGACAATTTGTCAAGGAAAAGTACGTTCAATCCTCCCCTGCATCCACAGTTGAAAAATTTTGAGGTTGTGGTTGAAAATGAATTAAGAAGTTCACTTCGTAGGCACACGGTGCGTTCTAATTTGAACAAGAAAGAAGAAGAAATCCTTGAGAATTTAAGTAACAACTGTGAGGTTAGAGTTATGAAACCTGACAAGGGTGGGGGGGTTGTACTGATGGACCACATTTTATATGAGAGTAAGATGTTTGAGATACTGAATGACACTGATAAATACACAAGGATTTCCAAAAATGAAATTAACATTGCACACAACAAAATTAGTAATTTATTGAATGATTTATTACTTGAAGGGTCTATAGACTTTAAGACCTACAAATATCTTTCAGTAGAAAAACCTAAAATACCATCGTTTTTTGGCATTCCGAAAGTACATAAGAACATCAACGACCCTCCACTCAGAGTTACTGTTTCCTCTGAAGGTTCAATAACAGCACCATTGGCAAAATACATAGATGTAAAGATTAAAAAGTTGGTCAATGAAAACACTATTATTTTGAAAGATTCTTGGGATTTTTTGAGAAAAATCGACCATTCTATGCACAGTGACACAAAAGGTTTTGGGACCTGTGATGTGGTGGATTTGTTTACATCTATTCCACACGAACTAGGATTAACGTGGTTTGAGGAGATGTTGCTCACATGTAAAGACATTTCCCACAATGACTTTAGAACTATACTTGTTCTCATGGAAATTGTTTTGAAGAACAACTTCTTATTTTTGAAGGAGAATATTACAGACAGGTCAGGGGTGTGGCAATGGGAGCACATTGTGCACCTACCTACGCTAACATCATCATGGCATTTTGGGAAAACAAATTCATTTTAACCTCAGTGTACAGTAACAAATGGACATTGTACTGTAGATTTCTCGATGATTTATGTTTTTTGTGGAAAGGCACCAAAGAAGAGTTTGATTTATTTGTGGATTACATCAATGAATCCACAAATTTTCTCAAATTTACCAAGACATTTAATGAACATGAGGTTAATTACTTGGATGTCAACATTATGAAATTAGAGAGGAATTTCGCTTCTAGAGTACACAGGAAAAACACCTTCTCAAACACATACTTACACTACACTAGTTCTCACCCCTTACACCAAAAGAAAAGTGTTTTGAAAGGACAGATGGTCAGAATTTGTAGAATGACCTCCGATGACAGCACTTTCACGGAAGAGTGTAGTATTTTGAGAACTATGTTCCTAGAAAGAGGGTACCCTGAGACAATGTTCGATGAGATATGTCATGAAGTTTGTCAGGGCAGGATAGATAGATTTGCCCCGATTTTGGGTAAACCCACACAGGAGACTACTGTACACAGGGCTGACGTCACTACAAATAATGAATTTTGTACAGGTATTTCCACTATTTATGACGGTCAGGCTGGTCTTGTCAGGAAAATCATTGACAAAGAGTGGAAAAATTTTGCAAAGGTCTCCGATTTGAGTAATATTTTCGATCAAGAAATTAAATACATTTACAAGAAGGGTAAAACCATCAAATGCCTTTTGGAAAGAGGTTCTAACAACAAGTTTTTCGAGAAAAACAAGAAAAAGAAAAATGGAGTTTTTAAATGTGGGGCTTGTAATTATTGCAGGTATTTAAAAACAGGAGAATCAATCTATCTGAAAGCCAGGAACAAAACTTTGACAGTTAAATCTTTTGTCAATTGTAACACCAATGGTATTATTTATATTGCTATATGTACAAAATGTGATGCGTTCTACATTGGGAAAAGTGAGAGGAAGATTAAACAGAGGATTTACGAACATCTATATGACATAAAAACTTCCCGAGAAACCAACTCACTTTTCAAACACACACAAACCTGTAAGGAAGCTACTTTTGAGTTCTTTGTCCTGGAAGTTGTTCCCACTGACCCTAGAGGTGGAATGTGGGAAACGTTAGTGGAATACAGAGAACTATATTGGCAGATGGTACTAGAAGCAAACAAATATCCAGGCATTAATGATTTGATTTCCCTTAAACCAGTTTTGAAACTTAGGTTGGATTGTGTTGTTTCACTGCTGCCTTACTGCCTTGCTGCTCAAATAAACGCTTTTACCGATGCTGTGTATTTGGTACTTGCTTTTGGATTACCAGTCTGTTATAGTACCTTCCATTATTCGTGTTTGTGTATACTATAAATATTGTAATACTGCAAATGTTAAAAATCACATAAACATCCACAAAATTTTTTAACTTGATATTAAAAAATCCATTAAATTTCTAACTTAATATTAAAAAAGGTTTAATACTTATGCTGTCATTGATAACAGGGAATCTAGTGGTATCTGTTTGTATTTGCAACTTGCTTTCTTTCAATGCCAAAGACATTTTCCAGTCCCTTCCATATAAATGACTAACTACCTGGTCAATAATAGCAAATTTAAATAAATGCTCTTCACCTTTGTCTTGTATATGCCTATATAGAGCGTTGTTCTTATCCTGTACTTGTATTTTATAATAATGTTCATAAATCCGTCTTTTTTTTTACCTATGTAAAATGCAGGACAGGTAATACAGGTAGCAAGATATACTACCTGTTTGGTGTTACAATTACCTGCCCTGCACTTCACAAAAGTATTGTTGGTGTCTGCTAAACTAACAAATGCTGCTTCATTAATTCGACCACATTGTTTGCATGTTCCACATTTTTTGGTTGCCTTCTGAATGTCTTTAACTTTTCCATAATTGTCAGCCCTTTCTAATAACCTTTTGATATTAGGTGCTGTTTTATAAACAAATATTGGATAACCCCTAATTTTGTACCAATATTGTTAGAGGTTGTTATTAAGTCCCAGTGCCTACATAAAATATCCTTGATGTAATTTACATATGGTGTGTACATTAAAACACACACCCTGTTGTAAGCTACGTCCCTAGGATTATTATCAACTTTTTCCATATTTGTTTCTCCATTAACTTGGTTATACCTGCCCATCAGAGGTAAATATTTATTACCCCATTGTTTAGAAACATAGTCTACTGTATCCTTTAACATACCTACAGGGTATCCTCTATTCTTGAACATCCTAAAAATAACCTGCAATTCAGCATCCATAACTTCCCACGTGGATGACATACGTGCCGCTCTAATGCATTGTCCCTTGACAACATTTTTGAATATATAAGGTGGATGGTTACTATTGAACTCAATATAATCATTTGAAAATGTGTTTTTTCTATAAATCCTGGATGCAAAACCTTCATCCATATGACTTATATATGTATCCAAGTAGGCGATTCCCTTACTGCTTAGATTATATGTAAACTTTAAAAATTTTTTCATACTATTTATATACTCAATAAATTCTCCTATTGTCTCCTTTTGACCCTTCCATAATATAAATAAATCATCTAAATATCTAGCATAAAATGCTATGTCAGAATAGAATCTACTTTTAAACAAAAATTCTGACTCCCATTCCAACATTACAAGGTTTGCAAAAATGGGGGCACATGACACCCCCATAGCTACCCCCTTGCTCTGCCTGAAGTGTTCTCCTTGAAATGTTATGTAATTATGGTCTAGAATTAATGCCATCATGTCTGTTATTAAGCAAATCCTATCCCAACTTAGATTAGAGAACTTCCTCAAACTATTGCTAAAATATTCTAATCCAATATCCTTAGGTATACTTGAAAATAAATCTATAACATCTATTGTTAAATAAATTAAACCTTCATTCCACAAATCCATTGTGAGTTTACCTAAAAAATTCCATGAATCTATCATTAAATGTGGAATGTGTTTATACACATGTTTAGTCCATCTATCAATTACCACCCCTATATTAAATGTTTTTGACTTAGAACCTGAAATAATAGGTCTAAAAGTTTTTTTTTATAGATTTATGGACCTTAGGTATACCTATTATTTTAGCCAAAATAGGATAATCAGTTTTCAAAAACATATATATTTCATTAGTAATTCTATTGTCTATTAAGTATTCTTCCAGGGCCAAATCAATTCTTTTATATCCAATATTAATTTAATTGATCGAAACTACTTCATAGTTACCTGACTCATGCAATAAATTATGGATTTCCATATTATAATCAAAAGTGTAATAGACAACAATGCCTCCCCCGTTATCAGCCTTCATAATTCTTATATCGTTATTGTGCATCAATTGATTCAAACAATTCCGTTCACTTACTGTTAAGTTGTCCTGATATGTTTTATAATATGATTTACCTTTTCTTTTTCTTAAATTACTGTTAAGCCAGTAAATATCTTTACATACCATTTTTTCAAAATTGGCTACTTGTAAGTTAGACACTGGGACATATGAACTTTTTTTCTTTAGGTCATTATGTCTACTTACTTCGTTATTAGCATCACTTTGCCCAAATTGTATCGCTAAATTCAACCTTCTACAATAAAATTTAATTTCCTTAATAGTGTCTACTAAATTAATACCTGTAGTTGGAATAAACTTCATACCTTTACTCAACAGCTGAACTAATTCCTTACTAATATCTAAATCTGTATAATTGAACACATTAAAACCATTATGTGTGCTTAAAATATGATTTTCTTCCTCATTTACACTTTTGTCTTCCTCTTCCTCATCAGATTCATTTCCCTGTTGTATACCATCATCTTTCTTAACCTCATTGCACTCAAAAAACTGTTGTGTACTATTCTTAAAAAGAGAATAGGAAAACATACCTGAACTCATATTCTGAATAACATTTATCTTGCTTCTCTGTTCCACTGATTGTACTGCCTCTTGGGGGCCGGAAAAAATCTGCCCCCTTGAAATTTTTCATCTCTTTCCACACTCATTATTCTATTCCTATTACTCATATATCTCTCCTTTTGCATATTATATCTACATTGTGGCCACACATAGGCTCTATTGTTCTGATACAGTTCTATATCACGTTGTATCTTTCTATTTTTCCTTTGATAAATACTATATGCTTTATTTTCAGCTGTTGTGAATTGCTTGTTATATAATTCCTTCCATGCTTCAAAATCAGTGTGCCTAATAATGTTGTCATTCAACCCTTCCACTTCACTAACTAAAGTAGTCAATTTTTCGTCATTTATTTTAATTAATAATTTCATATAGGAAAACCCATAACCATCAAACAAGTTGTTAAATTCATTGATGACAACTGCTTTATAGTCAACACCCAAAGGTAGTTTAAAGAACCTAAGTCCTTTGGGCACTACTTGTATTTTTATGCACTTTAACAAATATGCATTGTCAATTTTTGTGTTCTTAATTTGAAGCAGTTTCTTACCAAAATTAAATATCATTTCCTTCAAAGGTTCATTTACAGGGCTAGTATGTCTCCATTTAACATAATTTGTTTCTCCCACATTTTCAAAATCAAATTCATCACATAAGAATTGATCTATTACATCTCCTTTATGATGTATCACTTTTTTAGAGTTCAAAAACAAATGTCCAGAATGCCTTTTAGTTTTACTTTCACAACGTGGGCTAGAAACAGTTTTATTATGAACAGCACCTTTAGTATATTCATTCATTGTCCTCGTATTGTTCGAGTACGTTTTTACTGGCTGTCGGTTCTTCGGTCTAGCCCTATTCCTCTCCGCTTCTTCTCTAGTGTGGAACAAGCTGAAACAAAAGAAAATTCATTTGCTGGTGACAAATTGCTATTTACATTCCTATTAACATATTCCAAGGAGTCCTGCATTGAACGTGCACCACCATGATCCACACACAACTGTCCATTCAGAATGTCAATCTGTGTATTCGTATCCGTAATAAGAACATCAATATGTGGAGCGTGAGTAACTTCCACTGAAGTGCATTTAACAGAAGATGTACGTTCTAACGCCCCATCGTTAGGTTTAGGTGCTTCCACAAAAGCACTCACCAAATCAATAAGCCTGTTAACCTCAGACTGTAGTGCTGTAACCTCAGCGCGTAATGCAATAAATTCTTCTTTGTTCAAAGAAGCTTGTGTCTCGTCTCTACTTCCTGCCATGCCAGTTCACCAACCAATACCTCCAAATGCAACTATAGAACCACGTACTAAACGAAATGACTAGAACTGGTGCAGACTTGGATGACCTCCAACACAGCTCGAACAATTTAATTCTTTTATTGTGTAAAAGTATAAACATCCACTGGTTAAGCGCTTTCAACTGTCAACATACAGTCTTCCTCAGAACCAAAAATCAGGAATTGTTCCTAGTTTATATAGTAAAAATGGCGCCAAAATATTTAAACCAACAACCCTCCATATAAATTTAAATTTAAAAGAACAGATGCTATAAATACTTTATACTAATCAACTAAATTAAATTATGAACAATGCATATTACATATATATACATTCAGCTTGTTCCACACTAGAGAAGAAGCGGAGAGGAATGGGGCTAGACCGAAGAACCGACAGCCAGTAAAAACGTACTCGAACAATACGAGGGCAATGAATGAATATACTAAAGGTACTGTTCATAATAAAACTGTTTCTAGCCCACGTTGTGAAAGTAAAACTAAAAGGCATTCTGGACATTTGTTTTTGAACTCTAAAAAAGTGATACATCATAAAGGAGATGTAATAGATCAATTCTTATGTGATGAATTTGATTTTGAAAATGTGGGAGAAACAAATTATGTTAAAGGGAGACATACTAGCCCTGTAAATGAACCTTTGAAGGAAATGATATTTAATTTTGGTAAGAAACTGCTTCAAATTAAGAACACAAAAATTGACAATCATATTTGTTAAAGTGCTTAAAAATACAAGTAGTGCCCAAAGGACTTAGGTTCTTTAAACTACCTTTGGGTGTTGACTATAAAGCAGTTGTCATCAATGAATTTAACAACTTGTTTGATGGTTATGGGTTTTCTTATATGAAATTATTAATTAAAATGAATGACAAAAAATTGACTACTTTAGTTAGTGAAGTGGAAGGGTTGAATGACAACATTATTAGGCACATTGATTTTGAAGCATGGAAGGAATTATATAACAAGCAATTCACAACAGCTGAAAATAAAGCATATAGTATATATCAAAGGAAAAATAGAAAGATACAGCATGATATAGAACTGTATCAGAACAATAGAGCCTATGTGTGGCCACAATGTAGATATAATATGCAAAAGGAGAGATATATGAGTAATAGGAATAGAATAATGAGTGTGGAAAGAGATGAAAAATTTCAAGGGGGCAGATTTTTTCCGGCCCCCAAGAGGCAGTACAATCAGTGGAACAGAGAAGCAAGATAAATGTTATTCAGAATACGAGTTCAGGTATGTTTTCCTATTCTCTTTTTAAGAATAGTACACAACAGTTTTTTGAGTGCAATGAGGTTAAGAAAGATGATGGTATACAACAGGGAAATGAATCTGATGAGGAAGAGGAAGACAAAAGTGTAAATGAGGAAGAAAATCATATTTTAAGCACACATAATGGTTTTAATGTGTTCAATTATACAGATTTAGATATTAGTAAAGAATTAGTTCAGCTGTTGAGTAAAGGTATGAAGTTTATTCCAACTACAGGTATTAATTTAGTAGACACTATTAAGGAAATTAAATTTTATTGTAGAAGGTTGAATTTAGCGATACAATTTGGACAAAGTGATGCTAATAATGAAGTAAGTAGACATAATGACCTAAAGAAAAAAAGGTTCATATGTCCCAGTATCTAACTTACAAGTAGCCAATTTTGAAAAAATGGTATGTAAAGATATTTACTGGCTTAACAGTAATTTAAGAAAAAGAAAAGGTAAATCATATTATAAAACATATCAGGACAACTTAACAGTAAGTGAACAGAATTGTTTGAATCAATTGATGCACAATAACGATATAAGAATTATGAAGGCTGATAAGGGGGGAGGCATTGTTGTCTATTATACTTTTTATTATAATATGGAAATTTATAATTTATTGCACGAGTCAGGTAACTATGAAGTAGTTTCGATCAATCAAATTAATATTGGATATAAAAGAATTGATTTGGCCCTGGAAGAATACTTAATAGACAATAGAATTACTAATGAAATATATATGTTTTTGAAAACTGATTATCCTATTTTGGCTAAAATAATAGGTATACCTAAGGTCCATAAATCTATAAAAAAACCTTTTAGACCTATTAATTCAGGTTCTAAGTCAAGAACATTTAATATAGGGGTGGTAATTGATAGATGGACTAAACGTGTATAAACACATTCCACATTTAATGATAGATTCATGGAATTTTTTAGGTAAACTCACAACGGATTTGTGGAATGAAGGTTTAATTTATTTAACAATAGATGTTATAGATTTATTTTCAAGTATACCTAAGGATATTGGATTAGAATATTTTAGCAATAGTTTGAGGAAGTTCTCTAATCTAAGTTGGGATAGGATTTGCTTAATAACAGACATGATGGCATTAATTCTAGACCATAATTACATAACATTTCAAGGAGAACACTTCAGGCAGAGCAAGGGGGTAGCTATGGGGGTGTCATGTGCCCCCATTTTTGCAAACCTTGTAATGTTGGAATGGGAGTCAGAATTTTTGTTTAAAAGTAGATTCTATTCTGACATAGCATTTTATGCTAGATATTTAGATGATTTATTTATATTATGGAAGGGTCAAAAGGAGACAATAGGAGAATTTATCGAGTATATAAATAGTACGACACAATTTTTAAAGTTTACATATAATCTAAGCAGTAAGGGAATCGCCTACTTGGATACATATATAAGTCATACGGATGAAGGTTTTGCATCCAGGATTTATAGAAAAAACACATTTTCAAATGATTATATTGAGTTCAATAGTAACCATCCACCTTATATATTCAAAAATGTTGTCAAGGGACAATGCATTAGAGCGGCACGTATGTCATCCACGAGGGAAGTTATGGATGCTGAATTGCAGGTTATTCTTAGGATGTTCAAGAATAGAGGATACCCTGCAGGTATGTTAAAGGATACAGTAGACTATGTTTCTAAACAATGGGGTAATAAATATTTACCTATGATGGGCAGGTATAACCAAGTTAATGGAGAAACAAATATGGAAAAAGTTGATAATAATCCTAGGGATGTAGCTTACAACAGGGTGTGTGTTTTAATGTACACACTGTATGTGAATTACATCAAGGATATTGTATGTAGGCACTGGGACTTGATAACAACCTCTAACAATATTGGTACAAAATTAGGGGGTTATCCAATATTTGTTTATAAAACAGCACCTAATATCAAAAGGTTATTAGAAAGGGCTGACAATTATGGAAAAGTTAAGGACATTCAGAAGGCGACCAAAAAATGTGGAACATGCAAACAATGTGGTCGAAATAATGAAGCAGCATTTGTTAGGTTAGCAGACACCAACAATACTTTTGTGAAGTGCAGGGCAGGTAATTGTAACACCAAACAGGTAGTATATCTTGCTACCTGTATTACCTGTCCTGCATTTTACATAGGTAAAACAGAAAGACAGTTAAAAAGACGTATTTACGAACATTGTTATAAAATACAAGTACAGGATAAGAGCAACGCTCTATATAGGCGAAGAGCATTTATTTAAATTTGCTATTATTGACCAGGTAGTTAGTCATTTATATGGAGGGGACTGTAAAATGTCTTTGGCATTGAATGCAAGTGGCAAATACAAACAGATGCCACTAGATTCCCTGGTATCAATGACAGCATAAGTATTAAACCTTTTTTAATATTAAGTTAGAAATGTAATGGATTTTTTAATATCAAGTTAAAACATTTTATGGATGTTTATGTGATTTTTAACATTTGCAGTATTACAATATTTATAGTATGTCATACATTACATATGTAATATGCATTGTTTATAATTTAATTTAGTTGATTAGTATAAAGTATTTATAGCATCTGTTCTTTTAAATTAAAATTTATATGGAGGGTTGTTGCTTTAAATATTTTGGCGCCATTTTTACTATATAAACTACGAACAATTCTTGGTTCTGAGGAAGACTGTATGTTGACAGTTGAAAGCGCTTAACCAGTGGATGTTTATACTTTTACACAATAAAAGAATTAAATTGTTTGAGCTGTGTTGGAGGTCATCCAAGTCTGCACCAGTTCTAGTCATTTCGTTTAGTACGTGGTTCTGTAGTTGCATTTGGAGGTATCCCTATATATCGACATATCTCTCTCTCTCTCTCTCTCTCTCTCTCTATATATATATATATATATATATATATATATATATATATATATATCTATATATATATATATATATATATATATATATATATATATATATATATATATATATATATATATATATATATATATATATATATATATATATATATATATATATATGTATATATATATATATATATATATATATATATATATGTATGTATATATATATATATATATATATATATATATATATATATGAAACATACACCTTTCATTGTGTACATGCCGTTTTTTCCTATTTCAACACATTCTTACCTTTTGTGTTGTATCCTGTCAGTATACACAACTGCCATTGGTACATTTTAGGTAGCTTAGCGGTATGTTATTGTGATGAATGTGTACATGGTTGCGTGTTCTAATCCTGGCAGTGATATCTTACCTCTCAGAGCAGGCACTGGTAGTGCAAGGATGATGAGCGCACATTTCAGCGGTTGTGTGTTCCACATGTTTATTATTCTGTGGAGAACTACCTATATATGCAAGCTGTGTTTAAAGTATACTATGTAACATGTACACATAGATGAAGATTCCTGTCAGGGATGCTTCCCATTATTTGGAAACACATCCCTGATTACATTATACAAAACCCCTTACTAACACTCCAGGGAATCCTTGCAGAGTGGGTGGTGAACAGTAGCTACACCCCAGGGATCCCGCAAGTGGCTCTGCTCCACAGAGGGACAGTTAGTTGATTGATGGGTTTGTGACAGCAGACACGTTTTGCCTATGCTTATGAGTGGCCTCGGTGGTTGGCCATGTACCTACCTATGTATCTATGAACCTGTACATACAGTATGGACACATGCTGATAGCTTAATATATTGTTCAGGTATTGACTTACCTTGTGCCAATGGCGGTTGTGTGTACAATAGCTGAGGGCTACCTAGGATGCACACAATAGACCACCTATACATGACAATTTACAGGTTGTCGTGTGTGTGTGCCATACATGTTTGCTGTGTGTGCAGGTGGAGAAGGGTGTCAGTCCATGAGTGCCTACACTGTCAGTGTGTGTGCTATACGTTCCCTCTTTACCAAGGCATGGGCATACTGGGCATGCCTCCATCTGCCTACTGGGGCTAGCAAAGGGTGTTCATGGTCTGAGCCCACCTGTGCCTGTGGGTCCCTTGGAAATGGTGGTGGGCTGTGAGGGCCTTCACCATTCTGTCCCTGCTGCAGCTGTTTCTGCAGGATCATATTGTGTAGCATGGCACATACTATGAAGATGTGGGCACACGTTCCTGGAGAGTACTGCAAGGCTCCACCAGATATGTCCAAGCAATGGAACCATGATTTCAGCATCCCAAACATGCACTCTATGATGATTCTGGTTTCTGCGTGTGCCTCATTATGGTGTTCTTGCATGGCTGTGTGTGCATTTCTGATGGGTGTCATCATCCATGGTTCCAGTGCATAGCCAGCATCCCTCACCAGGTGGCCATATGGGATGTCCCCCCTGGCAAATACCTGATACAGCTGTGAGGCATGCCAGATGTTGGAGTTATGATAGCTTCCAGGACTGCCTGATCACACATCCATGATAATGCCCTGGGCATTGCACATGACCTGTGCACCTACCCTGCTCACTGGGTGGTGACTTGATGTGTATGTGCATGCAGTGTATTGCACCCAGTACCTTCAGGTAGTCCGCCACATGGTGGAAGAGATGCATATTGTTGGCCAACTCCTCCTGCATTCGGGGGAAGTGTATGTGCTCATTGGCATGTGGTAACATGGCATCCAGGAACTGGTGGAGTACCCTGGATGCTGATGCCTGTAGGATCCCCATGATATCCCCAGTTGGCCTTTGAAAGTTACCTGTGGCTAGTATTCTCAAGCTTACACATACCTTTGTGTCCACTGGGATGGGTTCCCCTCTGTTACTTCTGGCTGTGAGGCGTGGCCGGCACAGCTCAACAAGTTGCTGTATGATGTCCCTGTCCACCCTGCAATGCTCTACTATCTCTAGATCATGTAGCCCTGGTAGGTTACTCTGGGTCTGAACACTCGTCTCCTCCTCCGGTGCCTGAGATGGTTGTCAGCATCATCCTCCACACCACTGTCAGTCTCCAACACATGCTGGTGAATCAAAGCTATGGCAGCCCCTAACATATACATATTAAAAGCTCCCCGTCTGTATACACCAATGGTGCAGAGTGTCTGGGAATACACAAGTGTGTGTGGGGGGCTTTCACACCTAATATTATTGTGCAATGGATGATGCTGGTGTAATTGGGTGTGTTTGTGCTATTCCAGCTGCAGGGTATCTTATTTATTGGTTTTACAGCAAGTTCTGCTATTGTCGGGCCTTTGTTGTTGGCTTACTTATGTCTGCCATGATTCATCTATTGCCCTTTACTTCTATTTTCAACCTGATTCACCTCCCATTGTCAGGCATGCATCTAGCTGCTACCATTCTTGTTTTGTGCTTCCACAACCCAGGATTGTGTTGGGAAATGTGTTATGTAGCTGATCTACAGCAATTTTGCTTTGTTCTGCTGTGACAGTTCTCTTTTCTTTGCTGTATGGCACCTCCCCTTTCCTGTTCTGCAGGTAGCTGCTAGCAGCCTTGTTAGCTGTTGTCTATGGCCCACTGTAAGTTTCTAGGTGTTAATTACTCATTTGTACTCTAATTACCATGCTGCAACATTTCCTTATTGTCTTCCCGTAACTTTCCTGTTTCACCTAAGTTGCGCGCCGCACGTGCCCGGTTTCTGGCTTTTGAGCACGTTTTCATCCACAATCACATGCACTTTCGGTCACCGTGTGTGCTCTCAGCTAAGCATAGCTATGGCTAGGTACACACCCCTATCCTGCAGCTTTGCTTAGCAACGGGCAACCTGGATTACCAATGCTCCAATGGGCTTACAGCTACAGCGGCGCACACCTCTCATGATGTCATGTTTACCTCCAGGCCACTCCTCGGTGTTGTACCGCTGACCTGTGTGGTACATCCTTACACCGGCAGGATGTTTGCAATTCAGTATTACTTGACTAATTTGCATGGCATTGACTACTAATTCCTAGTTACCGTGTGGAACACAGTCACAGACCCTTAGCAACCCTTGCACCTTGGTTGTGGTGTAGCATGCATACCATTGACTATTATGGCAAAATCATGATTTGTGTTACATTGCAGTTTTATGTCATCTAAATATATTTTCCTTGTGTTCCTGTTTGTTCACCCATGCACTGCGGATGTACTTTGCGTTAGTGTGGCCATGACATTAAATGTTATTTTTTATGTGTTGTGCATTGTTTTTTATACCATTGGCTGTATATTTATCCATTGGCATATGTTAACATTGCAATACATAAGTTTAGTCCGCTTTCATGGCTCCAATGTTCTGTTTGAAAAAATGTAAACCGTTTTTTTTTGGTTTACATTTCTGCATGCTTACACTACACCTACACCACTTCACGAATCGCTATATACCTTCATTTGCATACTACACTGCTGTACATGGGGTAATTAGCAAACAAGCACCGTGAGCTGTGCAGCTCTGGCGTACGCTAGTAGTGCACGTGGAAACAGCTCTTACCTGAATCGCTCGATGGCCATATTTGGCACTAGATCCCCGATGCTACTCCAGCGCATGGTGCAAGCTTCATGAATCCCAGGGAATGTGTTTGCCATAACAGATTCCCCGGATGACACAAATATTCTCCAGAAGGCACTTTATGAGACAGATGTGTAGTGTCAGAGTCATGGCCTCAAGTTCAATGCGAAAGAATGCATAGTAATCCCCTTTGGGGAAAATAAAGTACCCACAAGCTACCACATAGGTGTTACCCCCTAAAAACTGACAAGGTAATAAGGGATCTGAGGACACAAGTAGATAGTCATCTTTTCTTTGCCAACCATGTTGCCAAAGTAGTTAGGAAATCCTATGTGGCCCACCTAATCAACAAAGGGTTTGCATCAGGATCAAAAGAGGTAGTGGTAGCCCTTTACTCTTAAGTCATCAGACCCATCATTGAGTACAATGCACCATTTTGGATGTAGTTGACTAGGCATATCCAGCAGCTGGAGAGACCACAGAGGTACCTCACCAAGAGGATTACAGGCCTCAAATAGTTGTGTTATGCAGCACAACTGGAAAAATAAAATCTGTTCTCTGTTGCATACCGCCTACTCAGAGGCAAACTCTGCCTAACATATAGAGCCATGTCCAACACATAAATGTTGAACATGCTCCATCTAAGGAAAACAAAATTGAGTCCTACTGCACGCTCCAGGGATATGAACCTCGTCATAACAATGAATACAACGTGCTGGTGGGATAGAGTCCCAGAGACTTGCCTTACTGTTGAACAGAGTCCCAATGTACATCAGACAGAGCCCCTCACTGACACTCTTCAATAGGAACCTTGATGAGTGGATGGGAAACAGACAATTCATGCCAGGGTTCACATCAGCAGACCCACTAGAAAGGGGCTTAGGGTACTAAATATTAGAACTAGGGCTTAGGAGACTAACCAATTGGGTGTTAAAAGCTGCACAACTTGCCTAGGCTAATGTATGCCTTTGTGAAGATAGTCTACTACATACCTATGAACCTATGTGACAGGTACATGTCTACAGATAGTAGATGTGTACTTCATTGTGCAGTCATGTTGCACAGCAGGCCCATGAACCACATACACTTTAATGCTTATAGATACTGGTGGCTATTATGTACAGTGGGTGAGATGTGCACCTCGTGTCTTTTGTGCCATTAGGATGTGTGCTGGGTGGGACAGTCCTCTTACACACATCTCTGCCCATCCATCTTTGGCTTATTATACTGTGTTCCCCCTACATATATAGGTACATAGGTAGGTAATAGGCTATCTGCCTGAAGGCATATATTATTATGGCCAGAGTGTGCGGCGATCACCACACCTGGGGTTAGTTCCCTATGCCTCTGTGTAGTAGAGCTGATGAAGTGATCCATGGTGTGACAGTTCAGTTTCACATACACTCATCAAGGCTCCTCTGGAAGAGTGTCAGTGAGGGAATCAGCTTAATGTAGGTTGGGAGCCTGTTCCAAAGCAAAGGAAGTCTGTGAGTTAGTAATGTATTCCTCCGACATGTTCTATTTATTGTTGTGATGATTATATCCCTAGAGCATGTGGCACAGTGAGCTTCGATTTACTTCAGATAGAGCGTGTACATCAGTTTTGCATGGGACATGGACCTGTCTGTTGGGCAGAGATCACCTGAGTAGACGGTATGCAACAGAGTACAGATTGAGTTACTTCAGTCTTGTTGCATGGGGCAATGGTTTGAGGCTAGTAATCCTCTTATTGAGGTACTTCAGTGGTCTTTCCAGCTGCTGAAGGTGCCTCATCAGATTCAAAACAAGTGTGTCGTGGTACTCTCTGATGGGTCTAATGACTGATGAGTAGAGGGAACCTCCTTTGACCTACATGCAAAGACTTTGACAATTTGTGGGAACACATAGCATGATTTTCTAACCACTTTGTGAATGTGTTTCTGAAAGTAGAGATGACTATCCACATGTGCCCATAGATCCCTTATTATTATCTCCATATTTAGGGTGTTGGCACCTATGTGGTATTTGTATGACTGTAGCTCGAGGCCATAATTTTGACACCACATCTGTCTGACTGAGACCCTTTTTAAGGATGTCTCTTGTCCCAAACATCAATTATGACAACCTTTTTGCAGCCATCCACAAACTTTTCTAACCATAGCCCTCATATGTTTGACTGTACTTCTGAATAGTATACACCAGGCAGGAGGGGTCCCAGGACTGAGCCATGGGGGACAGCAGCTGTTACAAGCTTACAGTCCAGCAGGTAGACCACAATTCTTACCCTGTGGGATCTATCTGTGCCCCAGTTGGCAATCCATCAGATGACATACGTGTTTATGCACAGGTTGTTGATTTTGTGGATACGACATGTGTGTGGGATGTTGAAAAAGGGCTTCTCAAGGTCTATGTAGGCTGTGTGGAGCTCATTTCATTGTTGCATGTCCTGGGTAACTGCCTTGAAAACTGTCTAGCAGGTTTAGGGACCATGATCTGCCCCTGACCAAACCAACATTGGTAGGGTTGGGTGTTTGTAGGCTCCCAATAGCTCTGTTTATGAGTTCCATAATGATGGACTCCATGGCCTTGCAAATCAGGCTTAATAGGCTTACAAGACAATAGTTCCCATGGTCTGTTGTGCACCAACACTTGTGGAGTGTGCCAAACATTGCTGTAACTCATTCAACAGTTTCACATCCTGTACAGAGGGTGAGTCTCAACAGACTGTTCAGCTGCAAGGTCTGTTTGTTTTGGAGTTCACATATGACACAGCCAGGGACACCATGTCATCCCATAGATGCAGTGTTTTTAGGTTTGGATAGAGCTATTTAACCATTGTATATGTGATTTCTGGGTTTTCACAATCTCCAGGTATGGCAATGGGCCCTTTTGTCAGTGAGACGGGGATAAATATGTATGAACCTGTCTGATAAGATGTTGGCAATGTCAGTCGTGTACATGTATTCATTTACACTTTGCACTAACTCAGAACATATATGAGTTTACATTGATATTTATGACATAGCTAAATAAAGCTTCATGGTTCTCTATGGAATCTTTGGCAATATTTTTGGCAGAGCTTGGCTTGGATAATGTTAGGAGTGCTCATTGTTTCTTTGTGATACTGATCAGAGATTTATTGATCTTCTTTGTATTTTAACTTTCTTTGAACAACTTAAGTACTTGTATTACATAGTTTGATTATGACAGGGGTCCAATATATTATATGGGTCTGTTTTCATATCACTGTGTGCTCAAGGCAGGATTGGTGAATAGTAACATGTATCTGGAGTAAGAACTGCAACTGCCAGATATGTGTGGCCCTCTGCTGTACTCAGACATGGTCTAAGTGTGTGAGCATGCACAGTATGACCTTTCAGTATGTTGTTGACTGACATTTGCTTTGTTTAAGTGTGTGAGCATGCCCAGTATGACCTTTCAGTATGTTGCTGACTGAAATTTGCTAAATTTGTTTAAGTGTGTGAGCATGCCCACTATGGGCATATATACTATATGTGTGTGAAAAATCAAGTTGTTTTTTACTTCAGGGCTCACCTTTGTGTTGTACATCGACAGGAAGCACGCTGTGCCTGAAGGGCTTCCATGAGTCAATTTGCATAGACTTATCAACATTTCTACATACAGGGGGGACAGCTATTATTTGTACATTTCTACCCGGGGGCACACCTGATTGTTACTGTGGGTGTACATAGGATGAGGGGTACACCTGACACTTATACACATTTGCTAAGCCTGCACTGCTATGTCAGGTACTCCATTTCAGTCTGTACTGTTGCCTATTGTACTGGCTTGAGGCATACCACTGTACTACCGACATTAGCTTCCAATTACACGCATATTAGTTTGTGACTTCATAGCCTACCCAACCCACATAACACTTCCTGGCCTGCTGTATCTGTCTGCATAGGCCTGGGGGGAGGTTACCCATATGCCTCTTCAGAAGGCATGATACAGCATTTGTTTGTGTTTGTGTTTCTCTACAATTGTCCTGCTGGCTGTGACTGTTAGGTATGTGATCCACCGCCAACTGGTATGTGTGAGTGACTTAAGTTGTGTCTGTGCCAGTGAAATGCTGTCATGGCTTAGTGGTTCAGTATTGTGACTATAGCGCACAGTATCCTGAGTTCGAGCCCTGTCACTGCTTTTGATTTTCCTGCTGGGCAGACCTGACTGGTTAGGGAACAGTAAAGCAGGTGTGTGTGTGTTTACCCAACTTTGCTCAACTTTGCCCGAGTTTCCCCACCATTGCTCAACGTTGCTCAACTTTGCCCGACTTAGCCTGACTTTGCCTGACTTTGCCCGAAGTTGCCCGATGTTGCGCTGGTTAACGCGGTGCACAGCTACGCTCAATTGTATTGAAATATGCTCAATACTGGTAAAATGTGCTTAGCAGTGCTTTATATTGCTTAAAATAGGGCACTCATGCCTCAGGTGGTGCTGCAGGGCTGCCTATGTCGGATGCACATAGTACACTCCCTATACATGTTTGAAATCAGGTAGTGTCAAGTTAGGCATCCCTTTTACTGTATGTGCAAGTCAGAGAGAGGTGTCATTTCCAGGGTTCCTACTGAGTCAGTGTATGCACTATGCGTTGCCTCTTTACCAACACCAGGGCATACTGGGCATGCCTCCTTCTGTCTACTGGGGCAGGCTCAGGTTGTTCCTCCTCTGAGTCAAGCTGTGCCTGTGCAGGCCTTGGCAATGGTGGGGGGCTGTTTGGCCCTGTCCCATGCTGTTCCTGCTACAGCTGTTTCCGCAGGATCATATTGTGTAGCATGGCACATACCATAACAATTTGGGTACATGTAGTTGGTGAGTACTGCAAGGCTCCACCAGATGTGTCCAGGCACTGGAACCGTGACTTGAGCATCCCAAACACATGCTCAATTATGTTTCTTGTTTGTGCGTGTGCCTCATTATGGAGTTCTTCTTCAGGTGTGTGTGCATTTCTGATGGGTGTCATCAGCCATGGCTCCAGTGCGTATCCAGCATCCCCTACTAGGTGACCGTAGGGAATGTCCCCATTGGCAAATAACTGGTACAGCTGGTCAGATGCCAAATGTGGGAATTGTGATAGCTTCCAGGGCATCCAACACACACATTCAATATTATGACCTGGGCATCGCACACAAACTGGCAGTTAATGGAGGGAAAGGCCTTCTGGTTGATTTAGACACTACCCCTCTCATTTGGTGGTGCTTTGATGCATATGTGTGTGCAGTCTATTGCACCCACTACCTCAGGGTATTCTGCTATTTGGTGGAAAATATGCATATTGCTGGCCAATGCCTCATGGGAATTGGGGAAATATATGTGGTTACTGACATGTGCTGACAGGCCCAGGGTAACCTACCAGGGGCTACATGAGCTGGAGATAGTGGAGCACTATAGAGTAGACAGAGACCTCCTGCAGCAAATTGTTGAGCTGTGCAAGCCACTCCTCACACACAGAACCAACAGAGGGGAACCCATCCCAGTGGAAACCAAGGTATGTGTTGGCTTAAGAATATTAGCAACAGGTACCTTCCAGAGACCAACTGGTGATATGATGGGGATATCACAGGCATCAGCATCCAGGGTACTACACCAGTTCCTGGATGCCATGTCAGCACATGTCGGTGATCATGTATATTTCCCCAATTCCCGTGAGGTATTGGCCAGCAATATGTGTCTCTTCCAGCAAATAGGGGAATACCCTGAGGAAGTGGGTGCAATAGACTGCACGCACATACGCATCAAAGCACCAGCCAGCAAGCGGGGTAGGGTATACTTCAACTGCAAGGGCTTTCCTTCCATCAACTGCCAGGTTGTGTGTGATGCCCAGGGCATAATACTGAATGTGTGTGCAGGCTGCCCTGGAAGCTACCATGATTCCCATATCTGGCATCTGATGCAGCTGTACCAGACATTTGCCAATGGGGACATCCCACATGGTCACCTAGTGGGGGATACTGGCTATGCACTTGAGCCGTGGCTGATGACACCCATCAGAAATGCACACACACCTGAACAGGAATGCCATAATGAGGCACACGCACAAACACGTAATGTAATAGAGCATGTGTTTGGGTTGCTCAAGTCACAGTTCCAGTGCCTGGACACATCTGGTTGAGCCTTGCAGTACTCACCAACTACATGTACCCAAATTGTCATGGTATGTGCTATGCTACTTAATATGATCCTGTGAAAACAGCTGCAGCAGGACCAGCATAGGCCTGGGCCAAACAGCCCCCCACCATTGCCAAGGCCATCACAGGCAGAGCATGACTCAGAGGAGGAACAACCTGAGCCTGCCCCAGTAAGCAGAAATAGGCGTGCCCAGTATGGTTTGGCCTTGGCAAAGAGGCAACGCATAGCACATACACTGGCTCAGTAGGAACTCTGAAAATTATACCTCTCTCCAATTCGCACATATAGTAAAAGGGATACCTACGTTGACACTACCTGCTTTCAAACATGTACAGGGAGTGTAGTATGTGCATCCGACATAGGCAGCCCTGCAGCACAACCTAAGGCATGATTGCCATGTGTTAAGCAATATAAAGCAGTGCTAAACAGCATTTACCACCATGTAGTATATGCAAACAAAATTGCACACACCAACTAGCACAACTGTGGTCAATGTTCAGTAATATTGGGCAACGTCCAGCAATGTTGGTGAATATTGAGCAATGTCAAACAAGCCTGGTCTAAGTAGGGCATAGCTGAACAAAAGCCAGCATGCTCATATTTGCTTAATGGGCCCTTAAGCAGTCTGGTCTGCTCAGTATGAAAATATAAAGCAGTGATGGGCCTCAAACCCAGGACACTGTGCACTATAGCCAAAATACTGAACCACTAAACCATGACAGTATTGCAGTGATCAGCCTGTATGAAGGAATGTTGATAAGTCTATGCAAAGTATTTCATGGAAACCCTGCAGGCACAGCATAATCCTTGTCGAGTTATGACACAAAGGTGAGTCCTGCAGTGAGAACAGAACTTGACTTCCAGCACACACAATATAAATGTTAATATTGGTCATGTTCGCACACATCAACCAATGTAGTGGACCTCAGACAGCAACATACTGAAAGCTCACACTGGGCATGCTCACACACTTGAATAAATGAAACAAAACACAGAATGGCAGAACTGGGCATGCTCACACACTTAGGCCATGTCTGAGTACAGCAGTGGGCCACTCATATCTGGCAGTTGCATGTGTTAACCCAGGAACCTGTCACTATACAGCAATCTGCCCTGTGCACACAGTCATATGACAACAGACACATCTATAATATAGTGGAACCCTGTCATAATTAAATATGTTCTGCAGATACTGAAGTTGTTCATAGAAACTGGTAAAGCAAACATGATAAAGACCTGCAAACAGTATCAGCAATAAACATTGTGCATCTTGAACATTAGCATAGGTTCAGAGGTCGATACTACGCTATCTGCCCTAGGGCATGTACAAGCCTAGCCAGAATGTGTTTGGCATTCGCAACACTGTCAGATTACTACACTGTGTGTGTGAATAGTAGGTCACACAAGATAACCCATATACGTTTAGGCTAGTGTGCCTCTGTCTAGCAAGGACACCGAAGATATCCCAGGGGTAAACATATGATCACCCATACAGTCGTCAAGATGTCTCCAGTAGGTGGTCAGTGGGTGGCTCTGCCTATGTGAAACTGGGATTACATTCTGGAGTGAGTGGAGCCTCTGGGATAAGAATCTGTCCCACCATAATGTCCGATTAACATCTGTGCTGAGGTATACTTCCCTGGAGTATGTAGCTCCAAGGGAGTCCGATATCCTGAGGTGGAGCATGTCCAGTAATTCTGGGTTGGGTATATCTGTAAACAACAGGCACACATCATATCTGAGTAGGTGGTAAGCGACTGAGTAGAGCTGGAGTTACTGCATCTAAACTGTGCAGTGCATCTGCATGAGTCCCTAGATCTGCTTGGTGAGGAACTTCCATGGCCAGTATAGTTGCTGCAGGTGTCGGGTAAGGTACACCCAAATGTGGCATTGTAACCAAGCATGGATGTGATGAGTATAGGGGCACAATGACCTCACTCGATCTAGATGTGAAACCATATGGGACAAGGTGGCCCACATAGAAGGTGTATCCAACCACTTTGGCAACGTGAATGTCAAAGGCGACAGTACGGACAAGCCATGTCCCCAAACCCCTAACAACTCCTACCATATGTAATGGAGTACTACCTATGTGGTAATGTGTGGGCATGTTGTTATTCCCAAAGGGGATGACTATGCAACTAATGGCATTTAGCTGTAGGCCATGGCTCAGGCACCAGTCATCCATCTCTGTGAGACCCTGTTTGAGTATGCATGTGGCAGCTGGAGAGTTGATCATGGCACCCAGTTTGCAGTCAAGTGCAAACATGTTCAGCCATATTCCCCCTGTGGTAGCCTGTACATCAGACAAATATATACTGAACAAGAGAGGTCCCAGGACCGTGCCGTGTGGGATGCCACATGTAACTGGTGTATAGTGAGACATGGCACCTGCAATTCTGACCATGTGGGTGCTATCCCTGATCCAGGTATCAATCTATCATGTGAGATATGTGTCCATATCGATGCTGGTGAGCCTAGGCATAATGGCCCAGTGGGTTATTGTGTTGAAGGGTTTTGCAGGGTTCAGGTAGGCTGTGTGGACAGCCGTCCCTATGTCGATGGACCTGTTAGCCATTTAAAGAATACAAACAGGTTCAAGAGGCAAGATCTGCCCACAACAATGCTGAAATGTGTAGGACACAGTGTCTGTAGGTTCCCGATGTCTATGTGTGTGAGTCCCATGACAATACGCTCCATAGCTTTGCAGAACAGGCTACTTAGGTTTATAGGGCAATATTGTCTGTGGTCCGTTGTGACACCAACTGTGTGGAGTGGGACCACTCTTGCTGTACGCCATTCCTTGGGTACATATCCTGTGGTAACTCCGATATTGAACAGTGATGTAATGTGAGGGTTGCGTCTGTCATGATGCTCATGTAAGATGCAGGCTGGGACACCATCTGGTCACATTGATACTGTGATGTACACTTTGGGGAGGGCAGCACTCACCTGTTACTGTGTGATGTCAGGGAGGTTATACTCTGTTGGGATGGATAGTTGCTCCTTAGGGGGGATGGGTGGGAGACATCTGCACTGAACCTGTTTGCCAAGATGTTGGCAATGCCAGTGGGTTCAGGGTAGGTTTAGTCAGTATGCAGTAACTCACAGCATATCAGTGAGTGTCCACCCAGGTTCCTGACATAACTGAAGAAGGCCGTGTGATAGTCCTACGTGTCTGTTGCAATTGTCTGGTAGAAGCGGCCCTTAGAAAAGTTCATGAGTGATCGTAGCTGTCTGCTAGTACAGATCACAGATGCCTTCCCAGTCTGGGATTGTGCTCTATCATGTAGTAGCTTCCTCCTGATGTTGTACAGCTTATTAATGGCTGGGGTCTACCACATAGGTCCCCTGCCATTGGAGTAGTGAGTCCTGTTGTTATTTGGGATAGCACAATCCATGTAGTTCGCTAGGTGTCCATAGAATGTGTATGTAAAGGATGCAGCAGTGTGAGCTGTATTTGCCACTGTCTCAGGGTCTCTGAAGGATACCACCTTGCTTCGGTGATGTGAGATGTTGGCTCATGAGAAGTTCACCAAGATTACCCAGGATGGGTGTGTGGAGGGTATATGTATGTCCAGTGAGATACATGTATGTTCTGACCTTACCAATGAGGGGTATATCACTGGTGTGGAACATAGAGTCCCCATGTTGGTGATGACCAGGTCCAATATGTATTCCCCCTTGTGGCTGTGCTGACTGGTTGTGCCATAGCATATGAGTCTACAAATTGTAGTGACTGTTGGGTGAGGGTGTCGGGGCTTGAGTAGTATCCCCAGTCAATATTTGTGTATATGACGACACACAATATAATGGTGTTTGTGGAGACCTTCATATTCTCCATAGTTCCCACGAAAGCCGAGAGTGGTCCCTGAGTTTGGGAGTGTGTTCTGTAGCAGGCAACAAAATAAAAGGCAGTATTGCACAATGGTAGTTGTATATGTGTGGTCTGTGAAGCTTTGTGCAGTGCTACTAACCTGGAGGTGTGTGTATCTGTGATGTATATGGATACTCCCCCTAGTTGTGTTGTCTGTTCCAAGTCTTGTTGTCAGACAGCATGGTATGAAACATAACCTGGTAGTGTTGGTGTGCATAAGCGAGCCTGAACCAGGCATCTGTTAGTGCACAGATATCGCTATCCTCCATACTGAGGAGAGTCCTCAGTGGCCGCAATATGAGGTTAACATGACTGTTGTTGAGCAGCATTACCCTTAGTTTCATTTAACCTGTAATGTCTATGGAGGTGTGTTTGTCTTCTGAGCCCTGCTTAAAAAAGGCACAATGGTGGTAGCAAGAGCCTTAGCCAGCATTCCAAAGTCCAAGGGTGACAGGTGCAAGCTGTCCATAGTGAAGCTGCGTGGCATGTTGAGCATGTCACCATAGGCTGACAGACACTGTATCCCCTATGAATTAAACAAATTTGTTAGGCAACTGTTAAATGTGATATGTGTGTCCATATACTGTGACATCATACTTGGTGGGTGTAAGATGCTAGACAAGGTCAGGGTCATACTGGCCTGGGCTACATGATCAGAGTGTTCCTCCATGTATCATGTCATGTGGGACAGGGAGTAACATCTGAGGTTATGCACACCAGCATGGACAATGATGGTGCAAGTCCTGTACTTGCTTTGGAGTGACCTGACTGCCTGTGTTATGCGGCAGATCCTGGCACTCAACAGACAGCACAAAGTGACTATTCCCTTGTCAGGGCTGGTGAGTGGTACGACAGTGTGTCTGACAATAAGTGTCGCCTATTACAAGTGTATTAGGTGTGTTGTTTAGCCCAAAGGGCAGTGACTGTGTGGCACACTGACATTGTGAACTATGTGATATGTGGGTATTGTAGTAGGGTAGCAGGTGTGTGTGTGTGCCTGCTTTGGAGGTCTCTGCTGCTTAGGTAGAGTACATTTACAGCATCTGAGTATGTCTATGTGTGATAATGTGGTTTGAGTGCTGTTGCTAGAGGATATGTGAGACTGATATGTGGTGTGTGTGGTTACCTTCACCACTTGATAGACTGTGCCAGTCATGGGTCGAGAGAGTTCAGCACCCTGCATGTCTATATAGGTGCATCTCACACATATATCTGAGTTTGTCAGGAGGAGGAGAGGGTTGTCTGTGTAAATGAGGCAGCTGTGACATTGTGTCAATATCACAATATCCACCAGCTGGACTGAAGAGTACACACAAAACCGACCCCTGGACATGCCAGGATATTATCATGACATACTCTGTAGCCTGATCACAAAGGATCAGTAGGGTGTTAAGCATGTAAAAGAGTATAACAGGGATTAGTGCTCATGTTCGTTGGTGTTTTGTAAAGACTAGCTGAGAAGGAGTCCAGACTGAATCATGACACCTCCTTCAGCTATGTCATAAATAGCAATGTACACCCATATATGTCCTGAGTCAGGGCCAACTGTACCTAAGTGGCAATGCCGACATCATGACAGACAGGCCCATATGTACATACCCATCTCCCACTGACAACAATCCACATCATCATACCAGGAGATATCACATGTAGAATGGATAAGTAGCTATCCCCACTGCCAAAATCATGGCAGCAAGTGGAATACATTGATTCCCAATATGTGTCATGCACAAACTACAGAACAAATAGATCATGCACTTGAACATTCAGCTGAGCCTCGCCCCCTACACAGGTTGTGGAACCGTTGAATGTGTCACAGCTACATATGGCACTCCCCACAAGTGCACAGCACACCATGGGAAGTCAAGTCCAGTACGCCTATGAAGTCTGATCTGCAAGGTCATGAAGTCCATCATGGTTGTAGTCATAAACAGAGCTATTGGAGGCTGACATACACACAACCCTACCAACCGTGGTATGTTCATGTGCAGATCATGGTTCCCAAACATGCTAGACTGTTTGCAAGGCAGCCTCCCAGGACATACATCAATGAACACATCTACACGTGTCACATAGACTTTGAATAGCCCTTTATCAACATCCCAGACACATGTAGTATCCACAAAACCAACAAGCTGTGCATAAATATGTGTTGACATATGACGGAATGTCAGTGTGTCCACAGATCGATCACACAAGGTAAGGATTCTGAGGTCTTGTGCAAGCTGTTGACACCTGCTGACCCACATGGACCATTCCTGGAATGGCATAAAACAAAGGGTACACACATCACCATGTCCAGTCTGATGATGTCACCATCCTACAAATACAGCCGGAGAAGGGAAACCAGTCAGTAAAGCAAATAGCGTGCCATGGTAATGCGTTTCTCTCTCTCTCTAGTATCATAACATAGTTAGGTAGGGGTTTGAATCCTGCAAACAGGGTGTGTGTGGGTGGGTGTCTATTTGTGCAATTTCTTGTGAAAGGTGTCCCTTTTTGGAGACTGAAAACTCACTAAAAGAGGTACATTCCTCTTTGGAAAAACTGATGATGTCACCATCCTACAAATACAGCCGGTGAAGGGAAGCCAGCCATTAAAGCAAATAGCGCACCATGCTAATGTGTCTCTCTCTAGTGTCATAACATAGTTGGGTAGGGGTTTGAATGCTGCCAACAGTGTGTGTGGGGGGTGTATGTGTGCAGTTTCCTTTGAGAGGTGTCCCCTTTTTGGAGACTCTGAAAACTCACTAAAAGAGGTACATTCCTCTTTGGAAAGACTGATGATGTCGCCATCCTACAAATACAGCCGGAGAAGGGGAACCATCCAGTAAAGCAAATCGTGCATCATGCTAATGAGTCTCTTTCTAGTATCATAGCATAGTTAGGTAGGGGTTTGAATCCTGCAAACAGTGAGTGTGTGTTTGTGGCCTCCTGTGAGAAGTGTCCTTTTTTTGGAGACTGTGAAAACTCACTAAAAGAGGTACATTCCTCTTTGGAAAGACTGATGATGTCACCATCCTACAAATACAGCCGGAGAAAGGAAACCAGCCGGTAAAGCAAATAGTACGCCATGCTAATGCATCTTTCTCTAGTATCATAACATAGTTTTGTAGGGGTTTGAATCCTGCAAACAGTGTGTGTGGGGGTGTGTGTATGTGTGCAGTTTCCTTTAAGAGGTGTCCCCTTTTTGGAGACTGTGAAAACTCACTAAAAGAGGTACATTCCTCTTTAGAAAGACTGATGATGTCACCATTCTACAAATACAGCCGGAGAAAAGAAAGCAGCCAGTAAAGCAAATAGCGCGCTATGCTAATACATCTCTCTTTAGTATCATAGCATAATTAGGTAGGGGTTTGAATCCTGCAAATGCTGGCTGTGTGTGTATCACTGGTAGTCAATGCTTTGTGGGTTTTGCTTTTACTATGGTATGACATTGTATGATTACAACAGTAAGTGCATTGCACACATCAGGTATCTGCGTGGCAAATATATATGTGTACATGTCCCCTCAATCAGTACATAGGTGTGAAGCCTGCATACTACATGAATACATTTGTTTCCATTGACAGGTTGTGCTGCTGCTTCTCAGATCATAGGTCACATATGTATGTATGTGACAAGGCCATCCACTGTCGTGTTCTGTGGCACATACACCCATGACAGTTACTTAAGAGTAGTGTGAGTGAGGGTATATGCCTGGGGTATATGTCAGACATGGTCATACACAACAAAGTCTGACAAGAATAGACAGTCTTTATAGGTGTATGACTGCCTTGTGGATATGCATTCAGGCCTCTAATGTCTTATGTAATACACCGTGGGACTCCACAATACCTATGTATATGTGGATACCAAGGGATACATGACATAACATGGGTCTGTATGTACACAATGGTACCCAACATACATGTTGAGGGCTACCACCTGTGTGGTACTGATGGGATAGTATGTATAGTATGTGAGGATGACTATGCCATAGTCGGCTTACTGCTATACAGCATGTATCAGACAACAGGTATCTGTCTGTATGATACCCTTGTGTAGGATATGCGTCCCATCCAGGGAATGCATTGTAGGCCAATCCATGCATTTCCAGATTTGGATGAACACATCCCTAGTGTGTCTGCGTGTACCTAAGGGGACTATATGACAAACAGGTGTGGTCACAGTAATGGGTGGCAGTCATTACCACTGGTTAGTGTTATAGTGTAGCACCGGAAGGATTCAATTGATACTGGGTTCCCTACTACTGTGTGTCATTTGTCAGGACATCATCCAATGATTGCTTATAGTCATGCTGTTGAGGTTGTGTATACTACCAGACCGCAAATCATTGACAGATATTAACGGTATCACCCACAGCATAGTGTCAACCCATGTCATACACGTCTACCCATGTTAGTACATAACTGTAGTAGAATGCATACTGGCCATTGAAAGATGCTATGAGATGTTAACAATGTGTATGACAGGGTATGCCACACGTCCCATGTGTCCACTATGCACGTAATCCAGACAGTGCGCCCCCACCACGTTCACAGATGTACACTTGCTAATCTGTACTGCACACATCACACACATACTGTCCACTCACTAACACATGCTGGCAACACATTACACTTCAGCCAAGTGGCACATGGGTGGATAATACATACTCAGACCTAACAGTGGTGTAAACAATGCTACATTGACAATCAGAGCTTTGATGCATAATGTCTGCTCAGATATACCTACAAGGATGTAGTTACACTTCCTTGTTGACAACTTGCTATTATTGCTATACTGCTATAGTGTCACCCTGTGCATCAGTACCATGTTAGCCTGTCCCTCCATCAATAATGCAGATGACAGGAGGCGGCACAGGTATCATCATATGCACAGGGCACTTTGTTGTTTGCCAGAGCCTGATATTGACCCATCCAATCGACATGCCTGTGTGTGTGTGTGTGTGTGTGTGTGTGTGTGTGTGTGTGTGTGTGTGTGTGTGTGTGTGTGAGGGCAACAGTACAGCATGGGCCAATGTTGATGTAATGTGTGTGTATGTGTGAGCCCTAGTTGTTTGCTTAATGTGTGTGCGTCTGCATGCACACAGCTCCACCATGTGGCTGCCATATACGGTAGTTTGTGGGACAGCCACAGACTGTACCTGCTAGGCTGTACAGATCACTGTCTCTGGCAACAGACACAGTACCTGTGCCTGGCAGGGGTGCTACAGACAGTATCGGGTACCAACCCTGACTGGGTACTGTCATCAGAGGCAGAGGTATGACGACTGGACCCATGTCCCTGCTGGGACTGGCCAGAGCCATGTGCACATTGTCTACTGGGAAGGTCAATGGACAGGCCAGCCCCAGCATTGCTGGGGCTGGTACTGCCACTACGGGAGCGGCTGTGAACTGTGGGCCATCCGCGACCACTGCCAGATGTTGCTGTTACTGGCATGCGTCCACGTCGACATTGCAACCTTCCCTAATGGTCCTGGCTCAAGGAAGACATGTTGTGGAGGACATCTATTGTCTCCCTCCAACGTCTATCAATGACCTCGGTGTAAGTCCGGATGGCACCGGCAAGGTCACAGATGCTGTCATTGATAGCGGTGTAATGTGCCCTCTGTGCCCCAAGTCCCTGCCTGGTGTACCGTTCCATATGTGCCTGAGCCTGCATTACAGCCTGGAACATACTGGTCATTGTAAGACCTGTGAGGACACGCCTGCCAGGGGCAATATGACCAGTGGTGCTCCCCCGAGAACCCCTGGACCTCCGCCTATGTGGTACCGTTCCTGGTCTATGGCTATGGCTGCTGTGAGGGGATGCAAGTGCTATGGGTACCACACTCTCCTGGTCAATGCCAACTGGATGCTGTCCCTCACCTATGGCCATTGGTTGTGAGGGATGTATTGACAGTATGAGTGTGCACATAGATGGGGTTGAACGCTGTGTACTGTCGATTGGCGGACCAACGACAGACCCTGTCAAATCTCCCTGTGCCAAAATACATGTGTCATCATCACCACAATTCGTGGCAGTGGCTTCAGGTCGGCTGCTGGTTTTGCCAACCCCTAACTCAGCACCTGTGAGAGGAAGACAGGAAACACACTTTATGGTGTGCACATGGACACATGGACACATGCACACATGCATACATGCACATGAACACATGCACACATGAACACATGCACACATGCACACATGCACACATGAACACATGCACACATGCACACATGAACACATGAACACATGCACACACATGCACACATGACACATGGACACATGAACACATGAACACATGGACACATGAACACATGCACACATGAACAAATGCACACAGGAACACATGCACACATGCACACATGAACACATGCACACATGCACACAGGAACACATGCACACTCCTCACTACAGCAGATACACACACACAACAGCAATCCAAAACATACTCAATAGTGGTTGAAGGTGGGTGACAGTATCACAAGACAAACAGTCACATCACAAGTGTCAGCATGCAGAATATGTGTTGATCAAGTCCATGCAGTGTGAGTGTAGACAGCCATAGTTAATGACAGTGTACATGGTTGTGGTGCATGTGTGTACATTTTCAGTGATTGCCTACACCCTGGAACACAATGTGTACAAGGACACGACATTTCTGTGCAAGTATTATAAGCTCTGCAATGTCCTGTGCACCATCACTCACAGGTATACCTACCATGGCTGCATGTGTCATCTGTGTGTCACATGGAGTTCCATGTCTGAATGCAGTGTCTGTGTCTGTAGCAGATAATTGTGGACACAGGTGTAGCAGATGCATGCTATGTACACACACGGGATGAGTGGTGCATGTATACCTGATGGAATACCAATCCTGGACATGGCCATTGTACAGTGGTTATGGTGAGTGTGGGTCATATTCCAGATATGCCAGTGCCAGCCATGACATTGCATGGTACATGACTGCAACATTCAACATCACACATACCCAATGTGTGTTATGTGACCTATATACCCAATATCATTCCAGGACAAATATGTGTCACTTTGTACAGAATGCGACTGCTATGCATATTGTGTATAGTTGCATATGTTTGCACACACACAACATGCTATGCATAATGTGTATAGGTGCATATGTGTGCACACACACAACATGGAGGTGCAAAGCAATGACAGCTATGTGTAGTACTGTGGTCACTGTAACTGTATGGGGTGTAGTACCATTAGCCATCATCATCATGCATCATGTGGTCACTCAAGGCCACTAAAGTGTGCTAGACCACCGCCTAGCATGCTGTACCTGAACTGCAGTGCCGTGGCTAAATTCACAATTGCACAGCCACTTTGCACAAGGGTGTGTGAGGTGCCAAATAGGGAGCATTGCCTAACATGACTTTGTTATGTGTTGAAGAGTGTTGCACAGCCCCATGCTAGGCCCCTACCCCTCAGGTATATTATGCGTGGTGTGTGGATGACATGTGGGATACTGAAGTGTGACCTGGCAGCGGGTGTCCGGTTACACTATGTGTAGCATGTTGAGGTGTACTGCGTATGACAAATGTGTTATGTTGTGTACCTGTGTGTCAACTATGCCTATCCAATGTGCAGTACAGTGTTGCCACATTTGTGTCTGGTGCTCTGTGCATTGCATGTGATTGAGGAAGCTACTGACTTTGCTGAGATGTTTAACGTCTCACAGCAAACATGCACAGCATGCCTTATGCGTAGGTGTGTTATGTGTACATGGCCTACACCTCACCTATGACATGCACATTTCAATACCAATTTTAAAGTGTTAACCCACTCACCAGCATGTATCTTCTGCCCTGCTGTCACACCAGACAGACCTACAAGAATATGACACAGTTTGTCAGTGGCCACAACTGTGGCATTGCTAATGTGAGTGTGCTAAACTACAGTAGAACAACAGGCATAGGTGTATGGATACTATTCAAAATATCAGTATTGCACACAATAGGCAGCACAACTGCTAAACACAGTACACATCTCACATATGCATAATCTAACAATACAGGTAACAGTAGTCTACAGCTAGGGCATGTTACCTGCATGCTCCATGTCACCATGCTGGGTGGTTCCGGCCTCCATGATGACACATGTGTGATGTTGTTGCTGCTGTAGGCCAGGAGCCACCACACTTAGGAGCAGTTCCTCCACTCTGGTGAGGGGGGAATGTATGGCCACCCCATCACCTATGGCAAGCTGTTGTCTATGGATATCAGATGCATGCCGCCGGCCATGTCTAATTAAATCACTGCAGTGATGGCGTACCTGCTCATATGTCCAGTTATGCATGCCTATGTCATTTACCCGATGAACAAAATCTTGCCACAGTGCAGTATGCTCATGCTGGTGCTGGCTGGCCCTGGAAAACAGCAGGGTATAGTGCTGAACCAGGCTGTGGTGGATTTCCTGTTCCTCTGCGGCTTTGTAGGAGGGGATTCCTTTGATGTGCCATAAGCCTGGAAGACAAGTAAATGATATGTGTGAGCAAGTCGTGGCACACAACGTTATACAGTACAGATATCAGTTAACTGCCATATATAGCATCTGTTCGTCTGTCAGAGGATACACACATTCAATACCACATAACAGTGCTCAGCCCACAACTGGCTGACAGTGCCTGCCACGCTCCATATAACAAACCAGTATACACCAGAACTCGGCACACTGTTTGGGAACCAATGCACAGCCTCGCCATGGGGGTATATATCAGCTAATGCATGAAGAAATATGTCATCCATTGCAATGAATGTGAAGTGCAGTTACAGTATAACCAGTAACCCACCCTAGTCGTTGATGCCATACCCCTACCTAACATATGTGCACAGTTGTTAGTATAGCTAGCATACTGCTGTAACAGAGTATATATGTTGCTAGGTACACACGCAAACCCTGCAACACACATGTGATTGCAGACATGGTACAGGCATCATTACACACACATCAGACATTCATGCAACACACAAATGTATGCTGACACAGATGAGCATTTCCTGTGTACCTTACAGTACTGTGTGCCCCTATTTACAGATACCTATGCCTGAGGTATGTAATTTGTGCAGACTACAGGAAACACACAAGACAGTGTTACCAGGGAATGCGAACATACACCATACTGTGCTGTTTAGGCCTACAGCTTCAGGTAGTACAACAGTTCAAATGTCAGCTGGATTCACCAGCAGTACCACTTACTGAGCATACATGTATTGCTTCAGCCTACGATGGGACACCACAGTCGTACACAAGGAACTACATCACAACATATGCCATCCCACTATGTCTGCATCCCAATAACTGACACATCTTTCTCTGGCCTCACACCTAGGACACAAACGACCATGACAGAAACAACCTCACACTAAGCTATCACACCATTACAGAGCTTGCACACATTCACTGTCACACTCATTCCACCTAACATAGCAGGTATTGCACTGAGTACATGTGTGTGTGCATTGTGTCATAGGTAGGTAATACGCTATTGGACCTAGGGCCTACAGCAGCCTAGCCATATGCTACCCTGGCCTTTGATGCACATGTAATTTGATTTCACTTGCTCCTGTCAACCGGATGCACAGAGGTGATTCCCAGGGCGTGTTACCTATCCCCCAGACAGTCAACAGAGGTATGTATGACATCTGCTACTGAGGAGCCTTGTTTGTTAATGCTGGGTGATTTACTCCAGAGTATAGCATATTTGACAATAGGAGCCTATCCCTCAAGCATGTGCTGTTTTGTGAGGTGGCGGGGGTTAGGGACCTAGGCCGTGTAGCCCAGTGGGATTGTGAGGTGTTGACATGGTGGTTGTCTGACTGCTATGGGTGTGACATACCTCTGAATGTTCAGCAGAGGTAACCTCTGGGTGGCCGGTATGCAACACACTGTAGCTGTGGTTATGTCAGTCAGTCTGCATAGGGTATGTGTTTGAGGGCAGTATTACTCTTTGTGAGGTATGTCTGTGGCCTTTTCACTTGCTGTAGTTGTCATGTGAGGTACATAATACATGGGGCATTGTGATGAGTACAGGGGAACACTGACCTATATTTCCGTACATGACAAAACATTTGTGATGACACGTACCACGTAGACAGATTACAAGACTAGTGTGGCACTGTGAATATCAAAGGGGAGGCTACTGTCCACCTGTGTCTCATGTTCCCTTCTGACACTTTCAGTGTTAGGCAGGCAACCACCTATCTGGTAGTTAGTGGGTAAAGTGTTTTGGAATGGGGTATGGCACTGCAGTATCAACACTGGTGTTCAGTCTATGCCTTGGTCACCAGGCACCTGTTGCAATACGTCTGACCCCAGGTCTCCCTCTCTCACTATATATATATATATCTATATATATATATCTATATATATATATATATATATATATATACATATATATATATATATATATATATATATATATATATATATATATATATATATACATATCTATTTATATATATATATATATATATATATATATATATATACATACATATCTATAGATATCCATATATATCTGTATATATCTATATATCTCTCTCTATATATCTATATATGTATATATCTATATATGTATATATCTATATATCTACATATGTATATATCTATATAAATACATATATGTATATATATATATATATATATATATATATATATATATATATATATGTATATATACAAATATATATATATATATATATATATATATATATATATATATATACACACATACTTATAAACATCCATTGCTGTACATATACATCCACATATAGGCAAATATACTGCTCACCTTTCATGGTGGAAATATCAATTATGAAAGAGTTGTGAGACATACAATTATGTAATAAATAATATTGCACAGTGTTGTGCACAATGCATTTCGCTGTCCTCAGGCCATATAGCTGTAGCAGACCTCACTGGCTGTAACTCAGTCCCACAGCATTTAACCACCACATGGCATATACCTGTACTGCTTGCTGTTTTCAATGCCACACACAACAACCTACATAGATATGTGCACATAGCAACCTTCAACTACATATATATGTCCAGCCTTCACTAACAGTTGCAGTATGTCCCTTGCCCTATGCACATCTGCATATACATATAGATATGGACTGCTACCACATATGGAGGGTTCACAGTATGTAGAGTACCCTTCAGACACATCATTCGGATGCCAGCAAATACATCTCTGTTACATACCTTACCTTTGTATTTCTCACCACTGTCTGTTGTACCTGTTGACGTGTTTTATTTATTTATTTTTTTTGGTTTGTTGTCTCCAACTGCCTCTGTTTGTCTGTCTGTCTGTCTCTGTCTGTCTGTCTCTCTTGCTCTGTCTCTCTCCAGTTGTTGCAGTGATATGATTGCATGTGTTGTCAGCAAGTACAGGCTGCTTTTTTTGGTATCTGCACATGTGCATGTGATGGCCTCTGCACCAATTGGTGCCCACCATTTAGTAATTGCATGCAGCCTGCTGTGTGGTAATTGCAGTTCTCACTGTGATTTTAGGACACTGCTATAAAATGATAGGTTAGGTAGGCATAGGCCTTTCAGTTTTGCAAGGTGGGGACCATGCTTGTTTGCTCTGGACACTGTTGTGTCAGTCAGAAGGTTGGTATATGTCTCATATCTGAAGCTTGGTTGTAGCCAGTGAAATGCATGCTGTACTGAAACCTGACTGTTGCTTCTTCCAGTACACTCTTCTCAGTGTGTAAGTTTACTCACACCTCCTAATGCTAACACTGGATACATGGGTGTATGTACTTTCTTTTGGAATAAGGGAATTAACTGGCATACAGCAGTAGTTATTGCAATGTATTCCTATGGCTTTCCTATTTTCCCTCTACAGTCACTCCTTGTAATGCATGTTATATTTCTTTATTGCAATGTATTCCTATGGCTTTCCTATTTTCCCTTTACATTCACTCCTTGTAATGCATGTTATATTTCTTTCAGCACCAAGTTATTGTATATCTGCTGTGGCTTAGTGGTACATCATGAAGACTGCTGAGTCCAAGGTGTGGGGTTTGAGACTGACAAGGGTATTTTATTTTGCTGCTGAGCAGTACAAGGGCCTTGTCATACAGAGTGACTAAGGCACTTTTAAGCAGTTGTAAGCGGGTTTGCATGGGTTTGCGCAACGCTTAGCGATGCTAAGCTAAGCTTAGCTTAGCTTATTTTATTTTAGCAATACTAAGCTAAGCTTGGTGAAGCTTATCATATCTTAGCAATGCTAAGTTAAGCGCACACATATTCACACTGGTGCAAACATGCTTACTACTGTTTACAAGTGCTCACTCCCGCTAACCCCCGTGCTCATTTCTTTGACAGAAAAATAAATGGGGAGATAGGAATGTGGTGATAAAGGGTGCACAAAGAGGGGAAGACAGTAGGGAAACCAGCTTGGGATGCACACGATGGGTATGGAGAAGGTCCATAGCGTCCCATTTCTTTACCAGCAACAGCTGTGCATATGCAATACATTAGGTGGGATATTTGAAACCTTCCACCCCTGAGAGAGGGGTGAGGACAACTAAGTATGCTGTACTACCAGTTATGAATATCAGGCATATGCACTGTTTGTGAACTGCTATACTGTCATTAGTATGTTACTCACTTCTGAACAGTTTGTGGTTTGTTTGTGTTGACAATAGCACAGTCTGCTCAGGACAACTGGACATATTTCTGTACTGTGTATGCTTACCTACACCCTTGGTTGTGCCTGACTACACAGGTATATAGTACCTTTGGGTAGGGGTGCAGAGCTGCAGAGTGCATTATTTATTATCGTGTGATGTTTATCTTAATGAACATGCAGAGTTGCTGTGTACCTGTAAGTCTATGAAGGCTTGTAGTCTGTCTGAGTAGCTCCCACCTGTGGACATATCCAGATGGCAGACAGAGGTCAGCCTAGTAATTCTTTGACTGTGCACCACAGCAGTCTTTTCAGCACCTGAACAATGGCATTGTCACAGGTGGTTGCTAGCAGTACATGTGTACATCCTTTGATATTTCTGTGTTGTACTTTTACATAAGGGCATGCTTGTGGGATTCATTCTACAGCTATTTGCAGAGTGTGTAACAGCAGACAAGCTGATATGCCTGTGTGTTTCTGACTCTTCCAGACCTCAGATACTTTTACGTATATATTTGAACAGCTTCGGGGAAAGGTACATATAACTGGGATACACCTGTCATATAGTTCAGACATTTTGCAGTTCAGACTTTGGGGGATTCAGAGCATATCTATTACTAAACCTTTTCTGATGTGCAAGCGGTGTCTACTCTCACTTATTGACATTTGTCATTAAGTGAGATTGAACACCTTTCTGCCTACTGTTAGTACATTTCACAAGGAGTCAGAGGGGCACAGCTAACATTTGTTTACAAATCAGGGTCATCGCTGTAGACCAGTCACTGTTGGGAGGTCTGGCCTGTGACCTATGGAAATATGCCAGTGTTTATCCTGCTCTGATACTGTGTGGGGTTTGTAAGCTGCTACTGTAACCTTATTCCCTACTAGCATGGCTGATTCTCTTTTCACAGTCATGTCATGCAATTCAACAACACCTGCTAGTTAAGGCCCACAGAACAAGATTTGTGTTATGCCATTCCTATTTTCCCTTTACATTCACTCATGGTAATGCATGATATATTGCTTTCAGCACTAAGTTATTGTATATCTGCTGTGGTGTAGTGGTACTTCATGCAGAGTGGTGTGTCCAAGGTCCCGGGTTCGAGACTGACAAGGGTATTTTATTTTGCTGCTGAGCAGTACAAGGGCCTTGTCATACAGAGTGACTAAGGCACTTTTAAGCAGTTGTAAGCGGGTTTGCATGGGTTTGCATGACGCTTAGCAATCCTTAGCCAAGTGCACACAAGCTCACACCCATGTACCCCTGCTAACTTCTGCTTAAAAGTGCTTACTCCTACTAACCCCCGCGCTAATTTCTTTTAAAGAAAAGAAAATGGGGAGATAGGAAAGTGGTGAAATAGGGGGCACAAAGAGGGAAAGACAGTAGGGAAACCAGCTTGGGATGTGCAGGATGGGTGTAGGGAAGGTCCATAGCTGCCCATTTCTTTACCAGCAACAGCTGCGAATATGTTTAAAATTTGGTGTGAAATTTGAAACATTCCACCCCTGAGAGAGGGGTGAGGACAACAAAATATGTTGTACTGCCAATTAGAATTATCAGTTTACATGTCCAGTGGACATGTGTGCGAATTGGGCAGCTATGTATGGGGCGTAATATTTTTGTGGGAACAGATTACTTTTTTTTTTTTAGGTGAGAGTGGAATGTGAGGTAGAGGATTTAGGTATATTTGGGGAGGTAGGTTTGGGAGGTAAACAGACAAGACAAACAAGATGCATACAGGGGTGGAGTTTGACACATGGGGTGGGTGAACACAATTGATGGGGAAGGTTGTTTGGAAATCGCAAGCCCATGAGCCCACATATGGTAACAGTGGAACTGAGATCCCCACCCATGGGCAGTCACCACTGCACCTTCACAGCCCCAGGCTCACCTGAGAGATGCACCACTCTCTGGTGTAGGGGATCAGTGACTGAACGCTGGATCTCCCTATGCACCACAGCCTGGACACTTCGAAGGGTGACAGGTGGCCCTTCTCTGCCCATGCTTGCATGGGGGGGATGAGCCCCATCCCCTGCAGAGCTTCCACCTGAAGGTGGCACAGGACAAACGGAGGAGGGGTGCCCAGGCTGGGGACCAAAGCTGCTGGTGCCAGGTGCACTCGCCAACTGAGGAGGGACAGGTAGGTCCGCTGTGACCGGCCTTCCCATACGTTCTCTGATTAGGTGTGTTTAATTACAACATAAACAACAGTATCCCAGATTAGTTGTAACAGCATGCAGTAATATTCCCATTAATCCAACACAACAAGGTTCCAACAGTTGAACAGCAAGCATAACACATGCATATATTGAACGACAGTGGATATTCCAACAGCATGCAGGGATGTTTGGTAGCAACAGGCCACCATGAACGTGGTGTTTGAACAGGGCACATGCATCAACATCAATGCAAATATTTATAAAACAATAGGACATATGTCCCAACAAATATTTAAGGTTACACATACCCATTGAGGTGTGGAATTGCATGGTTTATGCACATACGGTAGGGTGTAGAAAAAAGCTCAGTTAACATCTTATAATAACCTTTAAGTCTACACTACATTCCCAGTGACTGCAAGTGTATATCCCTTACCTGTATTATTACACTTGCCACCATACATTAGGTTGTGCCATGGGTTTGGCTAGTTCAATATATGCCTGACCTATATCTGACATACTAACTGTCCAGGATGCAGATGTTACTGCTACATATTTCTTGTTTGCATTTATATTTCTTTATCTACATATCTGGGATGTTTTCACATGACATTTTCACTTCGATTTGTACAGAACCCTGCATTTCTTGACACGCACTCACATTTCTGGTGAATAATTACATGCTACACGTGTGCTAGGTTTACTTATTCATGCCAGCCAGTAACTGACTATTGTGGACTGTATATATGTTTCACAGCTACTAGCACTTCCATCACCCACTTTATATGGGACTGCGTAACTCTGGGTTGCCAGCACATTTTCAAACAGTACTGTTTGTATAATGCAAAGGTACAACAACAATTCAGATTCTGTGACACAGACACACTCTGGGTTTTAGACTTTTATTAATGACATTGCACACTTTTCCACAGGCTCACTCCTTTATTTGTTTTGACAGTGTTTATGGCAGACATGTTCAAGACATATTATACCTTTATTAATAGGTTAGAACAATCTTTTTTGAGGCTCACTCACTTATGTTATATGACAGTGCCTGCAGGGATATTATTCCAGACATATGTTACCTTTCTTAATGGGTTACTACACTATTTTTCTGCTTCTCTGATGTTTTTATCTGACAGTACATGCAGAGGACTTATTCAGGCAATTCTATGGCTGTTTTATTGGACTACAATACTTTATTTCATGCTCCCTCCCATATTTTATATAACAATACATGCAGAATAATCACTAACCTGCCTGGTGGTGCAGCCTTAGCAGCCTATCAGCATAGGCTTGCTGATTTGCAGCACAGTCACCTGCAGCTGTAAAGTAAATGAGGGGATATTGAGACATACCTATCCATTATACATACTCCATTATCAATTCTTACATACTGCATCCCATGGCTACATACTCAGTTGTGGGGCATTCTGCATCCCACGGGCCTCCTGTATCCATTGGTTCAGGTGGTCCTGCTTTCGTCTCTTCAGGTCTGCATGGTGGTGACAGACCTGCTCACCAGTTCGAGGAACACCTGTGGCACTGGTGAGGTCACAAGCTAACTGGTTCCAAGCCTCTGCCTTGTACTCCATCCCTTGGAACTGGCCCTGCAGGATTCTTGTCTCATGACAGTGGACAAGGAGCCAAACCATGTATTTGGACTCCTTGATGCCCCAACGTTGCGCTTGGAAGTGTGAACCCTCTCCTGCACCTGCCATTCTGACTGCAAATGTGAGCTACAATCAGTTATGGCAAGTATTCCCGCCTATGGGGCTTAAATATGCCGCATTTCCCGCACTTTTTTGTGATTGGCCATTTTGTAATATTCTCCGCTGACTGCAGACCTGCTTAGTAATGGTTAAACTACCATTCGTAAGTTTATGAATGTTAATAGTGGCTGCTTTCCCCTATGTTGTCATGGCATAGTGGTTCTATACTTTGATTATGATGCAAAGGGTCCTGGGTTCGAACCTTGTTATTCTTTTATTTTAATACTGTCTAGACAGGCTAGGGGGTGTGGCTGCGTTTAAGCAACTTAGCTCTATGTTGCTCACCGGTGCCCTGGTTGGCACGGTGCGCACGTCCGCGCAAACACATTGCGCTGGGTAAAGCACTTTTAAACTTTGGGCAACTCTATTGTGCTGGGTAAAGCGCTATTACACTATGGGCAACTCTGTTTAGCTGGGTGAAGCGCTATTAAACTATGGGCAACTCTGTTTAGCTGGGTAAAGAGCTATTAAACTATGGGCACCTCTGTTTAGATAGATAAAACGCTATTAAACTATGGGCACCTGTGTTTAGCTGTGTAAAACGTTGCTTGACAGCAGGCTATTATATATCTGGGTCCTTTAAAAATATATATTTTGTTCACTGATACATTGGCCATGTCACTGCTTTTAATAAAATTTTAATCATATATGTCTGGTATTATTTCAAATACTGATTTAAAACATAAATAAGAAGGGGAGTGGTGGGACTCGAACCGTGAATGCCTTCTCTTTGTGCATACGCTCTACCAAAACGCTATTGCTATTTGGATTAATTTGCATAAGTAGTTCTTATATTCTCTTCAATGTCACAATTGCTAACTGTGGTTAAGCAATGGGCACACCCGTGCAAACAAGCACAAATACGGGCAGCTATATCGTGGATTTAAAAAAAATAAAATTAATATTTTACATTTTATAACTGTGATGGGGGTTTACAGTGTCAGGTAGTGTGGTGTTGGGTGCAAGTACATTTGAGCGAACTCGCTCTTGTTTGTTGACATTATGCTTTTTAAAACCTTGCAGGGGCGTGGACTTTTAGACTGCTCGGCAGTCGGACACACCCCCTGCTTGCCTACTCAGTCCTTGTAAGAGTTATGGATGAGTCAGTGTGCCCTCATGAATATTCATGGCACGCTGACATCATACCATTCAACTGCAGCCTCTGAATAAGACATATTAAGTCTTACACGGAGGTTTCGTGAATGTGGGGGAATGTTATTTAGATAGTTTATTTTCATGGGTTTTGTCACATTATATTGAGCAGTGTGACTAAGAAGAAACCAGAACTTATTGGAGGGATGTTTGGAAGGAATTTTACTAATTGAGGATAAGGAATATAATTCTAAATCTGGAAGACCAATGCCACCCAATGTCCAATCTCTAATGTGATTGCTTAAAACCAAACAAATCTCTGAAGCAAAGATTTATACTCTTTTATATTTTGGGGTTGCAGTGGAAGAGATAAATATTGCATTATATATAGAATATTAGGAAGGATAATCATTTTAATTAAGGAGAGTAGCTCTTCCATAGTGAAAAAATTGTTCCATCTATTAAGATTGTGTATGGAATTTAAGTTATTATAATTAAGGGTTGTTATATTATGTTATATCTTTAATATTATCAGACAAGATTATCCCTAAGTAACTGATTTTACCATATTTCACAATGTAGTTATATAATTTATTATCTATTCTATTAATATTATAATTAACAGGTAGAATTTTAGTCTTATTCTCATTAAAACTGGGTCCCAATTTTTTCTGGAATATTTCTATTGCTTGGAATACTGTAATAAAGAAAAAATGCAATCAGTCAAGATCAATGGCCTGGACTAAATAATAAGATTCCCCTGAAACCTATTCTTAAAAATAGGAGGCTTATTGTTAGGTAACTTTGTATGCTTTGTTATCTATAAGATATATTTTATATATGTATTTTATATACAGCCCATTTGGTACTTATCCCTCTAGATTTTATATTGCTTTGATTATTTTTATTAGATTATATATGTAATTAAATTTTATATGTTTTAATAATGAAATATATTTTTAAATTTAGAATAGGAAGTGATGTCATGTTTCAATTTGCATATATTGACCTCAGTTTTAATGAAAATGTATAAAGGTCTGAGGAAGCCCAGAAGGGTGAAAGTACTTGCCTATTTGTTTCCAATAAATTACATGGTTCGTGAATTTCCTGTGTGGATTTATAACAAACAGAGTTTTCTGCTTGGTACAGCTCTTTGGACTGCTGTTTTTATATGTTGATACATATTACCAGCCTTGGTTTTCTCCTATACTTTTTATTTTTTATTATTCAGTATTCTTCAAGTCTTAGGAGCATTTATTCCTTGGTTGCTATCTTTTTGTTCCATTTCATAACTAAAGCAAAAAAGGAATGCAGACAAGGGATAACCCTGTTTAGTACCTTTAGTAATCATGATTGAGTGGGAAGTATATGAGCATATCTTAATATATGCAAACAAGTTTTCATAGAGAATTTTCATTAATTGTAATAAATTGACAAATTACATTCTTCCAGTACTAATAGTAAATACTCCCAATTAACTGAATTAAACGGACTATTGATATCCAGACTAACCAAAGTTAAATCTTTTTTGAAATATTAGAATAATCAGTTATTGATTGTATTTTCTTGATATTACCATAGGTATTCCTGTTCATTATAAACCTAGTCTGTTCATTGCTTATCAACATTGGAATAAAATGTTTTATTCTAGAGGCATAGATTGCCATGAATATTTTTATAATCTGCATTTAATAATGAAATTGGTGTATATGAAAAAATTGTGTTGAGTCCTTGTCAGGTTTTAAAACTGGGGATATTAGAGTGTATTCCCAGGATGGTGGTACCTTTGTAAGTCCTTTAACTATTGAAAATACATCTAGTAAAATACTTACAGCATCCCTAGTCATCATTTGTATAGTTCAGGTATTATACCATCATTTCCAGGTGCCTTATAGGGTTTTAATTTATTAGTTTGAATTCTGAGTTCAGACATTGATATGGACTTCCCAATAATTTGTATTTGATCCACTGACAGTCTATCTTCAGTATATTATTTATAAACGTTTTAGTTAGATCTTGTGTATCCATTGCTGGCTTGTGTTTATTATTAATATTATTAAAATGAGACCTGAAAACATCCAGAATATCTTCAATTTCAGTAACCTTCTTTTTACTACTAGAGGAGTATAATTCTTTGATGTAGTTAGATTTAACAATTATTTTTGTTCTAATAGTCAATTTATGCAGGGATTTAGGATTTATGCAATACTTAGCTATTTTAATCTTTTCTAAATTCATCATAGTTTTATGTTGTAACATTTCTAAATATTTGCTGTTTAAGCTATTTATTTCTTCTAAGTCATTATTTCCTTTTTTGGCTATTTTTAATTTATCAAATTTTGTAAATATATCAATTCTTTGTCCCATTGTTTATTTTTTTGTGGATACCAACTTGTAAATTTGCCAAAAAGGTATGCTTTTAAACAGTCCCATAAAAAATATCTGAGGTGTTACCTGCATATTTAATTTCAATAAAAGTTTGAATTTCTTTATTAAAGAACCCCTTAAAGTATTTCATATTGGTTATATATGCAGAAATCCTTTTAAATGAAATGTTATTACTAGAATTCATTATAACATTGAATATTATTGTGTTATGATCCAACAGTGGGCAAGAGACTACTTTAAAGTTATCTGTTCCACTAGTGATCTCATTTGAAACATATACTCTATTTGTGATTGTTTTCCATGCTTGTATGAGAAATGTATAAAGAAGAGTGAGTTTGATACTGAAAATTAATTTATATCTCTCACATTATATAGGTCAGTGAACTCTATCAAAGCATTGACCAAGGCAGGTTTCTTCCTTTTACAGCTAGTGTTGATATCCATGTCAGATAAAATACAATTAAAGTCACTTGCAAAATTAATGATGCCCTCCGATGTTCATCTTAAATCCCACAACTGTTGATTAACTGTTTGTATCCCCAATCCAGGTATCCAATATACATTAATAAAAGTGTATAGTTTCCTTTGAATCTCTGACAAAACATGCCTTTTTCATCACTAAATGTATTCAGGATTTTAGGTAGAGGCAAGGAACTTTTCCATAAAATAGCCACCCCTCTTTACTACTGTTTATAATGAGAACTAGTCAATACAGAGTAGTGTTTAGTATTAAGTCTATCCAAATCTTCTTTTATTAAATGTGTTTCATGTAAAAAGATGACTTGGGAATGAAATATATTTTAAAATTTTGTATAAACTACCCCTTTAACAACCATTATTTAATCCACTGATATTAATTGATATGCATTTCAAGTTGGCAATACTACTAAAATAGAAAAAATAAATAAATGTTACATATAATACCCTCATACATTTGTAAATAACATGGTACTGAAAAACTATTATTATATTTAGTGAACTGCTTACTCATAGATATAATTATAAGATAATTGATTGTTAACTATAAACTTTATATCAAGAATGGTAGACACCCAAAACATTAAGTTGTGAACTACTGTACATGCACTGTTCTTTTCCATCTCCCCCATGGAGTTTAAAACTCCTGGTTTGAATAGTGATCTTATTCAAACACTACCACCTACCCACAAATAAGTACTTAGCATCACTCCACTACTTCTAAAGTTATGATATATGAAAGGTCTAACTTATTTAACAAAATTAAAGGAGTTAGCATATACATAATATTTCAGATTATAAACACTCATTTTCTTGCTAGAAAACTTATAAACTGTAAAGCATAGCAAATATTCTAGTCATTTGCTTATATTCTATTTATAAGAGCCTATATAGTATTATAATAAATCCAATCATTTCTTTCAGTTCTGAGAAAAAAAAACAGATTAACACAGATAAAAGAAAATGCATAAAACATTGTTTATAATAATCATGCTTTATTACTAATATGCTATTATTTATTATTGATAGCGTGACTAGTTAAATATTTAAACTCAGTTCTGACTACAAGACTGTACATGCATGGATATTATGACAGACACATATGAAATTTCAAAGAACAAATAAACTTATCTAAAACAATCTTTGTTTGTGAGGACTTGCAAATACAATTATCCTTCAAAACGTGTCTCTTCTATAAATAAGATATCATATTCACTAGAACATTATATGAGATATAAAATAGTAAAAGAGTAACTGTGATGTCTAAAATAACTAATATATTCCCAGGATTATATTTGTACTGAGGGATAACATATGGTTGACAACATACTCACTACAGTCTTTTTAAGAGACACATAAATTCCCAGCTTATCAGCTTATCATTTTGCCTGACTTTGTGGAAAACACGTTACTACTTTCACGTTAGTCCCTCCTTTATTATGCATCAGACTTTCAATTAACTCTCAGAGCATGAGCTTCTAATATTGCCATGTATTTGAGCTCCTCACTTCCTGCTCAAAAAGTATATCCACACAGAAACCAACACAGATCATCACCACAACCATTGTCATAAACATATACATATCTATTGTCCACATATGCAGAACAAGTCAACCAAGCAAGGGACTGACATTAGCAGACACAAACACGACCATCCTCCCTTCTTTAAATTAATAGACCAGAATATAATTTGAATAATATAATATATTAAGATAGAGGTTGAATCAAAGAAATTAATTCTATGTTATGCATGGTGCAACAGTACTATGCAATGTATTAACTTAAAGAGAAGAAATACATGTTTTGCATGTGTTAAAATAGTAATTTTGAGGTAAATGCAACAGACTGCAAGTTAATTGACACCTTCTTATTATTTCGCATTTAATTTGTGTGTTAAAATCAAGCATAAAACAACATTTTATCCAGTATTTCTTACACACACACACACACACACACACACACACACACACACACACACACACACACACACACGCACACACACGCACACACACACATAAAGAACTGTGTATAAATTGGGAAAGAAATATTCTATTAGAACCTGTTCTGTGAGAGAAAAATATCAGTCAGTAAACAATTTCATTCATGTTACACTGAGAAAGAAGGCTGTATAATTGGTTATAACCAACCTGCTCCCTACTATTTAAGAATGTTAACACCTCTTGCTATCATTTTATTTTTTATTATATACTATTTGGTACACTTTCTCTCTCTTTCTTTTATCTTTTTTTTGTATATCTATCCTAACAGGGAGGGGAGAACAAAATTTTACTGACGGGTTTTGAAGTGAAACCCCAGTGTTAAAACACAGAAATTGCCTTCACTGCTGTATTTTTCCTCTCTTAACATCTCCCCAATGAATAAACTGACACCAAACATCACAGATAAGACTATATAAGAAAAAATAAAAAGAAAGAAAAAATAGGAAAAAGAGAAAACAGCGTCATATACACTACATGTACCCACCATTTTATCACTATATTATAAAGAAGAACTCATAAACAGCATAACAGTCTGATACATCTTAGAGAAAGCACATCCAAATATTATACACACAGTACCTCACATATTCCAATCAACCATGACGTGAATTAAGGAGTTAAAAGTTAAAACACCATAAACAGAATTAAGGAGTTAAAAGACCATAAACATTCAGTCCATTCACAACACACTTATTAGCGTACCTTGAGCAACTTGCTGTTATCTTCTGTCATCATGAGCTATCACTTTAGGATTTATGTGGCACATATACGAAGAAGGGAGACCAGGATATAGATGTAAAGAAAGCTTACTATTAGTTAAAGAGTTAATTTCGTAACAATTATTAAGCTAAAGCATATATTTAATATGGAAAATAAAATATAGAATATTAGCTTAGCAATATATATAGGATCATAGGAGGTTACTAGGCTATTGGTCCTGAGGTCCTTAAAAGCCTAGCCAAGGGTTTAGTTCATGTTTAACAAAATCAGCACCCAATGCCCCTGTCCAGCAGGGACATGGGTGGAATCTCAGAGGTATATTTTCTGTTTTTCATCCAGTTGTCCAGGTAGCACTTAAAAAGGGGTAAAGAGATACTCTGTTTGATGTGGAGAGGGAGTCTATTCCATAGATGAGGGAGTCTCTGGGACACAAATCTGTCCCACCAGCAAGTCTTGTTGATATCACAGATCAGGTTGAGATTGCACATGTGGGTTACTTGAGTAGAGCTTGACTTGCAGATATGCAGCATTCCCGTCAATGTAGGGTCCATGATCGCCTTGTCACCTCTGAGGAGTCTGTATGAAACTGAGTAGAGGGACAGGTCTTTTAGCCCCTCTGTGTATATGGTAGATGTTTGAGGCTCTGGATTCTTCTGATGAGGAACCTCTGTGGTCTCTCCAGCTGCTCCATGTGCTTTGCGAGGTACATGAGGTTGTCATCCAGTTTAATAGCAGATTTGGACCAGGCTGTTTTAAGGATTGACTCTGGGTCTTGAGATGAGAATAACTTAACAATATCTGATCTAAATGAAGAGTTAGTTTTTGATGAAGTAGAAACTAGAGACCTGTGTGCTCTTTCTATGCCATATGACATAGCTTCAGATAATTTTAGAGTCTTAGGAAGCCAAGCAGTAAGAAACTTTAACATATATTCACCTTCTATTTTTTCAGGCATATGAATGTTTTTACTCCTGGATCTGTTCTCCAAGTCATCAATTTTGTTTAGTAATAAGGTATTCTGTCGCAGTAGAAATTCAATGTTGTTTTCATCTTTGGATACTCTGCCTTCTGTGTCATTAAAGGCATCTTTCATTCCAGATATCTGAGTTTTCTGTTTGTTGTTTTAAAACCTAGCATATCTGTTCCATCTGTTTGGTACATTTTTCTTTAAAGCTGTCAAGTTTGAGATCCATTCTGTCCATTTTTTAAAAAAAAGTTCTTGTATGGTAGAAAGAACATATTCTTTCTTTAAAGGCAAGTCCTGAGAGATTGTCTTTGAATGACTCATTTCACAGCTACTGGTACAGACCTTTCAGATGAATAATACTGAAAAGCAGAATATTCACATTTTCATTGCTGTTTAACTAAAAATCACATTTTGTTAGATACAGCATTGCTATATTTTGCAATGTGTCTCTTCATTTCACATTCAAAACATATATTATTGTTGTCTTTCGGCTTTTCCCGGTTAGGGGTTCACCACAGCAGAACTCCGGTCCACTAATGATTGGTAGTAGATTTTCACGAACGCCGAGGTGCCAGCTCAACGTTCAACCTTCAATGAAGGCACGCCCATTTACGCACGTCTTTCGAACGCCCACCCAACCGCGGGGAGGACATGCAGACTCCACACAGAAGGCACTCCCTGCACTCCAACTGAGAATCAAATGGGAGAACCTCTTGCTGTGAGGCAACAATGCTACATATACTTGTTAATATTTTATAGATGTTTGCAGGAAACTTGCATATATCTGTTACAAACTTTGCTTGCACAGTTATAAGGCTGGCAAACTGCTAGTTTGTGAGAACAGAGTCACTCTGTAAGGCCAATTTACATAAAATATGTCTAAGGGCTTTCTTGAATATGTCAGCCTCTAAAATAACTATTATTTTGCTTTTGTTATTTACTTCATATTTTAGCCATAAGATTAACCCTAGGATTCATTAACCCCTACACTAAGAGTACATCATTCCAAGTGAAGAGACAATGCAAGCATAATTCATACCTCCTTCCTCATAATTTCAGTTTTCTCACTGATTTCCCTGCAGCCTTAAATATCAAGAGGAATTCATAAAGGTAACCACAAAGTGTAGACTACATAAACAGTGTAATCTTTCTGAGTGACTAGAAAATACAAAAATTGTGGTAGGGGTGTTCTTGAATACAGATCATGTACATGTAGTGTAGGCATTAATGAATATGACACAGAAACACATTTTAAAGCAGAGATCTTAGCTCTTAGCATTTTATTGCTGTTAAATGACAAATTATAATATTTTATATCTTGCATTTCAGGAGACAAGCAAAGTATTACAAGAAGCATTTTATGTTTTAATCCAAAAACAATCTTGCATTCCATGCCCATATAAGCTGGGAAAACACTGGTATTCTTACTATTGCCTTAGAAGTTCATTGTGAACATCATCAGAGCTGTGATGTTCTACACTATAGCTTCCACAAACATCTTCATTATGACAAGCACATTTTTATGTCATTGAATGGGTATTATTTGATAAGAGGAGAAGATTATAAGAACCATCATTAATCGATTAAGGAAAATATTTTGACAAGAAAATTGCAGGTGAATAAAACTCCTGGAATGAATGGGGTTTTGAATATTAAAGGCTTTCAAAATCTACACAATATATATTTTAAATTATTAAATTGATCATTGGTCTAGATTTTAAAGGTATTCAAAACCCCATTCATTCCAGGAGTATGTTTCACCTGCAATTTTACCTGTCAAGATGTTTCTGTTGATTCAAGTCAGTTCTTATAATCTCACCCTCTTATCAAGTGATCATTTTATGGTGTTTAATAAACATTATCATTTGATGTATCTTGTGACACATTTCTCTTTGTATTGAAATACATAAATGGTTAAGTTTTTTTATCTGAAGACATCTGCACACAAACACACACACACACACACACACACACACACACACACACACACACACACACACACACACACCATAATATGAATGTCCATGAGCTGTATTTGTACTGAAAAGAATGGCAAATTGAAAATGTGTTAAATTCTGCAATCAAAAGTCTCTTAATAAAAACAAAGTCTTACATATATTGCTTCCTCCACTTGGACCATGTGAAGGTGTATCACCCACTATAAACTATAAATAATCCTTATTTAATGTTCTGATAATACTCCAAGTATATTTATAGGAGTATTTTTGTTACTTTGCAAGGTCTCTTCCAATCAACTTTCTGCTATCTAACAGTCTCTATTCTTGGTCACATAACTCCCTTTTTAAGACAAATGTTATTGATTTAAAATATATACAATATATACACAGAAAAGAAGAAAGTCAATATCACATACTGTTATACAATGCTAGAAATATATTGAATCATCAGAGTAATCTAATCCAATCAACAAATTAAGAATATTGGGGTTTCAATAACAACATTTCAAGGTTACCCTGACAACTAAACATTTTAGTATGATCTACAGATCTTATTCTAATTACTTTTTTCAGTTTTACATAGCATTGCTGTTAAATGTAAAAAATCATTTGAATGTAGGAACAGAGTTCAGTTTCTAATTTTTTTGTAATAATTGTTTTAGTTACTAATAGAAGACCCCCCCCCCCCAGTATTTTGCTGGCTGGCTTTTACAGATAAAAGAAATGGAACATTCATTAGTATTGCTGATCTAAATGAAGAGCAAATATCAGATCATAACCGCATAAAATACTTATCTCTTCCCAATAAACATTTAATTTCTCACAATCCATACTTGTGTACCCAATAAGCTTTTACATATTTTTTACATCTCCAGCAAACTGAAAAAGTCATTTTACTAAACTTAGAAATTTTCTAAGGGGAGACAAACATTCTAGGTATATATTTCCACATATACAATTTCCAGTATAAACCTGAAGATGTTTGACTAACTGACTTAAGTAGCACACTTTTATTCTTATCATCAATTGAATCACTAAACTCACTACTACCTAAAAATTTACAGAATTTTACATCAAAGTTATTATTATTTATAATTAACTTATATAACTCAGATAGCCTACTTTTGTAGGTCAATGTATTTTCAATTATAGCAGCCATATACTCATATAATAGGAGGATAGTGCTCTGATCTTCTTCACTCATATTAGCTACAAATTAATTTAATTTCTTACTGATGGATAATATTACCTGATTAACAAATTCATCCAACTTATAATCTTTCATTAAACATTCTGGTGACTTAACTTTCTCTTTTTTAAAGCAGTCAGACAATAATGCTAACTCATTTGTTTTTAGTAAATTCATTTTAACATTCTCCTCAGTTTTCATATATTGAGAAGTGTGTGCAATGGGAAAGCACAAAGAATTCCATTTTAACATTAACTGTGTTTTAGAAACATATTTCTTCACTGTTTTAAAATTGATTTCATTTATGCAGAGTCTAAAGACTGAAATTAATTTCCTTCTAATGTATGTTTTATTAACCAGATGAAAGGATTGTTACATACTTCTAATTTATCATATTTAATAAACTTATAAAAATTTAGTATAATCTGTTCCTAAATGGTTTTCCGTTGACTAGTATAAATTGAGTCTAACCAAAGTATAATAGAATTAAAATATGCAGCAATGGAATAAGATTCCAAGTCTGGGAAGCTAAAACCATCATACACCCATAGTCTAATATGATTTCTATAAGCAATTCCCAGCTTTTTATGGTACCATAAGAAGAAAGTTAACATTTTTCTATTTCCTTTAAAAGTTTTTGTCAGGTATTAAAGCTATTGAATACAATATATATATATATATATATATATATATATATATATATATATATATATATATATATAACTTAGGTAATATAATTATTTTAATAAGCACTAATCTATCCTCAAAAGTAAAAAAAAACACTCCATTTTTAATAAGGAATAACACTTCTTCATTTTTTTTTTCAAAATTATGATTTATAATCTTATTCATCTTGATGGATTTGTATTCCTAAATATTTTAATTCTTGTTCAGCCCAATTATATTTATATTTGCCTTTAAACTTACTATCTAGTAATTGATTTAATTCTGAAGTCGCAGTTTTATTAATATTATTATTAAATTTCAGCAGCGATACTTCTTGAAATTTTTCAATTTCCTCATATATTTCTTCAACTGAATAATTTTAATCTCCTACAGTTAGTAAAATGTCATTTGCAAAAAGCAATATTTTAGATTGACAATCTTTATAATTGAAATAAAATATCAGTTTTATCATTACTTTTTATAATATTAGCTAAGAGTTCAATAACTAATGCAAATATTAGAAGAGACAAGGAGCACTCTTGCTTTGTACCTTTGCTTAAAGTGAATCCTTGAGAAATGCTAGATCTAATTTTAATATATGATTTGGAATATTCCAATAAATTCTTCTGAAAATGCAATCACTTTTAAAGTTTTAAACAAGTAGTTTCAATCTACACAATCAAAAGTTGTTGGGATTTAAGCTAATTAGGGCCAATTTGTTGTTAATTCCTTTTGCTAAATCTAAGATTATTGCTATCCTTTTAATAATGTCACACAGTATTATATTGATTATAAATCCTGCTTGATCTTTATTAAATTAATTTATCTACTATGTGTCTCAGTCTTGTAGCAAAGATGGAAGCAAATATTTTATAATGTACATTTAATAAGGAAACTGGTCTGTATGAGGAATCTAAATTATTATCCTTTCCCTGTTTAAGTATAGGTGGGATTAAAGAAAATTTCCATGCTTGAAGAATTGTCACTCTGAATTACCCTGAAAGCTTTAGTTATTAAGTCTAAAATATTTAATGGTAGCAGATTATATAACTCCATACATAATCCATTTCCCCCTGAAGTTTGCCATTTTCTCTTTTTTAAAGCTTCTTTAACTTCTAGTAGAGTAATAGGCTTATTCAACAGATTTGCTGATCATTAAGTTTATTAGTAACATCTTTATTTAAATGCTTATCAGTTTTGCAATCAAGAGTATTGTTTTTTATTTTTATTAAGATTCTCATGGATTTTTTTAAATATTGAGCATTTCCTCTGTGTCTGAAGTAAGCTTATTAGATTGAAGATTTTGGATATTATTGATTTGTGCCTTTTTTGCTTAGCATCTTACTGCTATTAGCTAATCTGTGATGATTTTTGAGTCATTGCATAACTGTGAGATTTTATTTTTTTCTAAATCTATCTCCACTTTATGGACTGAAATTGTTTGATACCTTGACACTATTTTTAATTACTTCAGTATTATCTAATTTCTTTATTGTTCAAACCTCACACTATGTATGTTGTATTTTATTTCTAATAGCTCTTTACCCCCCCCTTTCATTTTATTACTAGACCATCTGTCTGTGATATCTTTAATATGAATTTTTAAGGAATTCCATAATGTGACTTTACTAACCTGACCATCATCATTCAAAGATAAACAATTCTAAATGTGTTCCTTAAGGTAACTTTTACATTCTTTTAATTTTACTATATATACTGGAATTTGGTACATATCAGAAATTTCCTTATATCCTTTCATGTGTTAATACTTAGTGTATTATGACTAAAGGAGAATGAATAGTTTTAAAATAATTAACTTTAATAAATAAATCTGTGGAAGTATAAATCCTATCACTTCTAGTTTGCATCCCATGTGCATAAGAATAATGAGTGAAGAACAATGACTTACCTTCTGATTTTACCATTAAATCAACTAGATTATTATTACTAATCCATCTGTTTAGTGCTTTAGCTGATGTGAGAATTTTAGCTTTTTTCATTTCACTTGTATTTACTAGATATGAAATTAAAATCTCCATCTAAATTAAAATACCCTTCCAATGACTATGTAATAAGTTTAAGTGATCATTAGCCACTATTGCACCTATTCCAAGGATCCAATAAAAAATAGCTAGTGTATAGAGTTTGCCATTGTATTTAATTGTTACAAGTGTATACACTTCTTTGGGATCATTAATATAGTCCATGACCCTAAGCATTACACTAGAATTTCTCCAAAGTATATCACTTTATCTGTTCTTTTTGTTAAAAGAAGCAGATGATAAAACTTCCTAACCTAAGTTATTTAGTTATTGAATATCTTTATCTAACAGGTGAGTCACTTGCAAGAATACGAGGTCTGCTCTATTTAATTTAAAATACCTCATTAATGGTTTCTTCTTGTTGTCATTATTTAATCCATTTACATCAGTAGACAATAGATTAAAACTATCCATAATGTGTATTTAAGAAGATTTATTTTGCCAAGAGATATTATGACATATCCATCCACTATATCTAGTTGTATATAAGACTAATGTATTCCTCCAACACTGTCTTAACTTTCCACATTTTTAAATTCTTCCTTTCTTCAAATTAAACTACTGAAAGACATAAATAAAAATAGAAACAAGTCTAGAACTGTAACTATATATATTACTAATAAAGCACAACCTACCATGAATACCAAAGTTCCTAGTTTGCCTATCAGATAGACAAACTACTAAACTGTCTTTCTATCAACCAAGACCTAAAATTTCAACAAAAACTAGCCAAAAGCTACAGTGACTTACAAATAATTAATATAATATTATATATAAGTTAAAATAAGAAACTACTAGCTTAGATGTATATTTTGCCATTTAAAACTATGTCTCCCCATTACTATATAAATGTTTAATAATTCACTTATATTAATCACAAACAATAAACAATCTGACAAGTGGAGAATTCAATAAAGCCTCCATGGTCATATTCTACCACGGGTGCATGACAGTGCCATATGCACACAGGCAAGAAAATGTTTAGATTGAGTAAGCACTGTGAAGAGGCTCACATCCCTGTGCAAACAAGGTAAGCATTGTGCCATGCTAATGAGTTGAATTATATGCTAATTAACCTATCTATCATGTTGGAGCTATTCAACAAGCTATAAAGCAACCATTTAGACTCTGTGCTGGTGCTGCAGTTAATGCAAAAACTTTTCAAATACAGCCACAGAAAGGAGCCTACATAGATAAAAAAAACTGTAGAATGCATGGCATTTGTACAGAACCAAACCTAATATGTGACAGCAGGCTGGGTGCAACAAAAGAAGAGTACCAAAAGCAATATAAATCTTTTTTTGTGCCAGAACAGAAATGCAGCTTTGCTCCCCAACCCCCAAATGAACAGTGAACATTACAGACCATACCTGTCAACCTCTTAGAGCAAGAAATCTGGACAGAGCCAAAAATAATGGGGAGAAAAAAGCTGAAAAATAGGGATAATTTTTAATTATTGCTCTTACAAACTTAGTTGATAGAATAACAGTTTGTGTGTTAGCACAAATTATCTGAAGGGCATGAAATCTGAAACTCAAATGGCTGTCATTATTTTCTGACTGTAATCTTTAATGACTGGGCAATGTTTTGCCAGAAAATCACATAATCTAAAAAGCAGTGGTCCTCTGTGCAGATTTTTCGCAAATAAATATTTTCTGTTCTGTGTTCAACATTCGACTCTCCTTCAGTTTCATAGCCACACTTTTTCCAATGGTGTAGATTCAGGTATATCAGCATGGTGAAGATGCAAATGAGGTCTGAACTCATTAGAATTGCTGAATCCAAAAATAAAATGGATCTGTGTGGGAATGTAAAATATGTGCGGGCACTGTCTCAGTGTTTGTGTTTATTGGATGGCAACCGTGAATGCTTACATCAGGGGAGTATGTCAGGCTAGACTTACAAAGTGTTACATATTGGTCTATCAAGGTTTGAAATGCAGGTAAGCAGCACATAGTTCACAGATTCACTTTCATTAGAATCCAGTCTACTCTTAATTTAATTTATTCGCAAATTGTGTTTTCTCAGTCAGTTTTTTTTTCTGCTATGTTTGCACAATGCTACACTTCACACAATCACGTGAAATGGAGGAATACTATGCTTATCTTTTTGCCTGGTGTTGTTTGACAGTTAAAAGGGAACACTTGCCATGTAACCATTCCACTGTCAGCATTGCTAAAGTTTGCAATTAATATTGAGTCTAGGAAATACACCTGTTGCTTAACTGCCTCTGAGGTAGCACATATTAATGCACTGATACATTCATTTTTCAGTCCAGATGGTAATGGGTTTGCATACAGGTGTATTTAATACTTTAAAGTACTTTTCATTACACAGTGGCAATGCAATGACATGATTTTTTTTATGAGGTATGCTGCTGTGTTTGCATAGCACAGGTAAGTTAAGTGGCAATGCATGGGAGTAACCACATTTTTTGCAACTGCTCACCACTGGTGCACAATGTTCACCCCCACGCAAACATGGAGCCCAAAAAGTAAAGGGATTCATTGATTCTCCAGCATTGCTAAAGTCTGATAGTATTCAGTCTGTGGAATACACCTACTACTTAACTTACCCGGTGGCAGCAAGTGTTAATGCACTGAATGCAAGAATGCATTTCTTTTGGGGGCCAGATGGTACTTGGTTAGAATACAGCTGGATCTAGCATTTTTAAGATTACTTTCCTATTACCATTCCTGTGCATTGGTGTGTGAATAATGCATTAAAGAAAAGAAAATGGGAAAGATAGGGCAGTGATGAAGGGGGGAGCAAGCAGAGGGAAGAACAAATGGAAGGCAATACAGGAATGTGTAGGAATGAGGTAGGAAAGAACCATAGATATCCATGTATTCAACAGTAAACACTGATAATATATGCAGAATATTAGCTGAATTTGGACTGTCTCCTCCAGAGACAGAGGTGACCACAACACAGTTATGTTGTATAGGAATTTGGACTGAATTAAGTGTGTCAAGAAAATGTGTGTGTGAAATGGAGAGCCCTGTATAGGACAATTTTTTTTTTGGGGGGGGGGGACAGGTGCCCTTTTGTTGTTTGGACAGAGGGAGCGAGAGAAATGTTAGGGAAGGAATGTAGGTTTGTCTGGGTCAGGTAAGCTGGGTAGGTGAGGAATCAATTACAGACAGACAAGACAAATAAGACAAGAGACAGATATGATGATGGGTGCAAGAGGTTGATTGACATCATGGATGGGGAGAGGGTGGGAGATCCATGACTCATGAACATCAAGCTGGTTGACAGTGAGAGTCAAGGCCTCACCCACATGACTGTGATCACTGTCACCCAAATCTGCTACTGGCTGGAGCACTTCACGTCTGCTTGCCCTCTTCCTGGTCCTACATAAAATGAGGTAGAGTAGATCCTTCATCAGGCATAGGTGTGTACCAACAGTGCAGAACACAACCCTACACACCATCCCAGGCAGTTCAGCATCAGTGATAAACTCACCACCCCTGCCACTGCTCTGGAGGAAGCCACTAGCCTATCCGCTGGGGAAGAACTACCTGTGAAGGCAGGTAGTGCAGGGGCAGCAGAGGTGGTGCTTCCAGATCTGCTTACAGGCATCCTGGGATATGGTGTCATGGCCAGTGGAGTGGGAGCAGGTGGATCCTGTTGGGCAGGCCTACCCCACTGTGTTGTGGAGAATTTGATGATGTGGTTCACATAGGTGACATGGACACATTTTGACAACACATAATAAAATAAAACCAAACAATAAAAAGAGATATGAGTTTGGGTGAGAAAAAAATAGGATTAGTACCTTCATATGTAACATGCAATGCATTAGTACAATTATTTGACTATATTATCTTAACCATTACTCGTAAGACTACCACCCCAAACAGATAACGTATTACTTTTAAGACTAACAGCTCCTAACTGATGCGCACTATAATACAGATTGCAGCAGGTACTCTTATGCTTGTGCATATATTACACATATGCATGTTCCACTTATCTAGATTATAGTTTACATTAGGACATGTATGCCACTGGTATAGACCTTTTACTTTGTTTTTTTATTTTATTTTTTATTTTACATTTGTTGACCGTGATAGTCCGATTGGATTCATATCCATTTTCAGCGGAGGCCCAGGGAGAAAAGCTCCAAGGTAAGCAGATACAATAAAAACAATGAAAACATATTACAAATATGGTATAGACAAAGTATACATAAGCAAACATGAATAGACAAGTTCAACAGGTTAGAGTTACTCCCTGGTGACAGTCAGGGGTAAGTTCAACAGAATATGATTAATAGATTTTTCACATTCTTGATGAGAGTTAACCAGGCTTGTTGCAGTGGCAAAGCCAGTTTTGTGCCAGATGTTGTTTGACCTTTAAGTTACACATAATTGAAGAATTAACAATTTTTGTATAGTTGGGAAGTGTGATATTTGAACTCACCACATCTGTCTAAAGTCTAATATTGCTCTGTTGGTTTGTGCTACAGACTAATGCATGCATACTAGCTTTTACAGTTGAACTATGCATGCTCAATTTGATACAACTGTATAACATACTAAGCAAGCTACCTTTAACTTTTAATGGTTCAATAACAGTACTCTTCTTCTGCATACATACCACATGCCTCCTTCATCCTCACTAATGTAGTGGCACAAGTCCTAATATTGCACTTCCTCTCTGTTGAAGCTATGGAAAATCAGAACAGAAGAGAACACCAACATGACAGTGAGCACATATATTTTCCCATAGTTCTGAGGAGAAGTCCAGCAATATCCAACAGTTCTACTGGGTAGCACACTATCATGAAGTTCTGGGTGCATTAGATTGCACTCATGCAGAAATGAAGGCACCACCTAGGGAAAAGGGTAGGGTCTACATTAACAGAAAGGGCTACAACTTTATCAACTGCCAAGTTGTGTGTAATGCCAGTGAATCATCTTGAATGTGGGTGCTGGCAACCTTGGCAGTTACAATGACTTACATATCTGACACATCTTCCAACTTTACCAGATGTTTGCTAGGGGGAATATCCCACAGGGTCATTTACTGGGAGATGCAGGCTATGCACTGGAGCCATGGCTGATGACACCCATCAGAAATGCACACATACCCATGGAAGAACACCATAATGTGGCACACGCTCAAACCAGAAATGTGATAGAGTGTTTGTTTGGGTTGCTGAAATCATGATTGTGATGCTTAGACACATCTGGGGGAGCCTTGTAGTACAATCCATAGACATGTACTGAAATCTTCACAGTATGTGAAGATAGTGATGATAGTCCTCTTACCCCAATGAAGAGTTCCTGGCAAATATACAAGACCCTGACAGCTCACAGGCGAGTGGAGTGCACCATGTGCTGGATGTGGGTGCCACACCTTTTGAGACAGCAACCACATTCCAGAAGGAGCTTCCAGCTAGGCTTTATCTGAACAGTTGAAAACTGTTGTATAGTAAAATGATTGAAATGAATGTTATTTCTGTGTCACATGTCTTTTTTGGGAGGATTGAAAAGTGCTATAGTTATAAGCTTAGTTTGGAGTTGTCAGCCACATTCTTGTTGAGAGTAGAATTAATGCACATATAAAGGAGTAAATGTATTACCTGCTGTGTTACTTTTAAATGTGATGATGTTGCCCTTACCTCTTGCTTAACTTCTTCCAGGACTGTCAGGATTCTAGCAATGTATGCTTCCTGCAGATGGTAAGACAAATAATTTTATGTCAGTACTGCAGATCAATTTAAAGAAATATCATAGTGTGTCATCTTCGGCCTGTTGTGTGTATTGCTGTGCTTTCTGTAATAGTGTCTGCACTATCAGTTTCTTAGCATATATTGCCCTATAGTAGTGCAATTATTAATGTATTCCTGTGTTTCTATCTTTTTATCATAGGTGATCAAGATAGTGGGACTGTGGGCCCTGTGCCACCTGATTTCAGTGGCTCAGCAGACTCTGATGATGATGGTGGCAAAGCAAAGCCACAGCTGGAGGGTGAAGAGCTTGAATCTGGCATAGAGGTTGACACACAGCCATCCTTTGCATTTCCATTGGGCACGGCCAGTAGGCCTACACCTATCCAGTCAACAGAACCCACAGGTAGTGGACAGGTGGAGGGGGAGGACATTGATCAGGGAGGTGTGGCTACTGTGGCTTCAGTGCCAGTTGAGTCTGGCCATAGCCAAAGTGTGGGTGGGTGCCACACAGGAGGATTGATAGGGGTGCTTGGAGGAGGCTTGCTGTCCCTCCTCACGTGGTGTAGGTGTCATTTCCCATGCTACTCAATGGATGTTTAGGGCCATCATAGCAGCACAGGCATGTTCTCATAGGTGCTCCAGACAATGCTAATGGTTGTGCATGTAGCACAGTCTGATATATGTGACTGCCTCCACTGTGTGGTCAATTCAATGGATTGGATGAATGACACATTGGAACAAGGGGTGTCTATGATGGATGGAGAGGTGTCTGTCATCGAGCAAGCAGTGTCTGTGATGGAACATCTGCTGGGAATGGAACAGCATCCTCATGGATTTAGGTCAGCCAAATCATCTGCTGTCAGCCAATGTGACCATTCCAGATCATGCTCCCAGGGTGACAGTACTTCCACTGCTTTGTCAGTGAGTGTGCTGTCCACACCCAGACATGGAAGGCCATGGGTTCATAGTCCTGGGTGTCTACATGACAGGAGCTCATCCAGCAGACTTCAGTCATGTTCAGGTAGCAGCACTGCATCTGACCTTGGGCATGGAGGTGCTAGTGCAACTCATGGCAGAGCCAGTTCTAATGGTCAGGGATGACAATGATGAACTGCCACCTCTATCGTGTATGGCTCACACCCTCACAACTGCCTGACAGACCAAGACGTAGAGCTAGCACAGAGCTTAGCTGTGTTCATGCACACATGCACATACTCGCACACCAATTTCACCTACAGGACCCATACAAACACATGCACAACAGTTGCTCATTTTGTCTCAATGGCCATTTGTTGCTTTATCCCAATGTCTGCCTTCTTCTTCTTACGCACATACACTCACTGATCTTTTGTGTCAGCCTAGGCTTCCTGTCCCCCCACAGACACACACAATGTGCAACACCCTGTACAAGTGATGATAACTGTGCCATATCTCTGTTTTCTATCTTTTGGATTCCGGGATACAAAATCTGTGCTGATGCACAGGGTGCATAGCTCACTTAGTACTTAGTATATCTGCATTTGTGTTGTTGAACTAGTCATTGTACCTGTGACGTATATTGGCCTTGGCAAGTTATACAGTTGATAGCATCATAATTTCACAATTTTATAGTGACTGTTCTTGTAGGGATGGTAAAGTCAGAAACTGCAATGTGTATCATTACTTTCAAACTTCTGTCTTTAATATTTTTCCAGTACAAACGTACAGTGCACATCATAAGTCACACCATCATATTCAGATCTTAGGACTGTATGACAGCACTGTAGTCAAATCTCATCAAAACAGTAATACAGTATAATGCCCTATTTTACATGTTCCTCACCAGACACATACAGCAGCTGGACAGACCACAGGGCTTTCTCATTAACATAAGACAGGGCCTACTTACCATGCCATGATGAATGCGGATAGATAAAAAGATATGTCACTGTAATCTGTCTGGTATAGGATGAGGTGATGGCTGACTGGCCTCCAGGCCAGTGTCTGACCATGCCTTGGTGGGATGACTGCATATCCAATAATCTGATATAGCTGATGACATAGGTTCATAGGTTCATAGGTTGGTACTAGGTTATCTGCCCTAGGGCCTATACAAGCCTAGCCATAATAATTCCCTGGCTATTATTTCCCCGGTCCACTGTCTAACAGGGTGATTGATGTGATCCCTGGGGTGAATTTCCTATCTCCCATCCAATCATCAAGGTTATTTTTGAAGAGGGCCAAAGAGGCACTCAGCTTGACATGTATAGGCAGTCTATTTCAGAGTGTGGGGCATCTCTGGGTCAGAAACCTATCCCTCTAGCATGTTTTGTTTATTATGATGACCAGGTTTAGATCCCTGGAGCATGTGGCTCTGAGGGATTGGGATTTCTTTAAGTGTAGCATGTCCAACAGCTCTCGGTTTGACATGGCCTTGTATGTTAAGCAGAGATCACCTCTGAGCAGGCGATATGCAACAGACTATAGCTGGAGTTTTTTTAGACAGGCAGCACAGGACATCTGCTTTAGGTTTGTCATTATTTTAGTGAGTAATTTCTGTGGCATTTCCAGTTGTTGCAGATGCCTTGTGAGGTACATACCAAACGGGGCATTGTACTCTATAATGAGTCTAATGAGGGATGAGAACAGTGAGACAATGACCTCTTTTTTCTGGATGAAAAGCCCTTAATGATGAGGTGTGCCACATAGAAGGATTTCCTGACTGTTGTGGCAATGTGTTTATAGAAGGTGAGACCACTGACCACTTGTGTCCCTAAGTCCCTTATCACACTTTCGGTGTTTAGTGTACTGCCACTTATGTAGTAATTAATGGGTACATGTTTTTTCTCAAAGGGGATAACTATACATTTCTTGGCATTGAGCTTCAGCCCATGGCTCTGACACCAAGCATCTGTTTCTGTAAGGCCCTTTTGTAGAATATCCACATAATTTGGGGATTCAGTAATGGCTCCCAGTTTGCAGTCATCTACGAACTTTGTTAGCCAGAGTCCCTTAGTGCTGGCCTGTACTTCAGAGAAGTAGATGCCAAACAAGAGCAATCCTAGAACTGAACCCTGAGGTACTCGACTTGTCACTTGTCTGGAGCTGGATTTTGAGTTGACTACTTTTACAGTGTGGGTTCTGTCAGTAAGCCAGTTGGCAACCCATCGACTGACGTAGGGATTAATGCCCAGCTTAGTAAGTTTATCTATGATTCCAGAGTGGGGGATGGTGTCAAAGGCCTTGGCGAGGTCCAGATAGGCTGTGTGGACTGCCTTGCCCTCATCCACAGCTCTGGATACTGATTCAAAGAAGTCAATCAGGTTGAGGAGACAAGATCGGCCCTTTACAAAACCAAACTGGGTGTGGACCAGCATTTGAAAGTTGCCAATGTCTTTGTTTACAAGTTCCATAATAATGCATTTTATGGCTTTGCAGATCAGGCTCATCAGACTGATGGGACGATAGTTCCCAGGATCCAAGGTGGATCCCCCCTTGTGGAGTGGGATAACTGTAGCTGTGCACCACTCATTGGGCACGAAGTCTGAGGTGAAGCCATGATTAAACATGACACTTAGGTGAGGTGCCAGTTCATTTTGTAGTTCATGTAGTACACAGCCCAGGATGTCATCTGGTCCCATGGATGCTGTATTCTTAGCTTTGGAGAGTGCATTTTTTACCTGTGTGGCCGTGATTACCAGAATTTGGCAATCTTTTGGTATTGAGCTGGGCCCTTTAGGGGGTGAGAGGGGGTGAAGTTGGCACTGAATCAATCTGCCAGGATATTGGCAATATCCTTGGGATCAGTATATTTAATGCCATTCTGTTGTAGCTCAGAACAGATCTGAGCATTGCCATTTAGATTCTTGACATAACTATGGAATGCCTTGTGGTTGTCCTTGGAACCTTTGGCAATTTTATTTTCCTAACTAGCTTTGGAGGATTTTATGAGGGATCTCAGCTTCTTACTGAGGCTGGTAAGGGAGTATTTTGCATCCTGGGATTTTCCTCTTTTCTGTAACGTTTCTTCCTTCTGTTGTATAGTTTGTTTATGTTAGGGGACCACCAGATTGGCTTCTTTTTTTTTGGAGGAGAGGATATTGGCTCTATTTGGAATGGCACGATTCATGCATGAGTGGATGTGCTCGTACAGTGCCTTAGTGTAGGATTCAGCAGTCATCAGTTTTTTACTTATTTATTCATCTATGTATTGCCCATTTATCATCAAATGTATGACTCTGGGTATACTGCATACTATGTTCCTGTAAGCATATTTCTTCTATTCTATCTGGAATGGCATGGCCTTCACATTTGAGTAGGACACTTAAACAACTGCCTGTGCATCAAATTACCTTGAAATTGCAACACTTGCCACTGCTGTGCACTGTTTTCCATCTTGTGAACACATTTCTTGATAGCGCGCACCGACAAGCACCTTATTTGCATGATGGTAAGTGATGCGCAACATTTTCAGCCACTTCAATACCATAATGTTTGCACAATCTCCAGTGTAACAGTCTTGCCACATTATTATGCCTTTCAGTATACAGTCCTTCTGCCATTCGTATATCACAACAAGCAATGAGGTGTGCAACTCTTTCCAGATCTGTTTTACAAAACCTACATTTGTCTGTTTCTCCCACATTTTCAATGGACTTTGTAAACCGACATGTGCATAGCCCACTATCTTGGGCCGCCAATATTAACATTTCATCTTTTGGTTTGAATTTGCCTCTCCTTAACAATTCCTGCATTAAATCATAATCAACATGAGGTTCTTCCAGAAGTTTTCTATACTTGCAACTACATTTATGCATTTTCCACATTTCTTGCCTTCTCATCTGATCCTTCACCTTAAAGTCTTTCTTTTGTCTTTTTGCACATTCAGTTGCTGCCTGATTTCTATCCACTTTTGGCTTGAATTCATTCATTCTTGGCATCAATATGCTTCTGCTAGATTAAGCAGGGAAGTCATCTTAGATTTATTCTCCTCACGTTTCAAAACTTTTACTATGTTTGGGTCCTGTGAGATCAGCAGATAAGTGTACAGTCCCACAATTGCTGATCTGTACATGTAATCAGTTTGAAGGAGGCGCATACCTCCTTCAGAACAGGGAATATATAATCTTGGTATTCACTGATTTTTATGTATCATTTGGTGAGCATGAAGCATCCTTCTTGTTTTCCTATCTAATCTATCTAACATGTTTTGGGGCCAATTAATCACTCCAAAACTATAAGTTAGGACAGGAAGAGGAAATTGCTTTATAGCTTGAATTTTGCTCCTAGGTGTCATTGTTGTTTGCAGGATTAATTTAAGTCTTCTAAAATATTCCTAAGTTTTATTCACATTTGTTCATGTTTTATTGTTGATACTTCATCAGTTCCCAAATATTTATACACTGCCTCTTGCGCAAGTTCTTTTATATCACATTATTGTACCAAACTGATGTTTTCTTAATGCTGCAGTTTTTCTGATTTAAAGGTTGCTTTTGCACATTTATCAAGACTAAATGACATTCTTATATCATCTGAAGAGGATATGATTAATTGCAGTTGTGCTTTCAGTTCCTCATCTGATGAGCTATACAGTTTTAAATCATAGACAAAGAGAAGATGAGAAGTTGTTTTCTAGGAGCCAAATTATAGCCATGGCCTAATCTGTTAAGTAGACAGCTTAATAGATTAAGGGCAAGACAGAATAGCATAGGTGACAGGAATTCACCATGGAATACCCTCCTTTGGATTTTGTATCCCTGGAATAATAATTTGTCCTTTATCATGGCTTAATTGGAAAGTGGTCTGCCACTGTTTAATGGTCACTGTAATGTCATTGATCAGTGCAGAGAGTATTGTATACATTTTAAGCACTCTTATCCATGAATGTGGGATGCTATCAAATGCTATTTGTAATAAATCCATGTCATACTTAGATTATTCCCCCTTTTTAAAGTTCTTCATTATGACTTTATTTAGTAGTAGATGATCCTTTGTTCCATATGACTTTCTTTTATTGCCCTTTTGCTGCATTGCCAAGATTGAGTTTTCTTCTAATGACTATAAACTCTGTCAACATCAATTCCGGTGTATAGTTCATATGTAGTTGGGGTACCTTGAAGGTTAACTCTTAAGTAGGATAGTAGCATGTGTATATGTTTGAACCTGGGAAAGGATAATGTGGTTTGTTTTTCCTGTTGTTAGCCAGGGTGTGTCTGTTCAGGATGTACATATAAATAGTTCTTAGTCTTGGCTAAATCTTCATACAAAGATGTTAATACTTTTAACCATAATTTAGGTACTGTATCTGGGCCTGGTGTTTTCCAGTTAGAGGCTTTTCTTAAATTTGTCTCAGTCTCACTGGCTGTTACTTCATCCCATTTCATATCCTGCACCTTTAAACTTCTTATTCTTTCTTTTACTTCTTCAATCCATTTAGCATCTTTGTTATGTTCCACAGGATCTTCATAAATACTTCTATTTCTTCTTTTTTAGGTGGTCTTTCAATTCCTTTTACCTTGTTTCCCAATTCTTTGTAAAACTTTTTGGGGTCATCAGTAAAGTACTTATTTTGTACTTTTCCTTTATATTTGTTTGTGTATCTTCTAAGTTTTGTTTTTGCCTGTGCTGATATTTTTAGTTATTGTTTGTGATAGTGCATGATAGATCACAATCTGTTATAATACAGCACATTGCTTTTATCACTTCTGTCTTTCTGAGTATTTTTGTTGCTTTGTTCCCTCTTCTATACTCCTTTAACAGTGACACTTTTTGTCTTAACTGCTTTATAGTTTTCTCTACTCGATAGTTCCATGATGGTATTCAGTTTCCCCCTTCCTTTCCCTTACTGCCCTGTGTTCTTGTGGTAGAATTTTATCTGCTATTAATTTATCTGCACAGTAATATATCCTATTTACTTCTGTTATATTGCAAGGATCTCTATGGACAGTCCTAATTACTGTGTTAATTTATTTTTCCAAACTTCTGACTTTTGGGGTTTTACTGACCTTCTGCAGTCTATTTCTTTCATTGATCTTAGTCTATCTATCTCTATTAAATCAAGCAACTCTTCTTTTAGCTCATCAAAACTGAGGACACATTGTTTGTTCTCCATTTTCTGTGGGCATTCTGTTGAAAGTTCTATAGCATTTTCCTGTGACACATTCTCTTCAATTTCATCTTGTGTCATCCATTGCTGTGTCATATGGGGGCTCACTGGCCTATCACTCCCCAACAATGATTGCTCCAGAGTTGTCACAGTTTCCTGTTCCTTCCCTTGCTGTTCAGCTTCAAGTAAATGTTTATGCTGGTTTCCTATGGAAGGTTCCAAAATATCTTCATATGGCAATTGACCAGTTGCTTCTCATTCCACTGGTCTCTCCTTAATTTGGATATCTATTGATCTATCCTGCTGTAGTACTTTCTGAGTTCGATTTTCTACACTGAATCCTTCACTTCGCAGGCACTCCACAACCTAAGTTCTATTTCTTTAACTTCTCCATTACTAATCTTCTTTTCTACTTTTCCTCTTTGTCTTCTTATTTTTGTATTGTAAAGTTTTCCGTGTCTGGATTCCTTTGCCTGTATTTCTGTTCAAATATCTTTGGTGCTGCTTTTTTTGTATTGATTAGTTTTGCTTTTTCCTTTGCATAAATATTACACCATATTAAATCTCTTTTTCTTTCCCATGTCCATATTTCTTCTTCAAATGTCTCCTGATCTTCGCACTCTCCTTATTCTGAAGACTTGTTCCATCATGCTGTGATGTAACCTGTGTTAGACCTTCTACACCAACTATTTCACTTTGCAGGCACTCCATAACTTCAGCTTCTATTTTTTTTAATTCTACTTTACTAATCTTCTTTTCTACATTCTCTCTTCATGATATTATTTTCTTTATAGAGAAATTTTCCATATCTAGATGCTTTTGCCTATATTTCTCTTTAAATATCTTTGGGGCTGCCTTTTTTGTATTGATTAAATTGGCTTTCAACTTTGAATAAATATTGCACCATATCAAATATCTCTTTCTTTCCCATGTCCATATTTCTTTTTTTTACTTTTAAAAATCTCTAGTTTTATTTTTTCCAAACAGATCAAATTTTCTTGGTTTATATATTTCACAAATCTGTTGTATTAATGAACACACATTTTTATTTGAGGCTTCTAACAGTTTTTTTCAGGTGGAAGTATTTTTCTTTCTTGTAATTTCTCTCTTAATCTTTATATATATCTTGTATCTGGAACTTCTGGACTTTTTGCATAATATTAACAACACATAATTTATTTCTTATCCTCAATAGTCCACTATATAATCTTTGTGGCTCTTCTTTGGCCTATCAGTTTTTGTGAATTTTGTGGACTGCTACTTCCTTCAACAATAGGAGGGCCATCCTCCCCCTGGGCCTGTCCTGGCCCACTGTAGGAATGTTTCCATATTTTGAGGATTCTACAATGTCATTTTTCCAGTCCTGGCACCAGTGTGCCTACCAGGATTGGGTACTTTTTTATCCTGGATCTTGTGCACCCAGCTATCTTTTTGAATGTTCGACCTACTTCTGTCCATGATATATGCTATAAAAAATACAGTCTCTATATTAGTGTCTTCTTGGTGAGATATTGTGAAAAAAAGGTCCACCTCATAAAAGTACCCAACAAGACTTGAGGATGATTTCAATTTCAGCAGTACTATTCTTCTTTAATTACTGACTTATCATCTCTCCATTCAGACCCCTTCCTTGTGCATTTTCATATTAATCATAAGGTGTTTACTCTTCATATTCATTTTAGTATTATATGTAGTCTTGGGTCTATATAAAAGAATGCATGTTTGTCTAATTAAGATATGCATCTTTAATAACTCTGTACTATTATTCTGGTCTGAGTTTCACATCCTGACATTAGTACTTAATTACAGCATGTGAAAATGACAACTCACAACTTACAGCAACTGCTAATCTCTTCTGCAAATTTCTTATTCTTAATTCCTCTAAACTATTTTAATCAGTAACAAACATTTAATTTTACTCTTTCCCATTAATATATATAGTTGGAGTTAATAATACTGTAGCGTAAGCTATTAACATTCACTAAAATATAAGCAAATTATATATCAGACAATGTAAACTTTTGTTTTTTTTCCCAATTCTTCACTTCCAAATAAATATACTTTCAATAAATGTTATTTTGAGCAAATATCTCACATATATACTTGAAAAGAAATTCATATCTCTTCTTCTCATTGTCCCAGCCATGATTCAGGCACTTCCTGTTTTCACAAACATCAGTGATGAACTTTGAACTCTTCTACAACCTGGATTTCCACCAAAATAACTCAAGAAGCAGGTAGAAAGTAAACCAAGCAAGAATCAAGCACTTTCACACAACTAAGTCATTTTTTTGATCTCAAGTTTTTTAAGTGCTAATTGCTTCATAAATGACATGTAAAAGGAATGTGTAATACAGGAGCAAAGAAAACATAGTCACCAGCACTTTAACACTTCTAATTAACATATTACTTAGATGTGACATTCTTTTAATCTAGCAATGTACATACTGAGTAAAGTTAAAACAGATAAAATACTTATCTTATATAGGCGTAAAGTTAACAGTTCTATTAATTATAATTTAATGTCATTGTTATACGGGAAATATTTCTTTAACATTTAGAAATGCATTTATAAGTTCAGTTTAAATGAATTATATTAAGTCTTAAACTGTAAATATAGGGGGGAATTTAATAAAGCCTACGTGAGTTTTTTTTCTGTGTGGGCATCACACCGTGCTGCTGACATGGGAGTGAACATTTTTAGATTCAGTAAGCATAGCTCAGTGGCACGCAAGCATGCACCAACGCAAAAACTTCCATGGGATGCAAATCACCTCATAAGCAGGTGAATCTCATGCAAATGAGGCAGTTACAGTGATCCAGCAAGCAGATAGGCAGCCCTACAGACCCCATGTCAGTGTCCACAGTGTACGGAGAAATTTTCTGTGTACAGGACAGTAGACTGACAAAAGAGGCTGCAAAAATGTAGGAATATGGACATAAATAGCATAGCACACACAGATATGACTGAAACTATCCTCAGTCTGTCTCAAAAGTTATAATAAATATATTAAAATTAATTTTTTTTAATAATCTGGCCATGTTTGCATAACGCGTCACAGCGAGCAAACATGCCTTATATAATAAAATAAAAAAATGGAAAAATCAAAATTAATATCATGAGACAGAAATGTATTACAAGACCCTGAGTGCAGTATCTAAAATGGTGTATTGGAGGTGCTGCTAATGTGGTAGGATTTGGAAGTGTGTAGTTTCCAGACTGTGAGCATGGATCCTTATGCAAATGAGGTGGAGTTACTGACTAGCATAAAGGGGTATTCGTGTCCACATATCTGTTCTGTGTAGGGAGAGAGCTGTGTTGGTGCACAGAGAGGAGATAGCTGACATCAGGTGTGTGTTAGCCTATGTGCAGCATACCGCCGTGCTCAGCATAGCCTTTTGGGGGTGTGTGCATTCACTTCTAAGCATAGTTTACCTCAGAAGCATGTGTTTGCATGGCATGCCACTGTGCTGAGCATGTCCTATCAGTGGGGTGAGTATACTGACTGCTAAGTTTTGTTTACCTATGGGGTAAATGCATGTTTGCATTGCGTGCTGCACTGCTGAGTGTATCTAAAAGCCAGTGATATATTAATTAATTCTGACCTCTGTTTAACCACATCTAGGGCCATTAAATGATGTTAATGATATCCTAAGCAGGTGCAATGTATCATAGGTAGCCAATCATGCAGTCAGCACCTACAACAGAGCACTACAATGTATGCATACACCCTATAATCTGATTTTCTCCCATACTCTGCATCATTGGAGTATAGACTTGGAAATTTTAACTGAGTAAATGCTAGGGGCTGCTGCAGGTCTGCTATATCTGTATGTGCTAGATACTGAAGTCAATGCTGCTGCTGCTACTGACAATAGGCCTAGACAGAGAAGGAGAATAGTGTTCAGGCCCAGGATAACCATCCAGAGCTACATGTGCTGGAGATTGTAGAGCACTACAGGTGGATAGGGACATACGACAAGAACTCACTGAACTCTGCTGCCCTCAATTCAGACCCAGAGCCAAAAGAGGGGACAGGGAACCTATCCCAATGGAAACAAAGGTATATGTAGCCCTTAGGATACTAGCTACAGGTACTTTCCAAAGACCATCTGGGGACATGATAGAGGTCTCACAGGCATTGGCATCCAGGGTACTCCACCAGCTCTTGGATGCCATCCTACCACACGCCAGTCTGCACATTTATTTTCCCCTCACCCATGAGATGAGGGCCAGCAATATGCAACACTTCTACCATGTAGCATACTACTGTGAGGTAATGGGTGCCATAGACTGAACTCATGTACACATCAGGTCACCATCCAGTGAAGAGAGTAGAAACTACATCAAGGGGTACCACTCCATCACCTGCCAGGTTGTGTGCAGTTCCCATTGCATTATCATGAATGTGTTTCCTGGCAGCCCTAGCCATTATCATGACCCACATATCTGGCATGCATCACAGCTATACCAGATGTTTGCTAGGGGGGACATCCCACATGGCCATTTACTGGGGGATGCTGGCTATGCACTGGAACCATGGATGATGACACCCATCAGAAATGCACACACACTCACAGAAGAATGCTATAATGAGGCACGCACACAAATTAGAAACATCACAGAGCATGTGTATGAGCTGCTTGGTTCCTGTGCCTAGTTACATCTGGTGGAGTCCTGCAGTAGTCTCCAGCCACATGTGCACAGATATTCACAATATGTGCCATGCTACACAATATGATCCTGTAGAAACAGCTGCAGCAGGATAAGCAAAGGGAAGGGATACACAGCACCCCCACCAGTGCCTAGGTCACCACAGCCACACTCACAGAGGACTCAGAGGAGGAACTAACAATGTCCTTATAGACAGACGTATATATATATATATATATATATATATATATATATATATATATATATATAGGTAGGAGTTCTAATCTCACTTCATGCTACGTGGTGCATGCACACGAGTGTGTGCGTGTGTGTGTGTGTGTGTGTGTGTGTGTGTGTGTGTGTGTGTGTGTGTGTGTGTGTGTGTGTGTGTGTGTGTGTGTGTGTGTGTGCGCTCACGCACGTGTGTGTGTGTGTGTGTGTGTGTGTGTGTGTGTGTGTGTGTGTGTGTGTGTGTGTGTGCGTGTGTGTGTGTGTGTGTGTGTGTGTGAATCCCCCTGCAAAACAACAGATATTCCCTCCTGGGTTATTCATCTGCAATGGTTATGCATTTTTTGGCCCTGTAACTTGCTGCTGGCTTCCAAACCACCCTCTTCTACAAGGCCTGCTGTTGTCATCCACCTTAAGACTACCGGCTGATACTCTACCATCAGACTTCTATTTTGTGTACAATAAATATTATGAGCTATACTGCATACCACTAGATAGGTAGGGGTTCTAATTTCACTCCAGGTAACTTTGTGTGTGTATCCCCCTGTAAAACAACAGGTATGCCTTCCTGGGCTATTCACTTGCAATGGTTATGCACTTTCTGGCCCTGTAACTTGCTGCTGGCTTCCAAACCACCCTCTTCCACAAGGCATACTGATGTCATCTACCATAAGACTACCAGCTAACACTGTAGTATCAGAATTAAGCCATGGTGTGTGTGATTAATACAGTCAGCTATAGTGCATCCCACTAGATAGGTAGGGATTCTAATCTCACTTCAGGCAATTTTGTGTGTGTATCCCCTGCAAAACAACAGATATGTCATCCTGGGCTATTCGTCTGCAATGGTTATGTACTTTTTGGCCCTGTAAATTGCTGGCTTCCAAACCACCCTCTTCTGCAAGGCTTGCTGATGTCATCCACCTTAAGACTACCACCTGACACCATAGTATGAGACTTAAATGGTGGTGCACATGATAAATACTGACAGCTATAGTGTATACCACTTGATAGGTAGGGGTTCTAATCTCACTTTAGGCAACTTTGTGTGTGTGTCCATATTGCATACATATGTTAATCTTGGTAACTTAGATGTAAGTAGGGTTTTGTAGTGTTTTATTTGTAACGGGTGATGTGGCCTGCCAAAAGGACTGACCACAATGTCTGCTTATGTCATCAAGCATAATATGTCCTAAACTGATAGTACTAGCAGACATGAGATGTGTTGCATGCAACACATACTGTGGTCTGTAGTGTGTACTGTTACATAGGTACATGTTCTCATATACATACAGCCAACTTGCAGTACATGGGTGCCTTGGCATGTCCTGTACACAGTGACTGGAAGTACTGATAACCTTGGTGTAGCCATGTTTGTATGTGAGCCTGTTTGAGCATTTTACGTCATGTTATGGAAGCATAGGACATTTGAACTTAACTAGCATATTGGCCATATAGCCCTCACAACCATAGACATCATTATACCTGTAGTTAAAGGATCAGCACATAGTTCCCCAGTCCAAGAGTGACACAGGCAGATGGCTTCTGTTGAGATGACAGTCACCCAGCCAGTCACACAGATGGAATGTGTTGAAGTGCACTGAGGTGCTTTGTGTGCCATTAGGCAATGTTCTGTTTCAAGGGTATGTCTAAGTCTGCTAGACAAATCACTCCCACAAGCATGAAGTACTAATGTCACATATTAGGTTAATGTCCTTACAGTGAGTTATCCACCTACTATGCCTCATAGAAATAGGCAGCATAAGCAATCATGCAGGGTGACCATTGCCTCGTATGCAAGGCGCATATCACCTCTGATTAGTCTATATGCCACAGGCGACAATGACATGCATTGCTGATGATCTCCAATGAACACACACTGAACTCATGAAGTGTCCTTGTGAGGAACCATATTGTTTTATGCAATTGCCAGTACTGCTTGGAAAGGTATGGCAAAAATGGCCATTGCACTCAGATATTGGCATGCTGAGGGAAGAGTACATGAAGGTTATGCATATGTCACTTATTGGTGACTGTGGTTTTACCTATGCCATATGATTTCTGCCATTCCACTGTAGAGACATGGGGATCTCAAGCACATTAGGTGTAAATCTGTGTTGCCAGGTCTGCGTGCCCTGTTCTTTCACCTCTGAGTATGTACATCACATGTGACTGATGTGCTACTCACCAGGTGCATAGGTCTAACTGATGGAAATTATATCACATATATATTTGCTTAGAGTTTCTGGCCATGACTATGTCAACAGGCATGTGCTCGCAATACCCTCTTGCAGGATATGAACATACCACAGAGAGTCTGTGACTGCTCACAATTTGCAGACATCAGCCAACATTGTTAGCCACAGTCAGTCAGTAGTCACGTGTATTTTGGTTAAATGGACAACAAGCAGTAGAAGACCCAGGACTGTGCCCTGGTAAGCACAGCTGCATACAGATCAGCTATTGTAGGTGGATGTCCCCATGTTGTGTATGTATGCCATCAATGGACCTCTTAGTGACCCCCTACAATGACAGTATCATGGATGCCTAAGTGGGTGATTTGTAAATGTTGCCTGAGCAGGGATATAGTCAGATGGCTTTGCTCCATCTGGGGGTTGTACACCCTGATGTCCCCTCACCCAGGTCCTTGGTGACTGCCTTGGAAATATCCATCATGTGTAACAGTCATGCTCCCCTGTCACACATCCAAACTGTCAGATCAGCTCCATGATGATTAGCCCTATGGGCATACAGATATGGATACTTAGACAAAGAGGTCTATAGTTATGTTGGTCAGTGGATGCACCGCCTCTGTGTAAGGGTATAACAGTTGCTGTTGTCCACCCAGATGGTGTGCAGCCAGTGATGTCAGTATGATTGCAAGGGTTGGCCGATGGTGTTAGTAATCCTTGTCAGTTCACATGTGGGATGCACCCTGCTATGTTATCATGTGCAATAGGTGCTGCGTACCTTCCACTGAGAGGCCAGTTACAAACTGCTCTGTAAATATGGAAGGTATGGGACAGATTGTAAGAATGTCATGTGTTGAAGACAAGGGAGTATAGCTGATGCAGACAGCGTAGGAGTGCAGGTTAAGTATGAGTACAGAGTTCTACACAGTGAGAACTGCATGTACGGTAGGTGCATGGATCAAAACACAAGACACTCCAACACAAAACAAGCACAAAACAAAACAAGTTACTGCACTGAGGAAGGCATATCATTGCCAAAACTGGTTTGCTTGTATTATATGGTGAATTCATGCACCATTTGCTGGAGCTGCCACAACAAAATTCTACTATTTCACCTTTTTGGTGCTGGACTTTAGGTATGAGTACAGACCCATCATATGTGCTATCATGATGTATGAGGTGACTGACAACCTGGGCCTGTCCTTTGAGGCCATTCATGTAACTACACTGTGCCTTGTGGTTCTGCTTCATGTGGATGGCTAATTTTGTCATTTACCGTGTCTACACAACATCACAACTACACTATAGTGTCTCCATGTTGGGGGGGGGCACCCTCACCCAACTGTCACACAGCACTGTCCACCTGTTCTTGTACAACCTGCTAATGGCAGTTGTCCACCAGTCAGGTTTACTGAGCCATGATGAGCCTGTGTACCTCCTGTCCCTTACAGCTGAGTTCATGCAGCTGTAACTGACATAATTCATGGGTGTACAGCTGTGCATACTTGGCTGTCCCATCCGAAGGGGGGAGATGCAGTCACACTATGTCAACCATCCCACATGAGGTAATAAATGGCTTTCTTCACATATATGTCTGCATTGTCTACAAGGGGGGGTACGTGCTGTTTTTTCTAAAGAGACTGATCAGTGGTCAAATCCCACCAGGGAAAACTTCACATGGGGGGGAGGGCTGTAGTGGTCACCCATAAAAACACATGATGCAATACATTGGTTCCCTGCGTGGGGATATCACGGCACTGCTACAGGACATATCAGATAGGAACCTAGACCATCCTTTGGCCAAGTCAGCTGCTGTATGACTAAGCATCACAGTGTGTATACATTACACTTCCCTAATGTGTTTGTCTGTGCTCTATGCAGACACCTTGTATGAGTCTCTTGGTGCAACATGCTGGAAGTAACTACAATACCTGCTTGCACAGAGGACAACTAGCAGGTAGTGTCAGGTGGTGTTCTCAGATGTCTGAGTCATGTCACCTGAAATGCCACGATAGGAGTTAGCATGGGTATGAGCAGTAACACTGTTGTACACCTACTGACACTGGACTAAACAATGTCACATTCGCTCAAGGTCGGATCATACCTAGTGACTGTGACTGGTGGAGCCCATTGATTGTTACACTATGCAATGGATGTCAGACATAAGCCTCACTCCACCGGCCATGGCCTGACAATCTGTATGAGAATATTAGGCCAGCAGGCCATGCTGGAAACTGTATATGTCATGTACAGAGAGTTATGACAGCTGGTGGATAGGCAAGTGTCTGAGAGTCATACTATTGGGAGACCTACGCTGCAATGATGCCAGTCACCAGTGGAGTTCACCATCATCCATTATTGGTGTACCCCTTCTAGCTATTCCCTCTCTGCTGCCACAACCACTGTCACTGACCTCTGACCATGTACATTAGCAAGTGATTGCATATTAGGATCTGTCACAGACTTCAGCACAGAACCAACAGTTATCCAGGATGGCCTAAGACACAGTCAGCTGTTGCCTGAACAACTGACAAAGACTAACTGCCAATGACTGCACAACACTATCCTGTCAGAAATCATCCACCCCTGCAAAATATTGCAGTGTCTGCACTACCCGCACACAGTTGAGCCATTACCCATGGAGTTATGGACACAGAGAGTAATGTAGCCTTTGACTTTCACTGGAAAGTAACATGTGGAGATGCACTTTCTGTTGTACAACCTACACCAACAGGTTTGGGATGTAAATCCCATACTGTCACTGCTATACTGAATATAGCAGTCATCACACCTATCATTGTGTGCAATGGCATCCTTACCATGTCACTACACAGGCATATCATACAACTCTAGCAGCCAAACAGGTTCCATGGGAAACCAGTACACACTGGACAGAACATGTCCAATGCAGTACATGTCAAAACAGTACATGTATAGCCTGTGCTCTATATGTGTTGAGGGGATGTGTATGGCTCCATACAGGGAGGTGTCAGATCCCACTGTGTAACTCCTACAGATCCATGACAAGACTAACACATGTCATACCTATTTTACACACCTACAGCATCACCGTGGTATACATAGTACATGCTGGAGAGACAGGTATGTAACACAGACAGTACACTCTACTTGAAACAGGACCCCCATGTATGTAAAGCACACATCTGCTGTGACACACATCATGTGCAGGTTACACAATGGGATGCAGAACACGACAATCATAACTGGTATTGGGCAACTGTCTGCACTGGACACAGGATATTTGTAGATGGGTCATCTCCATCAACACAGATTGTAGATGTGTTGGTTCCCAACACCCTGGTGACACCTATCAAGAGCAGCAGAACTTATCACAGATTATGGAAGCATGACTACACTGAATGCCATTACTGTCCTTGTTAGCCTCTAATACACATATGAACCTATGGAGTCATGCACTTATAGTGCTGTACCTTGCTGAAGACATATTTCTGCTGTGCTAACATGCCATCCTGTGCTGCTTTATTGCTGGTGTGTATCCATAGGTGATGTCAACAGACGCCTGAAACAGAAAGATAAACAGATCTGTGACATACCTGTCATTGTGTAACTATACAACCATTACAACATCGTACAACATAGGGTACAAATGTATATGTTAACTAATATAGATACCTTGTGGATCAGACACATAGCTTCATTCCCCTGCATCAGTGGTGAGGATGATGGGGATGTGGCACAGGTATCATCACATCTCAGGGTGTTGTGTGGGGGTACAGGAGGCCTAGGCTGGCCCAAATGGTTGACAGCATGTATGTGAGCCAGAAAGGGAAGCAGGTAAGATGGACCATGGAAAGGTGTTGGGTGTCTCTGTAGGTGACCTGCATTTGGCAGTGGTGTGTCAGTGTGTGCATGTACACAGTCAAGCTCAATGCCAGCTCTACACATTTGTATGTTGGGCAGCTTTGGACCGTACATGTTAGAGATGATAGTTAACCATCTCTGACCCTGAACACTGGAACTGGCTCTGCCAGGAGTTGCACTGGCACCTCCATGGTCAAAGTCAGACATGGTGCTAGTACCTAACAGTGACTGCTGTCTGGTGGGACCATATCTGCCCATGGGACCACCCAGGACCACAAGCCCATGACCAGCTATGTTGTGGTGTGGACAGCAAACTCCCCTCTGTAGCACTGGATGTGCTGTCACTACGGGAGCTTGATTGTGCATGGCCATATGGAATCTCAGCAGATGGGGTCACTGACCTACATCCACAAGTCTGATGCTCAACTCCAACCACACATTCCAGCACAAACAATGTGTGATCCAAGACAGACACTGTCACAGACCACCTTCTGTTCACTGCATCAGCGAACTGATCCAGGGTGTCCCCAATGCAGTGGAGGCAGTCACAGATGTTAGATTGTGCTGCATCCATAACCCTAAGCATATGTCTCCATGAAGCCCCGAAACATGCGCCTAGTAACCTGTGATTTAACACCTGCAACAGGTGGTGGACAGACAGCAGGCTTCGTATGAGCTCCCCTGTCAATCCACCTGTGTGGGACCTGTCCAACTCTCTGGCTATGGCCAGTGTCTACACTCAATGCAGCCATAGTTGCCACACTTTCTTGTTAAATGTCCCCACCCTCTGACTGTCCAATATCTATGGCCTCTGGGGACTGGGTATGTGAGGGCATACTGACTGTGTGTGGTAACAATGGGGTCAGAAGAGAGATGTCAACTTCTGAGACAAATTCAGCCCATGCCACCCCCACCTGTGCCTCACTATGACCACCATCATTATCACCGTCTGAGGAGACACTGAGATCAGGTTGTATAGGGAAGAGAAACCAACCTCCGGTCACCTGTGATAAGAAAGAAAAAAGCAGTACATTAATACCTGCACTATTATGAATGAAAAATCTACCACGACTCATAATAACAAATACCTACAACTGGATTAGCAGTTAAACATGTTTCTTCTCTGCTTTTGTCCACAAAAGACTTCCTCAGAACAAAATACACATTCAACTCCAAACCATTATAGCAATCTCTTCAAGTAAATCAAGTAAAATTTGACCAGTAAAATTAACCTATTAATTAATCAAGAAGAAACTATACTTGATAAAACAACACATAAAAAACCCAGTACACTTATCTTAAAAAATATATAGACATTCACGGGTAACTGCCTAATTTATGTACCTTCAACTTTTTATTTTTTAAAAAGCATTTTAGATCAATTGCCTCATTTAAACCAGCAGGCTTTTCTTCTCTGAACTGTAACTGGCAAAGTGTTTCTTTTTGTTCAACTAAACTCCTATGATTACCCCCTCTAAGATCCTTTGGTACCTGTTCCTGACTGGAAAACAGAAACATTCTACTCTACTCTGTGTACTCGTGACATTATGTTTGCATAGGGCATTATTCTGGCCCTTAACTTTAATAGTATATAAAAGTTCCTTAACAAAATGGTGTCTTGCTTACAAGGAACAGAACCACAGCCTGGAGCAATTCCTGATGTACCTGCGAAAAGTCAAGGGAGAGGTAATGTCAGTACCACTGTATGTTGCAGCACAACAAGGTAATATGTCCATGTATCTCACATTTACAGTAACTACTGTGTTAATTGTTGTATTGGTTACATTCTGGCTGTAAGAGTAAAACTGAGGTTAAACCCTCTCCCCATCAAAAAACAAAGACCTGACACCCACATAAATGTATGTACAGCATGACACACTGACTGCTACAGTATTACAATGCTGATCAAAGTAAGCTTACCTGCATGCTCCTTTGCTGTGGACACTGTGGCACCCACATCCACAATGTATGATGCTATGGTTGCCTGTGAGCTGTCATATGTGCCTAGGTTTGACAGGAATTCCTCCATAACCAAGAGTAGTTGTTCTGCTACAGGACCTCCAATGGTTCATAGGTTCATACTAGGCTATCTGCCCTAGGGCATTTATAAGCCTAGCCAGAGTATGTTTGGCTTTCGCCACCCATTTTAAATGAATTTTGCTATGCCCTTTTTTGAGGTTAGTATACTGTGCCTCTGTCTAACAGTGACACAGAAGGGATACCCGGGGTAAACCTATGATCTCCCATCCACTCATTAAGATTCCTCTTGAAGAGAGTCAATGAGGGACTCTGCCTAACCTGGACTGGGATTTTATTCCAGAGTGAAGGGAACCTCTGGGTTATGAATCTGTCCCTCCAGCATGTCCTATTTATTTCAGTGCTGAGGTTCAAGTCTCTCGAGCATGTAGCTCGATGGGATTTGGATTTTCTGAGGTGCAGCATGTCCATTAATTCTGGGTTGGACATGGCTTTATACGTCAGGCACAGATCGCCTCTGAGCAGGCGGTATGCCACTGAGTAGAGCTGGAGATTCTTTAACCGGGCAGCATATGGCATCTGTTTGAGCCCTTTGATCCTTCATAGTGAGGTACCTTTGGGGTCTTTCCAGTTGCTGCAGGTGTCTGGTAAGGTACATCCCAAAAGGGGCATTGTACTCAATTATGGGCCTAATGAGGGATGAGTAAAGAGGCACGATGACCTCCCCTGATCTAGATGTGAATCCCTTCATGATTAGGTGGGCTATATAAAATGTTTTTCTAACCACTTTGGCCACGTGGTTGTCAAATGAGAGATTGCTATCAACTTGGGTCCCCAGGTCCCTAATTACTTCTTCTGTACTTAATGGATTACCACCTATGTGGTAATTTGTGGGCACTTTGTTTTTGCCAAAGGGGATGACTATACACCTTTTGGCATTTAGCTTGAGGCCATGGCTTTGGCATCAGTTGTCTGTTTCTATGAGGCCCTTTTGTAGGATGCTTGTGTCAGCTGGAGAGTTGATTATGGCACCTAGTTTGCAGTCATCTGTGAACTTGGTCAGCCACAGTCTTTCCGTGTTGGCCTGTACCTCCGAGAAATATATACCAAGCAAGAGAGGTCCCAGGACTGAGTCTTGTGGGATGCCACTTGTAACTGGTTTGGAGTCTGACATGGCTCCAGCAATTCCAACCATGTGGGTTCTGTCCTTGAGCCAGTTTGCAACCCATCTAGTGACGTAGGGGTTTATATTTAAGCTGGTTAGCTTATCTATAATGCCCGAGTGGGGTATTATATCGAAGGCTTTTGCGAGGTCCAGGTAGGCTGTGTGGACCACCTTCCATTCGTCAATGGCCTTGGTGACTGTTTCAAAGAAATTGACTAGGTTTAAGAGGCAGGATATGCCCTTAACAAAGCTGAACTGGGTAGGGTCCAGTGTCTGTAGGTCCCCAATATCTTTATTTATGAGGTCCATGATGATCCTTTCCATAGTTTTGCAGACCAAGCTAGTCAGGCTTATGGGGCGATAGTTTAAGGATCTGTTGAGGCACCACCTTTGTTGAGAGGGACCACTGTTGCTGTACGCCACTCTTTGGTACATATCCTGTAGTAAGGCTGAGATTGAACAATAGTTTTATGTTTGGGTTTAGCTCTTCTTGGAGTTCATGTAGGACACAGCCCGGGACACTGTCTGGTCCCATTGATGCTGTGTTTTTTGCTTTAGAGAGGGAGGCTCTTAACTGAGCATCTGAGATGTCAGGGGGGCAGCACTCTGCTGGGATAGATATTTGCCCTTTTGGTGGGGATGGGGGGAGAAGTTTGCGCTGAACCTGTCAGCTAGAATGTTGGCAATGTCTGTGGGTTCGGTGTATTTTTCTGATTTTGGACTAATTCTAAGCATATCTGGGAATTCCCACCCAGGTTCCTAACATAACTAAAGAAAGCCTTCTGATTATCCTTAGTATCCTGTGCAATTTTTCTCTTGAAGCTGGCCTCAGACGATTTTATGAGTGCCCATAGTTTTTTGCTAATACTGATCAGAGATGCCTTCCCTTTTTGGGATTTTGCTCTATCATGTAGTAGCTTCCTCCTTCTATTGTATAGTTTGTTTATGGCTGGGGTCCACCAGACAGGACGCCTGCCATTGGAGGATTGGGTCTTGGTTTTATTTGGGATTGCATGATCCATGCATTCCTGAAGGTGTTCATAGAATGCGTTTATAAAGGATTCTGCGGTCTGGGCCATATTTTCCACAGGCCCGGGGGCTTTGAAGGATTCCACCTCAGTTTTGAGGAGTGTGAAATTTGCTTTAGAGAAGTTTTTCACTGTGGTTTTCTGGGCAGAGGGTGGGGTCGGGATGTGAATATCCAGTGAGATTAGTTTATGGTCTGATCTTACCAGTGAGAGATACACTTCTGGTCTGGAGCATAGAGCCTCCATGTTGGTGATGATCAGGTCCAGTATGTTTTCCCCTCTTGTGGGAATGGTAACAAGTTGTTCCATAGCATTTGAGTTTATAAATTCTAGGAACCTTTGGGCTAGGGTGTTGGAGCTAGAGTAATGCTCCCAGTCTATGTTTGGGTAGTTGAAGTCACCCAATATAATGGTGTTTGGAGAGACCTTCATATTTTCCAGTGTTCTCAGGAAGGCCGAGTGGGGTTCCTGGGTTTGGGAGGGTGGTCTGTAGCAGGCTATAAACTGGAAGGCAGTTTTACCCAGTGTTAGTTGCACATGGATAGCCTCTGATGATTTGTGCTTTGCCACCAACCTGGAGGTGTGGGTATATTTGACGAATATTGATACTCTCCCTCCTTTTGTGGTTCGGTCCAACTTTTGGAGCCGAAAATCATGGTATGAGGTATAACCTGGTAGTGCTGGGGTGCTCTCGGGAGCCTTGAACCAGGTTTCTGTTACTGCACAGATATCTATGTTCTTCATGCTAAGGAGAGTTTCGAGTGTGTGCATCTTGAGGTTTAGACTTCTGGCATTGAGTAGCATTACTCTTAGTTTCTTATCCCTTGTGATACCTATGGAGGTGGGTTTGTCTTTTGAGCCTTGTCTAAAAAAGGCACTATGGGGTGGCAAGAGCCTTTGCCAATATCCGAAAGCCCAGGGGTGACAGGTGCAAGCCGTCCCTAGCGAAGCATTGTGGCTTGTGGAGCATGTCATCCCAGGCTGACAGGCACTGGATCCCCTTTAAATGACACCAATACTTAAGCCAATTGTTGAAATTGATCATCTTGTCTTCATATTGTGGCATCATTCTTGGTGAAGGTAAGATGCTACTCAAGTTCACGGTCATACCGGCCTACGCTACATGCTCAGAGAGCTCCTCTATGTCTCTTTTTATGTAGTCCAGGGAGGTACGTCTCAGGTCATTCACACCAACATGGACAATGACTGAGTCATATTTGTACTTGCCTTAGAGTGACCTGAGTGCTTGTGTTATATGCTGACAGCATTATCCCTGACAACACCTGCTGCCTTTGTTGTGCCACATTGATCATATCCATTGCCCATTGTTGGACCTGTTCATATGTCCTGCCCTGATGGCCCATGCTATTGGCATCATGGAAAAGGTCTGCCCACAGTGCAGCTCGCTGTTCTCTGTCATGTCTCTCCCTGGAGAGTAGGATGCAGTGATGTTGCCTTAGTCCCTCAAGGATTATTTCATTCTCTGCAACTGAGAATGGTGCATGGCATCTATGGTACATGCTACCTGAAAGACAACAAAAGGGGAACACATTACAGGATCAGATACTTAGAAGTACACTATATAGAGATAAAGCAAGGACAAAATGGCCGGCACTATCCACTGCATGCTCACACATGTCATACTCCACAGTGTGCAAACATACTAAATGCATGGATACAACTGAGACAGTAGAAATACTTAGGTATTCCAGTGTGTGTCATGACAGATACTGCTGTATGATCATGCGCCCGACACTCAAGTCTACTGTGGTGTGTCCCCTAAGTGCAACCACCCGATAATATGTCATAAGAGCAGTGCGAGACAAATAGCAGTGTACTATTACAACCACTTTAAAGGGACAGTCCAGCAACAGCAACAGCAGCGTCCCACACTGACAAAAGACAATGCACCCTTGATGTATTGTACGTCCCCTGTGGGTATAAGAAAGCATAATATTAATGACATGTCATTATCACAGGTCTAAGACAGGCTTAATGCTGTAATCTGTGCCCCCATACATCTATCCTCCCATCTGCATCCTATTGTACATAGTAATGTTTACATACCTGATGGAGTGCAGTACTCCTTTGTTGATATGTGCTGATACTACTGTTTGTTCAAAGGCATACTCTGTGTGAGTAAAGTCTCATACAGAATGGTTCCCTATAGCCAGCTGCTTGCCTTTTTAACATGCTTCTCATCAGCAGATGATTGCCTCTCAACAAATCTGTGGGCCTGAAATGCTAATTGCCCCCAACACATCTGCTTTGCAGTATCATTAGCCAATGACATGCAACCACTGTGCAACATATAAGGCCTTCATGTAGATTAGGACCCCTTTCTTAGATGTTGTGATGGGCATTACTGGGGTGAGGAGACTACACAGTGGCAGAGGGTAAGTCTGTATCAGAAACCTTCACATAGAGACATGTGTGCTACAGTCTGCAGCTGCTGCAGGTAATAGGCATAGGCAGAGGGTGTGAACACTTTGGAGGACAACAAGCTGTAAGAGTACATGTGTGAGCTGTGTCAGCCTTGTTGTAGAGGCAAAGGCAGAGTGAGGGTACCCTTTACACTCCAAATAAGGCATGTGTTTAAGGTATGTATGTATGTTAGGCAACTGTACCACTAACAGAGCACTAGGCAGCATGTTTGGTGCATCCATGGGCAACATAGGGGATAAATATAATATTAATGCCACCATCTAGGCAACTGTCAGGCCATGTGTTACAGCCTGGTACTCATTTGGAACATGTGTGCTGGCAGTCCTTGTTACAAGTAGGGGCTTCATATGTGTATGTTAGTTGTGGAGCTCTACTAATCTGCACTGCAAGTATAAAAGGATTGTGTGCTGCAGTCTGATATTAGTGGGCCTCATCTGCATTACCTGAGTTAAAATCCTCTCTGAATGCATATTAGTGCATGACCTGACACTTTATGCACTTATAATTTTGCTATAGGGATATGTGAAGTGTGTTCCTATCTGCAGGCCTGTGACTTCCATCAGTGAAAAGCAGATATTCCATTTGAAATGCATTGTGTGGATAAAGAGTCAGTCATTAATTGCTGGCTTCACAATAATGTCCTTGAAATGGTACACAGCACTGGATTTGAACCCAGGACTGTGTGTGGCAAAATATACTCTTTACAAGGCATTTAATAGACTGAGATACTGAGTCTCTGCAGCAGCAGCTGTATTTGCAAGATATTTGCACTGTCTTAATTTTTGCTTGACTGAATTATTTATATATTTGCTGGCATTGTTTTGTGATACTCCAAGTGCCTTCATTTCTGATTTTTTCCTAATTTGCTGCTTTCTGCACTTTTTAGTCACTTTTTAATTTAATTGCATTTATTTAAGCTGTATTTGCTTTAATATTGCTATACACTCAAGTGTACTAACTTGCACTGCATTTGAATAGTTTTTACTGCTGTTTTAACTACTTTTCTGTAAAAAAAAAAGTTAAAAGTTTGGTTCCCACCTTTCCTGTAACTAGTCTAGTCCAGATACAGATTTGCTGTATCCAGGACTGTTTGTAAGCTTCTGAGCCACCCCAAGCCGTTCTGTATTGGAGGGAAGCCTTCTAGCTTATCAGTGGGAGTGGTAAGCACTAGGTAGCCTATCTAATCACAAGGGAAGTGGTTTCTGGCCCAGAAATTGTAGTTTATTGGCCATTTGGGCAGTTTTTCCATCCTTTTCAACTTTCTGGTTTAAAAGCCCGCATTTGAGCTTTTTTTCAGCCTTTCCTGTAATTAGTCTAGTCCTAGTACAGATTTTCTGTATCCAGGACTGTTTGTAAGCTTCTGAGCCCCCCAAGCCTTTCTGTGTTGGAGGGAAGCCTTCTAGCATATCAGTGGGAGTGGTAAGCACTAGGTAGCTTATCTACCACAAGAGGAGTGGTTTCTGGCCCAGAAATTGTAGTTTATTGGCTGTTTGGGTGGTTTTCCATCCTTTTAAACTTTCTGGTTTAAAAGCCTGCATTTGCATGGGTTTGCACTTGTTTAAGCTCTGCTTAGCAGTGCCGAGTTGAGGTAAACTATTACTGGTGCCAGAAAGTCTGCTCTTCAGTTTTTCCCTTATGTCTTGCTAGTTGTTTCTCTCTTGCACTTCAAATAGCCTAATCACTTTGCCCTTCAATAGGTTTTTGTACCAATTATTATAGAACACCTAAGTGCCATCAGCACTAGTCATTCTTCATGGAAATAGCTCCAGTACTTAGTAGTTATAACCACCCCTCCTGGCATGATTAAAGGGCAGTTCCCTGTGCTTTCTCCTATTAACCTGGTGCACTTGGGCATTCTGAGGCAGTGTAGCAACTGTCTCATGTGCACATACAACCCTCTCCTCTTACCTCCCAAAACTCAGACTTGTGAGAGATGCACTTATATCACCAAATTGGAAGCTATGCACTCTCCAGCCAAGACCAGACTAGCTGGTCAAGAGGAGAATGTCAACACCTGCACCACACTACATGGAACACATAGCCCTCCAGAACACTCACAATTACAGCTTTCACATAAAAACACAAGCCACAGACCCACCTTCATGGAGGATCTCAATAGAAATTTACCCAAACAACAAAGACTTCCAAGACAGAAACACACTCAACCACCACAACACAGCACAAATCACAGGACACATAGCTCACCTCCACAGTGTGCCCCTCAACCTAACTCCCTAAGGCTAAACACCTTGCCCAATACACTAATCATAGGTGACTCAATAAAGAGGCACACAGATGTCCCCCTGACTAGGTTGAATAAGGAGAAGGTAACAGTCGTCTATCAGGTGCCAGAATCTGACACATAACATATGCACTCAGGTCACTCCACAACAAGTACAAGTATGATTCTGTCATTGTCCATCTGGGTGTGATTGACCTGAGACACACCTCCCTGTACTACATGAAAAGAGACATGATGTGGCCCAGGCAGGTTTAACACTAGTCCTGAGCAGTATCCTACTGTCACCCAGAATGATACTGTAGTACAAACAAAACATGATTGACTTCAACAATTGGCTAAGTTTCTGGTGTCATTGTAAGGGGATCCAGTGTCTGTCTGCTTGGGATGACATGACTGACAGACCGCAATGCTTTGCCAGAGATGACCTGCATCTGTCACCCCTGGGTTTCCAGTACTGGATAAGGTGCTTGCCACCCCTATAGTGCCATTTTAGGTGGTGTTCCAAAGACCAAATTACAACTGTAACAGCTATAAATAAATGCAATCTGAGGGTCATGCTGCTCAATGCTAGAAGTCTAAATCTCAAGATGCACTCGCTTGAAGCACTCCTCAAAATGGAGAACATTGACATTTGTGCTGTAACAGAGACCCGGTTTAAAGCGGCAGAAAGCAACCCTACGCTACCAGATTATAACTCATTCCACACCTTTCCATCCTGAAACATGGACCGAAGCTCCAAAGGCAGTGGTGTCTCCATATTCATAAAGGATATGCACACCTCCAGACAAGTAACCCAGCATAACGCATCTGAGATACTTCAGATACAATTAACACTGGGTAAGACAGTGATCCAGGTCATAGTCTGCTATAGGTCCCCAACCATGTCCCTAGACTCTCACTCCATGTTCCTAAGCACCCTGGAATCTATCAAAGTCCAACCCAACACTCTCATACTAGGAGACTTCAACTGCCCCTCCATCAACTGGGAAAATTACTCAAGCACCAATAAACTGACCCAACTCTTCCTGCAATTTATCAATTCAAGTGGCCTGAACCAGCTCATTCTGACCCCCACTAGAGGAAGCAAAATCCTTGACCTGGTTATTACTGACATGGGTGACCATTACTCTACACCAATAGTCAATCCTTCCCTGGTCAGATCCAACCATAAACTAATCATCATGGCAATCCACATCTCACCCACACACCCCAGAAATGTAACCACCTTGAAAAACTTCTCCAAAGCTGACTTTGGACTCCTAAAACAGAGATGGCTAACTTCACAGCACCCATGCCAATGGACAATAGCTGCATGACTGCTGAATCATACACCAATGCACTGCACGAACATGTACATAAATGCATGGAACTAGCCATACCCAATAGAACCAAGATGCTCTCCTCCAAAAAAAAGGAAGACAATCTGGTGGTCCCCTACCATTAATAAACTCTACAACAGAAGGAAGAAACTTTTGCAGAAAAAGGTGAAGTCCCAAGAATGGAAAAACTCCCTTATTAGTCTCAACAAAAAGTTGAGATCCCTCATCAAATCCTCTAAAGCCAGCTATGAAAGCAGAATTGTGGCAGACACTAAAAACAGTCACAAAGCCTTCTATAGTTATATCAAGAACTTCCATGGCAATACCCAGATTTGCTCTGAGTTACTGCACAATAGTACCTCCTATACTGAGCCAACAGATATTGCCAACATACTGGCTGACAGATTCAGTGCCAAGTTTACCCCTCTCTCCCCCTAAAGGACCAATCACAATACCGGAAGAATGCCAGGCACCAGGAATTACTGCAGCACAGATTAAAGCTGCATTGTCCAAGGCCAAGAATACAGCTTCCATGGGACCAGATAATATCCCTGGCTGTGTTTTACATGAACTACAATGCAAACTGGCACCACATCTGTGTGCCCTGTTCAGTCACAGCCTCACCTCAGGCTTTGTCCCTACTGAATGGTGCACTGCTACAGTCATCCCTCTCCATAAAGGGGAGTGACTACAGACCCTGGGAATTATTGCCCCATTAGCCTGATGAGTCTGATATGTAAAGCTATGGAGCACATCATCATGGACCTGATTAGCAAAGATAAAGGAAAACTCCAAACTCTGGACCCCACACAGTTTGGCTTTGTGAAAGTGAGATCATGCCTGTTCAACCTGGTTGACTTCTTTGAGTCAGTTACCAGGGCTGTGGATGAAGGTAAGGCAGTGCATACAATCTACCTCGATCTGGTCAAGGCCTTTGATACTATTCATCACTCTGGAATTATTGATGAACTCACCAAACTAGACATCAACCCCTATATCACTAAGTGGGTTGCAAATTGGTTCACGGATAGAACACACAGTGTGAAAGTAGCAAACTCCAAGTCAGACTGCTGACCAGTCATGAGTGGAGTCCCACAGGGATCGGTCCTGGATCATCTCCTGTTCAGCATCTACTTCTCAGAAGTCCAGGCCAACACAAAGGGACTCTTGCTGACCAAGTTCACAGACAACTTCAAGCCGGGAGCCATTATTAACTCTCCAAGTGATCGAGACATCCTACAGAAAGGCCTCACTGAGACCAATGACTGGTGTCTAAACCATGGCCTTAAGCTTAATGCCAAAAAATGCATCATCATCCCGTTTGATAAAAACTCAGTTCCCAGTAATTACCACATCGATGGGAGCTCACTGACCACTGAAGGGGTTATAAGAGATCTGGGGATGCAGATTGACAGCAACCTCTAATTTAACCACCACATTGCCACTGTGGTCAGAAAGTCATTCTATGTGGCACATCTCATTACCAAGGGCTTTGCATCCAGGAAGAAAGAGGTCATCATCTCTCTCTACTCTTCCCTCATTAGGTCAATCATTGAATATAATGCCCCATTTGGCATCTACCTCACTAGACATTAGAAACAGCTGGAGAGGCCACAGAAGTACCTCACAATTAGGATCCTAGGCATTAAGCACATGTCCTACATGGACAGACTCAAAAGACTCCAGCTATTCTCTATCTCATATCGCCTACATAGAAGCAATCTCTGCTTGACTGACAAAGCCATGTCTGACCCAGCTCTGTTAGAAATGCTACATCTAAAGAAATCCCAATCCCTCCATACCACACAGTCCAGAGACCTCAACCTCATTATCACAATCAACAGAATGTGCTGGAGGGACAGGTTCATAACCCAGAGACTGCCTATGCTCTGGAATAGATTTCCCATGCATGTCAAGCACAGTACTTTGCTGTCTCTCTTCAAGAGAAATCTTGATGAGTGGATGGGTAATAGAAAGTTCACCCCAGGGATCACTCCAATGGCTCTACTTGATAGAGGCACTGGGAACTAATGTCAGGCAGCACAATGTCAGGACACTTCTATGGGCTAAGGTTATAAAGGCACCATTAGCCTAGTACACACCTATGAACCTATATATGTGCACACATACAGGCTGTGACAAACATTTTCTACATCCATCAGTATGTGCATGGGTATATATGGATGTATTTCTGCACCTGGGTCCCAGTTAAATGTGTATTTTGCCATTAATGTCTTGGCAGGTGTCTTTCTACATGTTGCTGATAAAAGGGCACATTTACCTACTATCACAGGCCTCACTTACATTCATTATTATGCCCTTGGCTTTCTAGTGGTGTACTATTGCAGCAGAGTCCAAGGTACACCCCATTTTTTCCATTACCTTTTATTCACGTTTGCACTGTGTGGCACAGCTCGCAACTTCGCTGAAACTCACCAAATGGTTGTAATTGACAATTACTATGTTTTGTTTAAACTACCTGCTTTAATTAAGAGTTGTGTGGTGTGGCAGGTTAATGCAGTGGTCTGCTGGTGCAATGGTCTCGGCTATGAGACATGAGAAGGGTGTATATTTTGTAAATGTGTCTTACAATTTTAAAAACACATAATCAATATATCTCCATTTAGCTGAGCTTAACAAATCTGTGCAGTGCTCCACGCATCATCTCACTAAAAAAATATAAAGAAAAGGAAAAATGGGAGATAGTAAAGTGGTGAAATGAGGAGCAAGCAGGGGGAAAAACATAGTGGAAGGCAGATAGGGATGTGCAGGAAAGCTATAAGAAAGAACCATAGCTATCCATTTATTCTACAGCAATGGCTGCGCACTTTGAAAGAATTTGTAATGAATTTATACTCTCACCCCAGTGAGAGGGGTGAGGACAACATAACTGTGTTGTCAAGCCAATTGGACCGAATTACGTGTGTCCAGTGGACAAGTGTGTGAAATGGAGAGCTATGTATTGGATGATATTTGTTTTGGGACAGGTACCTTTTTTTTAAGGTGAGAGTGGAATGTTGGGGAAGGAACATAGGTACGTGTTGGGGAGGTAACCTGGGTAGGTGAGGATGCATAATCAAACAGACAAGACAGACAAAACAGCAGACAGAGGCAGTGTGTGTCACATGAGGGGGTGAACACCTTGGATAAGGAGGGTGTTGTGGAATCAAGTCCCATGTGCTTCCAGACAGCAGCAGCATGACTCAAGTCCCCACCCATGGGACCTTTGGCACTGCTTCATCACTGCCCTGAGGGTGGCTGTGCTGGAGGCTGGGCACCAGGGCATGGCTGCCCCACAAGGTTGGCCAGTATGCCCTCATTCCAGTGCAGACGGCAGTCAAACTCACAGTAGATTATCCTGCACACCAGGACTGGCAGCCCACCATGGGTGACAACTCCACCTGTACTACCGATCCCAGAGGGGGGCCTGTCCCATAGTGCAGTACTATCCGATTCCACAGGTAGTGCAGGGGCAGCAGAGGGGGCACCACTGATCTGGGTCCCAGACATGCTGGGACCCCATACCACTGCCAGTTGAGGCAAGGTAGGGGGATCAGCTGGAACTGGCCTACCTTGACATGCTGTGGTAAATGAGGTATAGCAACACATTACAGTTAATAATAACCAAACCATTGTTAGTATTAACAGAATGGAACATCATATTTATTAATCCAAATACATATTAATGTATATTACGTGCAACACAACATTACATAACATAACAGTTAGTATGGTAACAGCATGCCAGTGTGAAGTAAACCATAAGGCCAACACAACAGTTAGTTTAACAAAATATGTTAATATTGAATCACAATATTTATAACAATAATCAACCTCATTTTCAAAAAATATAGTAGCTTAACAAATTATGTTAATATTAAATCGTAATAATGCATAACAGTAATGAATAAATGAAAATCAGGGGTAGAGAGAGAGAGAGAGAGAAATATTCCTTTAGTAATATTGCAGATGGTATCCCTGAAAATACTGCTAATGCATACTTCTACAGGTGTGTACTGTCAGTTGTAATTATAGTGACTACAATTCTCCTATAACTGTTGTAGCACATATATACTTCTCAAGCTGATAGCATGGAACAGTAAGGGCCAAGCACTAATAAATGCAGGTACAGAACTACTCAGAACAGTTTCACATAATGTGGACTTATATAACTACCAAGGTGTTCTGTATATGGATTTGGTAATACATTCTATTCCAGGTAATAATTTATCTGGTAATTGTGACAGACAGCTTAGTCAATTGTAACTATATTGCAAGAAATTGTGACACTTGAGAGGCATGTTTGTGTACACTAACTAAACTAGGCAGCCGTTATGCCTTAGTTTGCAGGCATGGGAGTAGAACCCAACAGCTGTGACTGCAGGGGCATCTCCAAATAATGTGATAATTGACTGTAGCAATATAATACAGACATGCAAGGGATACAGCCATACTGGGATTACACATATTTATTGATGAATCAACAGTGCAGATGAGCACATTCCTGGTATTTTTTGTAACACTCTGTGAGATCTAAACACAATATCTGCACATAATATGGGCCACCCCACCCATATATTTTTTTGTTCCTGGGGACAGAGAAAATGTGAACATTACATGACTGATACTGAAAATGTAGTGTGACATACCTCTGGATTTAAACCCAGGACTGTGTGTGGCAAAATGTACTTTGTACAAAGCATTTAACAGACTGAACTACTGAGCCACTATTGATTACTGTGTGACTAATACTTACCTGGAGATCACCTGAAACCATACTATGAATTGAGCAATTCAAGTTAAGGATATTTCACTAGCATTCTAGTACTGTTACAGTGTTATACTAAACTGCAGTGACAGTAGAACACACATCCATGAAATACAACCATATTACATATATTAATACATCTTGATTTTAGAATCAATAATGCTGGTGAATACATTTTGTTGTTATTGGTTTGAAATATCTGTAAAGTCTGCATACAATATCTGTCCATGGAGTGGGCTACCTCACCTATATACCTTTATTACCTGCAGTTTGAGGATGAGAGAGCATTATGTGACTGATACTGGCCTGGAGTCAGCCTTGAACAGTACTATGAGCTAAGCAATACAGTTTGCAGGCTATTAGATATGCATTCTACAGCTATTACAGTTTTATACTTGACTGCAGCAACTTTACCTTACAGAATCAATGCATGCAGCTCTATTGCAATGGTTCTGACAACACAGTCCTGCTGTACACCATTTTGCTTACTGTTATTGGTATTGTTTCTTTTTTTTATTGAACTACAGTTGTTATTATTCATGTATTGCATTACATCTCTAATTCCCCATTTATTGCACTACAGAATTTTTTCTATAGACTTTATTGTAGTTAATGCTTTACTCTTTCATGCCTATTGCACTGTAGTTAGCATAATACATCTGTACCCACCACACTCATGGTGCAACCTGGCCAGGCGCCTGGCATGGGACTCGACATTGTGAGCCCTCCCAGCTGCAGCTGTTGGGAGAGAAGTACACCATTATGCATACCAGTTTTGCAGACATTCAGCTTGCATTTTATTAAGACAGTGGAAAACATGCTTACATACTTGTGGGGCATTCCCTGCTCTTGCTTCTTGGACTGAGGTGTCCAAGGTTCTCCTCTTTTTCCTTTTGAGGTCATCATGGTGGTGACAACACTGATCACCTGTGCAGGATACCAGTAACACTGGTGAGTTTCATGGAACTCACCAGTAACACTGGTGAGTTCCATGGCCAAATGGTCCCAGGCCTCCACCTTACACTCCGAGCCCTGGAATCCACCCTGCATCATCCTGGCTTCATGGTTTTTAACAAGGAACCCAACCACGACCCTGGATTCCAGAATGCCCCACTTCTGCACCCAAAAGTGACCATCTTCACCAGAACCACCTGCCATATCAACAGTCAATTGATCTCCAATGAATGGTGTAGAATTCCTGCCTGTTGGCCTTAATATAGGCTGTTTCCCCACCCTTACACATCATTGAGCAACATTCAAAAAAGTGCTGCATTAATTAGCACTGCGCAAACCAGCTGAGCAGTGAGGGAATTTGCACAACCATGGTTTTAGCAATGCTTAGCATCGAGCAAATAGTACTGACCATTACCATGTTTAAGCAGTGGTTAACATGTTTAATCAGTGCTTAGCACCACACAACATTGCCAAATATAATAATATTGTATTTCAATTAAAGTAAAAGGACAGTAAATTACAAACATGTTATGACTTCTACAGATTCAAACCCAGACCCTACTACACATTAAGCCATAACTCTACCTATTATAATAAAGCAGGTCTGGAAGTCATGTGTTTATTAACAGTATGGAAAAATAAAAAAATGAGTTCATTAAAAGAACAGGTTTTGTTCTTAGACACTAACATTTTGCAACATCCATCATTTAGAGTGTTCCACTATTGATATGATAATGTGGTGGCCAAGGTTGACAAGCATGTCATGAGTATTTTGCAAAAGAAAAAGAAGAAAATAATGAGGGATGTCACCACCTGTCAGAGTGGTCAAGCATTTTACTGAAAATGAGTAAAAATAAGAACATTAAAGCTCAAAATGTTAATCAAACAAATAGTGGAACAGCAAGGGAAGTGCATAAACTTGACAGACTTGATTCATTTTCAATTCCCCTTGTTGAGAATGGACATGGTAATGCAGATTCTGTGTTCAGTAATGTACCATCTTTGCCTATGAACAATATTGGTTCTTCTACTTTATCAGGCAACAACAATTTGGATGTTGACATTAGTACTGCTAGGTCTGGCTCCTCTAGTTCTGGCACCACTGATTCCCCTTTTCCACCACAATGGGGAGAATGGACAGTCCACCTCCCCTAGGGGAAGGTCAAGTGGTGGTGGGGAAGAAGTGAAGAAAGGACAGAAGATGCTAGTAGCAGAATGGCAAATTTTCAATCTTACTAGTAAAACATTTTCAGAAAAAGAATTAAATGTGTTGTCTAAAGGGTTTACTTTTATACCCACTAGAAGGGCACCTATTATTAACACCATGTTAGATTTCAAGTTATATGTCAGGAAATTAAATTTAAAATTTGTCTTTAATGGTGTAAAATCAGTTGCTATGGTGCAGCCCCACAAAAAACTAAGTGTAGCCAACCCTTCTTTAATTAACACACTGCATGTCTTTTCATCAATTTTTGAATTAGCACTGTACAATTTATTGAGAAAACATAATGATTTTATGGGTTTTGACAAAAATCATTTTAATTAGATCATGATGAATATTTGGCATTAATGAAATTGAGAAAGTGTAACAGCCTTAGATTCATGAAAGCAGACAAAGACAATGGTGTTGTTATAATGGAAGCCACAAAGTACAATGAATTTATGCTATATTTGTTGTCTGATATAAACAATTATAGAAAAGTATCTAAGGATCAAGCTAAAACAGTTTTCAAGATGTTGATCCTTTCTTTTGGATTTATTACATCAAGGATACATTTCTATAGTTTTATTCAATTTTTAGTAGTTGATCAACCACAACTGGGTAATTTATTTGGTATACCCCAAATTCACAAAAATTCTGTAGATCCTCTTTTCGGACCAGAAGTTTCTGAACCCTATAGCAAAACTGTTAATGCTTCCATCTATTTAGATACAGTGTTAACTACCATAGTATAAGGTACTGCTTTTTATTTAAGTGATTTATGGAGTTTTTAGATGAATTAAGAAATTATTTGTTTTGTGACAATGAAAAATGTATGTATACAATAGATGTTTGTTCTTTGTATACCACCATTAAACAGGATGAAGGGTTAGAATTCATTAGGCTTTACCTCAATAAATATGCTAGTCACTTGCATTTGGACATCAGTAACATCTGTTACTTGTTAGAGTTTCTTAGAAAATATTTTTTTCTATTCAGCAACAGTATTTTTCAACAGATAAGTGGCATAGCTACGGTTGCACAAGTAGCCCCCGCTTTCACCAACTTAATAATGTATTGGTGGGGAAATGAATTTTTAATTAAATTACCAAATTACAAATTTGTCAGTTTTTATAAAAGGTACATGCATAGCTGATTTTTTTTTTTTATTTGGACTGGAAACAAAAATGACTTTGAAATATTTTTTTCAATAAATTAATAATAGTGTAGAATGGCTAAAATATGAAATTAGGGATATGGGTAAGAGTGTTCAATGTTTGGACACAGAAGTTACTTTAGTTAAGGATGCGAAAAGTTTTACAAGCAGCATTTTTCAAAAAAATACCTTTACTAATAATCTACACTTTGACAGTTTTCATTCTGATTTTATGAAATATAATACTTTAAGAGGTCAGATTATAAGACTTAGTAGGTTAATCAGTAATGACAATGTTTTTGTTCAAGAAGTGGAAGTGTTCATAGGGTTGAATACCCATTTTACAAGTTAAAATCGATTGTTGACAAAGTAATTAAACAAGGAACAAGTAAATTTCCACCTATCCTGTTGTCAGGTTTCACTTCTAAAAAATTCACACATAACACTGTGACTGTAACATATCAGTACTGAAGCTCTTATAATAGGCAACATCATTTCCAATAATTGGAAGATATTATTGGAAATCAAAAGCTTTACAAAATCATCGGGTATACTTCTAACTTTGTTTAAAAAACTAGAAATTTAAACAAATGTTAGAACAACAGAGCTCACAGAAACTAAAGTATGAAATTACTAAAAAAATGGGGGACCTATTCATGTCAGAAATGTTCTTACTGTAGATACATTTTGGCTGTCAACAGTTTTCATTTTAAACACATTAATTATGCTTTGCCAGTGAAAGAGAGAAATTATTGTCAGAGAGAAAGACTAGTTTATCTTGCATGCTGGTCAGATTGTGATGTTTTTTACATGGATAAGACCATGAGGAAGTTAACTAATAGGATTAAGGAGCATGTATGAGCCATCAAAGGAAAATACAAGTCTAATTCCTTAGCAAGACATGCACTGATTTGTAAAAAAATTTTGGAAATTTCAATTTTTAGTTATAGAGAAAGTTGGTAAGAAAAAATTTGTGGAAGGTTTTAATAAATATTCGGAATACTCAGAGTTGAAATGGCAAGTCTTTTTGAGGCCAGATATCACCCCAGGGATTAATGACAGTATTTCAGTTAAAAGTTTATTAAATTATAATAGTATTTAATGCAGATTTATTATTTTTTATTTTTGTCCATGAGGTTAATTAAACTTGTTCATTATCACTTTGTAATTTTTAATTTTGATATTACATGTTTTAATTAGGACTGATTTGCGATTTGTCCATTTAGTATGATGTCATGATTTGTTCATTTAAAAAGTCTTTGGCAAACTGCATTGGATATTCTGAAGAAGTTTCTGACTGAAAGAAATGAAAGCACTTAACAAATTATTTTGGCTTTAATTTTCAGTGGTGTTATTGTTTTCCATGCTATAGTTGGTTGTTTCAAAGTCTTCTTATGAAAGTACCCACCAAGACTTGAGGATGAGTTCACTTTCAGCTGTACTATTCTCCATTGTTTGCTGACTTATAATCTCTCCATTCGGACCCCTTCCTTGTGCATTTGTATATTATTCATAAGGTGTTTACTCTCCATATTAATTTTAGTATTATATGTAGTCTTGGCTATATATAAAATAATTCATTCTTGTCTAATTAAGAAATGTGTCTTTAATAATTGTGTACTATTATTCTGGTCTGAAGTTCAAATCCTGGCATTAATATTTAATTGCAGCATGTGAAAAAGACAACTCACATCTTACAGCAACTGTTAATCTTTTCTGTAAATTTCTTATTCTTCTTAATTCCTCTAAACTATTTTAATCAGTGACAAACATCTAATTTTACTCATTCCTTCCCATTAATTGGGGTTAATAATACTGTAGCATAAGCTAGTAACATTCAGTAAAATGTAAGCAAATTATAAATCAGACAATGTAAACTTTTGTTTTTCAAAATCCTCACTTCTAAATGAATACACTTTTTAACAAATGTTATTTTGAGCAGATATTTCACATATATACTTGAAAAGAAATTCAAATCTCATCTCCTCATTGTCCCGGCCATGATTCAGGCACTTCCTGCTTTCACAAACATCAGCAGTGAACTTTGAACTCTTCTATAACCTGGATTTTCATCAAAACAGCTCAAGAAGCAGGTAGGATATAAATAAAGCAAGAAAGAATCAAGCAGTTTCACATAACAAAGTAATTCTTTTGATCTCAAGTTGTTTTAAGTGCTAATTGCTTCATAAATTACACGTAAAAGGAATGTGTTATACAGGAACAAAGAAAATATAGTCATCAGCACTTTAGCACTTCTAATTAGCATATTACTTACATGTGACATTAATTTAACCTAACAATGCACATACTGAGTAAAGTTAAAACAAATAAATAAAATACTTATATAGGCTTAAATTTAACAGTTTTATTAATTATAATTTAATGACATTCTTATATGGAAAATATTTCTTTAACATTTAAAAATGCATTTATAAGTTTAGTTTAAATTAAACATATTACATCACTCACCATAAATATAGTAAGCCTGTTTATATTCCCTGTCATGTAAATGCTTTAGTGTAAAACATAAATACATACTTACAAATGGGTCCTAAATAAACCTTTCACTTAGAGGATAAATCTCTTGTCTCAGAAAATAAAGGTTTGGCAATTAGAAAATAAATGTCAGGTGTCTTTAAGCGTTTTAACTTTAGAAGCAGTTTTCTATGAATTTAGATTATTCTACCTCTTGAGGGATGCAGCACTCCAGTCCATTTCTTCAGTTTTGTTAAGGATTTTATTTTTATTAACAAATATAAATTCCTCATCCAGTGTGTCAAGCACTTTATTTCCTTCAGAAACAAATATTTTGATCTTTGTAGGAAACACCAAAGTAGCTTTAATATTGTTCTTTTAAGTTCTTTGACCAGTGGCAAGCAGGATTTCCTTTTACTTATTGCTTGAATGGAAAAGTCATTGCCAAATCGGATTACATCCTCACCTATTTTAATAGGTAGGTTGGATCATGCTGTCTTTAATATTTGGTCGTTTTCCATGCTGGACATAAACTTAACTACTATTGAACATGGTGGCAAGTTTTACTTCTTTGAATGTATTCTCAAGGATCTATGTGCCCTTTCTTTCCCAAACAATTTATGCAGGCAGGCTATTAAGAAGTTTATTGTATTGTCTCCCTCGTGTTTTCAGGTATGCAATAAATTCTGATATTGTTTTGTCTCAGTCTATTTTCTAAACAATCAACTTTATCACTCACTAGGCTGGACAAGGAGAAGGTTACTGTTAGTTGCCTGTCGGGAGCCAGAATCCACCATATAACACAAGCACTCAGGTCACTCCAGAACAAATACAAATATGACTCTGTCATTGTTCATGTTGGTGTGAATGACCTGAAACATACCTCCCTGGACTACATGAAAAGAGACATGGAAGAGCTCTCTGATCATGTAGACCAGGTGGGTATGACCCTGACACTGAGTAGCATCCTGCCCTCACAAAGAATGATACCTCATTATAAAGAAAAATTGTCAATTTCAACAACTGGCTAAGCTTCTGGTTGACATTCAAAGGGGTTCCAATGTCTGTCAGCCTGGGACGACATGCACGACAATCCACATTGCTTTGCAAGAGACAGCTTGCACCTTTCACACCTAGGCTTTCAAATACTGGCCAAAGCTTTTGCTGTCCCCATAGTGCCTTTTTTAGGCAAGGCTCAAAAGTCAAACTCACCTCCATAAACAACACAAATAAAAAAATGAGGGTTATGCTACTCAACACCAGGAGTTTAAATCTCAAAATGCATGTGCTCAAAGCACTCCTCAGTATGGAGAACATCAACATCTGTGCAGTAACTAAAACATATTTCAAGGCTCCAGAGAGCACTCCAGCACTACTGGGCTACAACTCATACCACACATTTCTGTCACAGAACGTGGACCGAAACACAAATGGAGGGGGTGTATCCATATTCATCAAGGATACCTACACCTCCAGATTAGTTGCGCAGCATGATACCTCTGAGATCATCCATGTGCAACTAACATCTGGCAAATCTGCAATGCAAATTGTGGCCTGCTGAAGATCACCCTCCATGACCCAGGACCAACACTCTGCCTTTCTGGAAACACTGGAAAACATGAAGGTCCTACTGAATACCCTGATATTGGGTGATTTCAATTACCCTACCATTAACTTCGAAAACTACTTGAGTGCAAACTCCCAGGCTCAGCACTTCCTAGAATTTATCAACTCAAATGCCCTGGATCAGCTGGCAATCTCCCCAACCAGAGGTGAAAACATATTGGACCTGGTCATCACCAACATGGGCGACAGGTATTCTGCACCGGAGATCAACCTGTCACTGGTTAGATCAGACCATAAAATAATCACTCTGGATGTCCACACCCCACCACCACCCCCAACCAAGGAAACCACAGTGAAAAACTTTTCTAAAGCAAACTTCACCTTACTTAAGACAGAGGTGATAAGTTTCACAGCCCCCACGCTAAAGGATAACGCTGCTCAAAATGTCTAATCCTTTACAAATGCACTCTATGAGCACCTACAAGGATGCATGGATCATGCCATCCCTAGCAAAACCAACACTCACTCCCCTAAGAGAAGGAAACCAGTCTGGTGGACCCCTGCCATAAACAGGTTGTACAATAAAAGGAGGAAACTAGTTCAGAAAAAAAGCAAATCCCAAGAAGGAAAGACATCCCTGAACAGTATCAGTAAGAAACTAAGGTCCCTCATAAAATCATCCAAGGCTAACTTCAAAAGAAAAATAGCCAAGGATTCAAAAGATAACCACAAAGCCCTGTTTAGCTATGTCAACAATCTAAGTGGCAACTCACAGATATGCTCTGAGCTAGTGCAAAATAGCACAAAATATACTGAACCTACTGATATTGCCAACATCCTGGCAAATAAATTCAGTGCAAACTTCACACCCCTCTCACCTCCAAAAGTGCCCACAACAATACCAGAAAAGTGTACTGTCCCAGAAATCACAGACGCACAGGTGAAAACAGCCCTTTCAAAAGCCAAAAACACAGTGTCAATGGGGCCAGATGGTGTCCCAGGATGCATCTTGCATGAACTACAGAATGAGCTAACTCCCCACCTAAACACACTGTTCAACCTCAGCCTCTCCATAGGCTACTTGCTCATAGAATGGTGCACAGCAATAGTTATTCTGCTCCACAAAGGAGGGGCCATAACTGACCCTGGTAACTATTGCCCCATAAGCCTGAGTATCCTCGTCTGCAAGTCTATGGAGCGCATCACCATGGAACTCATTAACAAAGACATTGGGAACCTCCAAACACTTGACTCGACCCAGTTCAGCTTTGTTAAGGGCAGATCATGCCTACTAAACCTGGTTGACTTCTTTGAGACAGTCACCAAGGCCATAGATGAGGGAAAGGTGGTTCACACAGCCTACCTTGGCCTCACCAAGGCGTTCGACACCATTCCTCACTCAGGTATTATAGAAAAACTCACCAGCCTGAACATAAACCCCTATGTCACAAGATGGGTTGCCAACTGGCTTACAGACAGAACTCACACGGTAAGAATAGCAGACTCCAGGTCCAACTCTAAACCAGTCATAAGTGGTGTCCCACAAGGCTCGGTCCTGGGACCCCTACTGTTTGGCATATACTTCTCAGAAGTACAGGCAAACACAGGAGGACTATGGCTAACCAAGTTTGCCGATGACTGCAAACTGGGAGCCATAATTGACTCTCCGGCTGACACTGACATCCTCCAAAAAGGCCTTACTGAGACGGACACCTGGTGTCAAAGTCATGGCCTCAAGCTAAATGCCAAAAAAATGCATAGTCATCCCATTTGGGAAAAACAAAACACCCATGAATTACCACATAGATGGCAGCCCCCTTAATACAGAAGAGATAATAAGAGATCTGGGGACTCAGGCAGATAATAATCTCTCCTTTGACAATCATATTGCCAAAGTAGTTAGGAAATCCTTCTATGTGGCCCATCTAATTACTAAATGGTTCGCATCTAGAAATAAAGAGGTTATAGTGCCCCTCTACTCATCACTCATCAGACCCATCAGAGAGTACAATGCCCCATTGGGGATGTACCTCACAAGACACTTCCAACAGCTGGAAAGACCACAAAAGTACCTCACCAAGAGGATTACTGGCCTCAAACATATGTCCTATGCAGCCCGACTGAAAAAACTCCGGCTGTACTCAGTGGCATATCGCTTACTCAGAGGTGATCTCTGCCTGACTTACAAAGCCATGTCCAACTCAGAATTGATGGACATGCTCCACCTAATGAAATCCAAGTCACTGTGAGCCACGCACTCTAGTGAGCTAAACCTCACCACAACAATAAATAGAACATGCTGGAGGGATAGATTCCTGTCACAGAGACTCCCCATGCTTTGGAACAAAATTTCTATCTACATTAGGCAGAGCCCCTCACTAATACTCTTCAAGAGAAACCTTGACGAGTGGATGGGTAACAGAAAATACACCCCTGGGATCACTTCATTGGCTCTGCTTGACAGAGGCTCAGTTAATTAATCAATGGGGCAGCGAAAGCCGACACACTCTGGCTAGGCTTATAAATGCCCTCTGGCAGATAGCCTAGTACCTACCTATGAACCTATCTATAAGCCAGTTATTTTGTTTTCAAAGAAATTCAGTTTGAGACTCACATTCAGTTATTCACCCCTCCTGATTACTTAAAGACGTTTCTATACTGCTGATGTGTGCCCTTTGTTGTTTCATAAGAAAGTCTAAATGTTCCATCCTCTTTCTGGATTCTTCTTTGAAACTTTCTTTTTTATTGTCCAGTTTGTCCATTTTTAGTAGTACACCCTGAATGCTAGATATTAGTGACTGGATATATTTTAACAGAAGAACCCTAAGTACCATTTTCTGAGTGGTTCATGCTGAAGTCTCTTCTGTCTTATCCAAGTAGATGACATTCTGACAGGGAGATTACAGCTTTTGAAGACTTTCTAGTTACAGATCTTTTCTCTTACTGTCATTGAATATAAATAGCTATCAAGTATCTCCAAAATCTAATTTTGTATTCGATTTTCTGTCAGAGAAAGTTTTCAATCACAGAGCTTTCATCAGTTGTTGCTGTCAGTTAGCCACCTTGGCCACACACTGCTACATAACTCCCTGTTAGTGAGAGACACACATTTCTGTTATGGTGTGTTGGTGCCCTTTCTTTCAGCTCATGTTCTTCATGTGTCTCAGTTTCCACTGCTGCATGTTCTCCAGTATTGCATGCCCTATCATGTTATATAGTATGCACACAGCAATTCAAATGAAATGGTTGTGTCACAGCATTCTGCAATGTTGGCAGAGGAAAAGAAAAATATAAAAAACCCTTGGGTATTGCTAGCGGATCCCCAGTAACAACCTAAAGCACATTGCAAAGGAACACTGATTTCTAGCTATGTGCAGCTGGTCTGAAACCAAAAACTAATAGTAACCAAGTAATATCCAATGGGCGAATCTTCACTTCTCATCATTTTTCAGCAAATCTTAATTAACCCACACACACACACACACACACACACACACACACACACACACACACACACACACACACACACACACACATGCATACACTTCTTGTGCTATGTAGTGCATTGCATCATACTATGTGTGCAGCTGAGCACTTGGTTAAATTGAAAATGTGTGGTAGCCATCTTAGAGTACAGTGTATTGTGCGGTAGTCCTCAGAGTACAGTGTATTGTCTTTTAGTTGTGCAGTAGCCATCTTAGAGTACAGTGTATTGTCTTTTAGTTGTACAGTAGCCATCTTAGAGTACAGTGTATTGTCATTTAGTTGACCCTAATATTTAGTGACCAGTCATACCTCTCAAGCTCTTAGAACAAGAATTTTTGACAAAGACAAAAATAACTTGGAGACAAAGGCCCAAAATCAAAGACAAGTTTTAAATAGTACTCTTATAAAACTAGACAGTTGCTAATATAAAAGATTTTGCATTAGTATGAATTTTATGATGGGGAGCACATCAGCTCACCAAAGGTAGTTTCTGTGAATGTAAATACAGTGAAGTAAGTTTGTTAAAATTACATTTGGTGAGAGCAGAGTTTGCCTTTTTCCAGTGTTGTGCAACCTCAGAGTTGGTGTATATAAGTTCTGGATGTGTGGCGGTATCACCACCATATGGGGGGGGGGGTGCAAAGTCAGCTCACCCTTTGTAAAAATGCTTTCCTTGGGATATTTGCCAAAGACAGCTTTGATGAACATTTCTATATGTATTTACATTTGCCAAAACTGCCTTCAGTGAGTCACAATCAATCCTTATGATGAACATGATGACTGAAACTCAAATGTTTGCCATTATGCAGTGATGTCAGTCTTCAACATTTTGCTAACAGTCACAAATTTCATAAGTCACAGACCAAAAACATGAGGCAAAAGCAAGGATTTTCTGGGAACTCAGGGACAGTTGAAAGGTACAGTGTGTGGTGGTATCTGTACCATGTGTATCTCCTCCTGGTTTATGCTACATGCTGGCTTCTTGCTTCTTTTCTTTGTTATTCACCTTTCATAGGTTCATAGGTTCATAGGTAGGTACTAGGCTATTGGCTCTAGGGCCTATACAAGCCTAGCCAAAAAGGTACCCTGGCTTTCGCCACCCAAGAAAATTATTTTCCTGTGCCCCTGTCAATCAGAACCACAGAAGTGATCCCCGGGTGAATTTCCTATTACCCATCCAATCATCAAGATTTTTCTTGAAGAGTGCTAATGAGGAGCTCTGTTTGACATAGATAGGTAGTTTGTTCCAGAGCATGGGAAGTCTCTGGGACAGGAATCTATCCCTCCAGCATGGTCTGTTTATTGTAATGACAAGGTTTAGGTCCCCAGAGCATGTAGCTCAGAGGGATTTCTTTAAGTGGAGCATGTCCAACAGCTCTGGGTTTGACATAGCTTTGTATGTTAGGCAGAGATCGCCTCTGAGTAGGTGATATGCAATGGAGTAAAGCTGGAGTTTTTTGAGACTGTCTGCATAAGGCATCTGTTTGAGGCCAGTAATCCTCTTAGTGAGGTATTTTTGTGGCCTTTCCAGTTGTTGTAGATGCCTTGTGAGGTACATACCAAAATGGGCGTTGTACTCTATAATGGGTCTAATGAGTGATGAGTAGAGGGGAACAATGACCTCTTTTTTTCTGGATGAGAAACCTTTTGTCATGAGGTGTGCCACGTAGAAGGATTTCCTGACCACTGTGGCGATATGATTATCAAAGGAGGAACTACTGTCCACATATGTGTCCCAAAGTCTCTGATCACACTTTTGGTGTTAAGTAGACTACTGCCTATGTGGTAGTTCATGGGTACAGAGTTTTTACCAAAAGGGATGACAATGCACTTTTTGGCATTGAGCTTGAGACCATGGCTTGGACACCAGGCATCTGTCTCAGTGAGGCCCTTTTGTAGGATGTCCACATCATTAGGAGTTTTGATTATGCCTCCTAGTTTGCAGTCATCTGCAAATTTAGTTAGCCAAAGACCTTCTGTGTTAGCCTGTACTTCAGAGAAGTAGATACCAAACAGGAGAGGACCCAGGACTGAACCCTGTGGCACTCCACTTGTCACTGGTCTGAAGTCTGATCTGGAGTCTGCTATTTTCACAGTGTGGGTTCTGTCAGTAAGCCAGTTGGCAACCCATCTTGTGACATAGGGATTTATACCTAGTTTAGTGAGTTTATCTATAATTCCAGAGTGGGGGATGGTGTTGAATGCCTTGGCGAGATCTAGATAGGCTGTGTGAACCACCTTACCCTCATCTGTGGCTTTGGTGACTATTTCAAAGAAGTCTATCAGGTTTAGGAGACATGATCTGCCTTTTACAAACCCGAACTTTGTGGGGTCCAGAGTTTGGAGATCTCCAATGTCTTTGTTTATGAGTTCCATGATTATATGTTCATGGCCTTGCAGACCAGGCTTGTCAGGCTAATGGGGCAGTAGTTCCCGGGGTCTGTTGTGCCCCCCCCCCTTTGTGGAGTGGGATAACCATCATGGTGCACCATTCAATGGGCACAAAGCCTGAGGTGAAGTTATGATTGAACATGGTACTTAGATGGGGTGCCAGTTCATTCTGTAGTTCGTGAAGAAGGCAGCCTGGGATGTTGTCAGGTCCCATGGATGCTGTGTTCTTGGCTTTGGAGAGTGAGGTTTTTACCTGTGCAGCCGTGATTACAGGAACTTTGCATTATTCCGGTATAAAGATGGGCCCTTTAGGTGGTGAGAGGGGGGTAAAGTTAACACTGAACCTATCCGCAGGATGTTGGCAATTTCAGTTGGTTCTGTATATTTAGTGTCATTGTGCTGTAACTCAGAGCAGATCTGAGAGTTGCCATTGAGATTCTTGACATAGCTATAGAATTTAGAATCAGTGGCAATTTTGTTTTCATAACTTGCTTTGGAGGATTTTATGAGGGATCTCAGCTTCTTACTGAGGCTGATCAGGGAGTTCCTCCAATCATGGGATTTTACCCTTTTGTTGCAACAGTTTCTTTCTTCTGTTGTAGAGTTTGTTTATGGCAGAAGACCATCAGATTGGCTTCCTTTTTTGCAGGATAGCATCTTGGTTCTGTTAGGGATAGCATGATCCATGCACTCGTGTAAGTGCTTATAAAGTGCATTTGTGTAGGATTCAGCAGTTGTACCTCTATTGTGCATCTGCATGGGTGTCGTGAAGTTTACCACTTCTGTCTTAAGAAAAGTGAAATTGGCTTTGGAGACATTTTTACGACTATTTTCCTAATGGGGGGTGGAGCAGGATGTGGATGTCTAGGGTGATTAGCTTGTGGCCGGATATGACCAACGAGGACCTGACCTCTGGTGTGGAACACCGGTCAACCATACCTAGTTTAGTGAGTTTATCTATAATTCCAGAGTGGGGGATGGTGTTGAATGCCTTGGCGAGATCTAGATAGGCTGTGTGAACCACCTTACCCTCATCTGTGGCTTTGGTGACTATTTCAAAGAAGTCTATCAGGTTTAGGAGACATGATCTGCCTTTTACAAACCCGAACTGTGTGGGGTCCAGAGTTTGGAGATCTCCAATGTCTTTGTTTATGAGTTCCATGATTATATCCAAAAGGAGGAAGCTACTACAAGATAGAGCAAAATCCTTAAAAGGTAGGACACCTTTGATCACTACAAGTAAAAAACTAAGAGCTCTCATAAAATCATCCAAAGCAAACTTTGAGAGAAAAATAGCTAAAGACTCAAAAGACAATCATAAGGCCTTCTTCAGCTATGTTAGAAACCTGGGAGGAAACTCCCAGATATGCTCAGAACTAGTTCAAAATGATGTGAAGATTACTGATCCTACAGACATTGCCAACATACTGGCTGACAGGTTCAGTGCAAACTCCCCCCCCTCCCCCCCAAAAGGTGAGATATCTATACCAAACGATTGTAGCCCCCCAAACATCTCTAACGCCCAAGTGAGAACTGCTCTCTCCAAAGCAAAAAACACAGCAGCCATGGGACCTGATGGTGTCCCCGGCTGTGTGCTCCATGAACTCAATGAGGAATTAAACCCACAGCTAGGACAGCTATTTAATCATAGTCTCACCTCTGGATACGTACCCAGGGAGTGGAGCACTGCGACAGTGGTCCCACTTCATAAAGGCGGTGCCTCCACCGACCCAGGAAATTACCGGCCCATTAGCTTGACAAGCCTTATCTGCAAAGCCATGGAGAGGATCATAATGGATCTCATAAACAAAGACATAGGGAATTTGCAGACTTTGGATCCAACCCAGTTTGGCTTTGCCAAAGGCAGATCATGCCTTTTAAACTTGGTTGACTTTTTTGAAACAGTCACCAAAGCCATTGATGAGGGAAAAGCAGTCCATACAGCATACCTCGATCTGGCAAAAGCTGATACAATACCCCACTCGGGTATCATTGAAAAACTCATCAACTTAAATGTTAACCCATACATCACAAGATGGGTTGCAAACTGGTTGAGCGACAGAACCCACAGGGTCAGAGTTGCTGGCGCCATGTCAGACTCTAAGCCTGTCACAAGTGGTGTCCCACAGGGCTCAGTCCTGGGCCCACTCTTGTTTGGCATCTACTTCCCCGAAGTACAAGCAAACACAGGAGGGTTATGAGCTGACAAAGTTTGCAGATGACTGCAAACTGGGCGCCAGAATGAAAACACATCTGACACAGATAGCCTTCAGAAAGGTCTCACAGAAACGGATAACTGGTGCCAGAGCCATGGCCTAAAGTTAAATGCCAAAAAATGCATAGTCATACCCTTCGGGAAAAACAAGGTTACCCCTAGCTACCACATAGGTGGAAATCCACAGAGCACAGAAGAAGTTATTAGGGACCTGGGGACCCAGGTTGACAGTAGCCTGTCATTCGACACCCATGTAGCTAAAGTAGTTAGGAAGACCTTCTACATTGCCCACCTTATCATGAAGGGATTCACATCTAGATCAAGGGAGGTCATAGTTTCCCTGTACTCATCACTCATCAGACCAATGATTGAGTACAATGCTCCATTCAGAATGTATCTGACCCGACACTTGCAGCAGCTGGAGAGGCCACAAAAGTTCCTCACCAAAAGGATAAAGGGTCTCAAAAATCTGTCCTATGCTGCCCGACTGAAAGAACTTCAGCTCTATTCAGTCGCTTACTGCTTGCTCAGAGGTGACCTGTGCCTGACATACAAGGCCATGTCAAACCCAGATTTGATGAATATGCTTCACCTCAATAAATCTAGATCCATCAGAGCCACAAGGGCGGGAGACTTAAACCTCGACACGGCTATTAATAGGACGTGCTGGAGGGATAGATTCATCACCCAAAGACTCCTATGCTGTGGAACAAAATCCCGTATATGTGAGGCAGAGCACTGCTGGCCTTGTTCAAGAGAAATCTTGACCAATGGATGGGAGATCGCAGATATACCCCAGGGATTACCTCAGTGTCACTGCTCGACAGAGGCACAGCAAAATAATGGGTATAGTTCCCCATACTAAAGGGGTGGCGTAAGCCACAAAACTATGGGCTAGGCTTGTAAATGCCCTCGGGCAGATAGCCTAGTATAAACCTATGAACCTATGAACCTATATGTTCATGGCCTTGCAGACCAGGCTTGTCAGGCTAATGGGGCAGTAGTTCCCGGGGTCTGTTGTGCCCCCCCCCCCTTTGTGGAGTGGGATAACCATCGTGGTGCACCATTCAATGGGCACAAAGCCTGAGGTGAGGTTATGATTGAACATGGTACTTAGGTGGGGTGCCAGTTCATTCTGTAGTTCGTGAAGAAGGCAGCCTGGGATGTTGTCAGGTCCCATGGATGCTGTGTTCTTGGCTTTGGAGAGTGAGGTTTTTACCTGTGCAGCTGTGATTACAGGAACTTTGCATTCTTCCGGTATAAAGATGGGCCCTTTAGGTGGTGAGAGGGGGGTAAAGTTAACACTGAACCTATCTGCAGGATGTTGGCAATTTCAGTTGGTTCTGTATATTTAGTGTCATTGTGCTGTAACTCAGAGCAGCTCTGAGAGTTGCCATTGAGATTCTTGACATAGCTATAGAATTTAGAATCAGTGGCAATTTTGTTTTCATAACTTGCTTTGGAGGATTTTATGAGGGATCTCAGCTTCTTACTGAGGCTGATCAGGGAGTTCCTCCAATCATGGGATTTTACCCTTTTTTTGCAACAGTTTCTTTCTTCTGTTGTAGAGTTTGTTTATGGCAGAAGACCACCAGATTGACTTCCTTTTTTGCAGGATAGCATCTTGGTTCTGTTAGGGATAGCATGATCCATGCACTCGTGTAAGTGCTTATAAAGTGCATTTGTGTAGGATTCAGCAGTTGTACCTCTATTGTGCATCTGCATGGGTGTCGTGAAGTTTACCACTTCTGTCTTAAGAAAAGAGAAGTTGGCTTTGGAGAAATTTTTATGACTGTTTTCCTAATGGGGGGTGGAGCAGGATGTGGATGTCTAGGGTGATTAGCTTGTGGTCGGATCTGACCAACGAGGACCTGACCTCTGGTGTGGAACACCGGTCAACAATGTTGGTGATGACCAGGTATAGGATATTGCTGCCCCTGGTGGGGGTGTGGATAAGTTATCCAAGGCATTGGAATTAATGATTTCCAGAATACGTTGAGCAAAAGAGTTGGTACATGAGTAGTTTTCCCAGTTAATGGTAGGGTAGTTGAAATCACCCATTATTAGAGTGTTGGGTTGTACCTTAATATTTTCCAATGTATCAAGGAATGAGGAGTGGGAATCCTGGGGCATGGTGGGGGGGGCAGTCTGTAGCAAGCTACAATCTGGATTGCGGTTTTGCCCAGAGTTAGTTGAACTTGGATAATCTTGGATGCATTATGCTGAGCAACTAGCTTGGAGGTGTGGATATCCTTAATGAATATGGACACGCCTCCACCTTTAGTGTTTCAGTCCAGGTTTGGTGGCCGAAAGGTGTGGTATGAATTGTAGCCTGGTAATGCAGGGGTGCTCTCTGGAGCTTTGAACCAGGTCTCTGTCACTGCACAGATGCCAATGTTCTCCATTTTAAGGAGTGCCTCAAGTGAGTGCATTTTGAGGTTTAGACTTCTAGCATTGAGTAGCATTACCCCCAGATTTTGCTTGCTTGTACCTGTTATGGTGGTGAATTTGTCATTTGAACCTTGCCTAAAAAAGGCACTATAGGGGTGGCAAGAGCCTTTGCCAGTATCCGGAATCCCAAGGGCGACAGGTGCAGGCCATCTCTGGCAAAGCAGCGTGGTCTATCGATCATGTCATCCCAGGCAGACAGATACTGGATTCCCTTAGAATGACACCAGAAGCTTAGCCAATTGTTAAAGTCAATCATTTTGTCCTTGTACTGTGGTATCATTCTGGGTGATGGCAGGATGCTACTCAGGGCTAGGGACATAACTGCCTGGGGTACAAGATCAGAGAGCTCCTCCATGTCTCTTTTCATGTAGTCCAGGGAGGTACGTCTCAGGTCATTCACACCAACATGGACAATGACAGAGTCATATTTGTACTTGTTGTGGAGTGACCTGAGTGCGTGTGTTATGTGGTGAATCCTGGCACCTGACAAGCAGCTGGCAGTAACTTTTTCCGTGTTTAGCCTGGTGAGTGGAACATCAGTGTGCCTGACTATAGAGTCACCTATGACTAGAGTGTTGGGTATGTTATGCCTTATGGGCTGTAGTTGAGTGGCACACTGAGTATGTGGGCTATGTGTCATTTGGGTTGTGTTGGGGGGGTGGAGGTTGCTTGCATTTCTGCTTTGGAGGTCTCAGTTGTTTGGGCAGATTTTTACTGAGAGCATCCGTGAATGTAGGTGTGTGTTTTGTGCTTCTGTGTGTGTGTTTTGGTGGTGTAGGTTTTGAGGCACTATGTGATGAGTGTGGTGCGGTGCAAGTGTTTACCTTCTCCTCTTGACTGTCTAGTCCAGTCTTCGGTGAAGAGAGCTTTGCTTCCAGTTTGGCTATATAAGTGCATCTCTCACAGGTCATAGTGTTGGATGGTAGGAGGAGAGGGTTGTCTGTGTACATGAGGCAATTTCTGCATTGTCCCAAGATGCCCAGATTCATCAGGTAGACAGAAGAAAACACCGGGAGCTGACCTTTAGACATGCCTGAATAAGTGCTTATTTATTAAGTACTAAAAACTGTTTTCCTCTAGACAAGTTTCTTGCATGGACTCTGGCCCATACCTTTTACAGCCTTTGAGCATTAAATTTCATAGCACTGACCTTTAAACATCATGGGAGTGGGTCAGAAAGAGAAGCAATTTCCTGTTTTTAACAAATGAATATTTTCTTTGATTAGTTCTTACATAGCTAGTGATAAGGAATCATTTTATAGGTTTAGTTTATTTATTAAATAAGGTATGTGCCCATAAGTAAACCTGCCAGTATGTGGGACATCAGTAACTTTAGGAGAAACAAGGCCAAATTTAAGGGCCCAAATCATATGCCTAATTCATAGTAGTTGAGAGATATGTTCTGGTTCTTTGACTCTTTTTGGTCATTACAGAGTATTGGAATTAAACAGTTCTACTATGGTTAACTAGGCAGCAAGGGTGCTAGTAGAAATAAGAAGATACTTTATTCTAAACAATCTCTCCTGTACTGCTTTATTTTTCCATTTGGATGTATGGGTAGTGCACATCTCATCAATTCCCAACTCTACCTGTTAAGTACTGAGGTATTAAAAAATGGAAGCTCTTGAAAGCATTTTTGTGGGAAGAGTGCAAACCTTCTCTATTCTCCACACCTCAAATCTGTGTTTGTACCACTTCTAATATAATTAATCTGGGTTTAAAGGGAAATCTTCTTTGCCCACCACCAAAGTTTAGTAATCTTACTCTTGCAATTAAATGCATGTTCATTGAGTCAGTCGCAAATAGCATTACCAAATAAACTGGACATTGATAAAAAATGCACTGATACAAAGACACACTATTTTTCTTCCTGAAGTACCTTCAGCTATACCTTCCTAACACTTCATTTTCTACTTTATTCCTTTCCAGTACCTCAGTAGTCACATATCCATCTTGCATAACTTCATTTATTCTCTCTCACCAATACACATTATATGTTTGTGTTGCCAAGAGTCTCCTCTCCCGTCTAAGGTGGTTTGTTTACATTCTACTCCAAAGGACAACCAGATAAACCCGAATGATCATCCCACTGACCTTTTTAATATCTACTGTCCTTCTTACATGATTCTATGAACAATGATTTACCCTTCTAATGTATTCTTATACATTCATAATGAAGGCATGTTCCTGATCTTTTTGTAACACATTTCAAACATCTACCAGTTCTAATCGATCTATTATTTGCTGAACCAATCTTCTGTTGCAGGCAATTGCTTTCTTGCTGCTGAACAGCCTCAAAACATGCATTTTAAGGGTAACATTAAAATCAACAAACTGTATCTTAGTTTACCTTTCATACATAAAGGATAGCACCTGAGGCAAATGGCACACACATTTATAAATGTGTGTGCCATTTACCTGAGGTACTACCCTTTGTGTTTTTTAAGTTGTTTTTAGACTTTGTTCACACCTTTCATACATCAGTAATCCCTGTTGCCAAATAATCTCTCAATTAACATCTGATGTTTACCTGCACTCAGCGGTACCTCTCACTGTTCATTTGTATAACAAGCACTATTGCTGTACCATTTTGTGACCCTCAGTTCACACGCAGTGCCAGACAAGCTGCTTTCTACCAGATTAATTTGCTTTGCTTTGTTTTTATTTCTACCACCAATTTTCATACCAACACACCTCCTACTTACCACCGCCTACTTACCACCTCCTACTTACCATCTCATACGTACCACCTCCTACTTACCATCTCCTACTTACCACCACCTACTTACCATCTCCTCCTTACCACCTCCTACTTACCATCTCCTACTTACCACCTCCTACTTACCACCTCCTACTTACCATCTCCTCCTTACCAACTCCTACTTACCATCTCCTCCTTACCACCTCCTACTTACCACCTCCTACTTACCACCTCCTAATTACCATCTCATACGTACCACCTCCTACTTACCATCTCCTACTTACCACCTCCTACTTACCACCTCCTACTTACCATCTCCTACTTACCACCTCCTACTTACCATCTCCTACTTACCACCTCCTACTTACCACCTCCTACTTACCATCTCATACGTACCACCTCCTACTTACCATCTCCTACTTACCATCTCCTCCTTACCACCTCCTACTTACCATCTCCTACTTACCACCTCCTACTTACCACCACTTACTTACCATCTCCTCCTTACCACCTCCTACTTACCACCTCCTACTTGCCATCTCCTACTTACCACCTCCTACTTACCACCTCTTACTTACCATCTCCTACTTACCACCTCCTACTTATAACCTCCTACTTACCATCTCCTACTTACCACCTCCTACTTACCACCTAGTGTTTGCCACCTTTAGTCTTTGAAGATTTTAGCACAACTAAGCTGTAGCCATCCTTTTCCCAGTGCAGTTCTGATAGCACATCATGTCTCACATTCCATGAAATGACTGCTGGCTCACCTTTATATTGCCATATTACTCCTTCTCAGGTAGTACTTCAGTCTTAAATAAAATTGTGTCTGTACCTGTCAGTACAAGCCCTGGCTACCCAATGGCTATCCTCTTTTTTGTGAAAAACCTTGCAGTTTAGATCATATATTGCTGATTAATGAGCACGGATATGATTCCCCCATATTATAAGCTACACGCAACGCAAACTACAAGGGAATAAAAATGTCATTTTACAACAGAAGACCAAGACTACAGTTTGTTAATAAGCATTTTTCTGTCGTCCTCTGTTTGATTTCATCACACTCATATTATTCACTAACATCCCATATTCCAAATAGATGCAGTAAGTGAAATGGACACTGTAAAATGACCACAGGTGTGTGAGTGTGCATGCTTCAGTGTGGTATGGAAGAACAACAATGGCAGGGCTAGACACCCAAATGGTGTGATCTTTGTAGATTATTATCACTGTTGATGTGACACCTTGACCCTATGTGCAAAAATGGGAAAAAGTGGTTGTGGAAGGATGAATGAATAAATGGATAGATGGAAGGAAAGAAGGAAGCGTGGATTGATAGACTAACCAACACCTTGCAAGATCATAAGTATCTAATTTTTGCATATTTTGATTTGTGATTTGGCTTTACCCAAGTATTACTCCTATTGGGTTACCACTCTCTCCTTAAGGAAATGGTACTGAGTTACTTGGGAGGTGCAATCGTATGGATACTAGGTGTCTTGGAGGAAAGTTGTCAGACCTGTGTCCACTTTGATTAGGATATAAAAACCTACTTGCACATTCTCTGGCCCTCTCAAACCTTATATCAAAACATTATCTATGTACCTTCTGCTTCTCTGACTATCTATGCTCTTCTGAATAGCCTGCATTGATACTTTTAGTTCACTGATGTCACTAATGTGAAATCTTATGATGGTTTAGCTTGTGACCCTCATGTTATTTACTTCTGTTCTTCAACTTCATACATCGGGCCTTCCATATCAGGGTCTAAAGGTATCTTGTAAAATGCTGTCATTACTTTTCATAATTTAGTTTATCTGTGACAGAAGGCTAGTTGTCCAATTACTGGTCATAGATGGGTCACTTTGTTTAACCCATTGATTTGAAACTTGTGATTTGTCAGGGTAGCATGTGATTCAGACTATGACTTTCTAAAAAGCTGCTTCCTACAGTCCAGAGTTTGAGGCCCTTGGCCTCCATTTGCCTACCATGTGACTCTAAGTATGTCTCCTAACCAAACAGTGGTGTGCAACACCTGGAAAATTGAACTAGGCCCCTCAGTGGTCTTGCATACCTAATAACTACCTATGAGTATTGTGTGGGATGAAATTATCTCTTCATAGCCATATATATTTACTGAATATGGGGTTAGCAAAGCCCTAACACTGTGAGTTCAGGGGGGGGGGGGGTTTGCACTCTGAGTAGTCCTGGAAGTTGAATGGCTTTCAAAAGCAAGATATTTAGTCAGCTGTGTTTTAACAAATTATTGACCTTTTGAAAAGCTTTTCAATGAATTTACCATGTAATGATCATAGTATAACCTACTTTTACTATGTAGTGATGCTTTAGCATTTTGGAAAAAACATTTCAAGTAACTGTCATTCAGAACTCTCATCTTTTTATTGGAGTATCCCTAAAATAGCTGAAGGCATAACCCTCCTCTTGGCTAAGTATAAGCACCATCCCACACATCTATGATGCAGTTTGTAACTGGTTGCACTACTGAACATTAAATGCAGTGTATGTAACTAGTAAAGGCACCAATATGATGTACACTATATAACATAATCACATAATACTGAATTACAGACACTGGGAATGAAAAACTGAAACCCACAGATAACGGTATGTCAGATACCTCGCTAATGTTATAATCTAAGCGTAAAAATTATAATGTTAAAGTGAAGAAATTATAAGGTTCTCATAGTAGTTTGATTTTGTTATATATTTTGTATTTCCATGTTCTGTATTTGGTATATTATGATCTGATAGTTTGTTTTTTATCATATTAATAATAGTGCATGTCACCTATATGTAACTCATGCACAATAAGGGAAGAAAGTGATTTGAAGACAGCACGTGTATTAACATGCTGTAGAAGTCATGCGTACTGTCTAAATGGGGTACACAATCCTTTTCTATTTTTATTTCTATTTTTGTGATGACACTGCCAAATATTAATACACTTTGCATGGTGTGCAGAAGTAATGCAGAAGTTCAACATTCACAACAGCACATTAGGGTGACTTTTGATATTAGAAAAGTTTGCTTTGTGGTTTCTCAGAAGGCACAAACATTATCAGAGTGCATCAAAACAACATCTGTTACTTGTGTGAAATAACAAGTGCTACTACTCTGCATATTTTTTTCTTAAATGAGCACATTGCGTGGTCTGTTGCCTAACACGTGTAACTCCTTATATCCGTACTGACCTCAGCATGTCATGAAAAAATAATTTCTGTATCTGTAATCCACCCTATCAAAGTCATCTGAACATGAAAATCAGACAAAAAGCATTACAGATCTTACTTCTGCTAATTCTTATGGAATACCAACTGCAATTTTGTAGACTGTAAAGACAGTGACTATGTGACTGTCTGCAGAAACCCAGATTTCCTTATCCTGCTGTTTAGTTCCACAAACTAAGACATCTAGGAAACAAATGCTTGGGGTAAATACAATATGGGAGGAAAGAAATAATGACAATACAAAGTGGAACGAGACATTTACTAATCATACCAGTCTAAGTTGGTGAAAAGCAGTCATGTAGGAGGAGGTAGGTTAGAGACTGAAAACATATACTGCTCGTATTAAAAACTGACTCAATAGCTTCCTGCATAGCCAGCTGGTGACACCTTACCTGCAATACTGTGGGACCCGATTTCCTCAATGGCATAGAAATGATGGAAGCAGTTTGAAGGAGTGAACTAGAAATGATGTACAATCTGCTTCATATGCATTATGACCTCATGTTAAAATTAGAACTGTAATTAGGTCATTTGGAACTCAGTACAGTCTCCTAAACTAGTACCCCCATCAATGCAGAGTTAAGGAAAAAAGTATTTATGCCCTGACACATTATTGAGATCCTTACGACACGTAAGCACTGTACTTCAGCTACGACCCTAACTTCAACATCAACATTCATTTAGAAGGCTAGAACACTGATACTGCACTCATGTACAATCAGAACCTCCCTATCACACCCCCTAACAACTTAGACCCAGGACAGCTGCTCCCCTTTATCCTGTCCTAGTTATGGCTCTGTTTAAAATAGCATAATATAGAGGATTACAATTGTGTATTTGATCATAACCAACCTAGTATGAGTCTAAGAAAAGGATGTTAAGAAACCCACCTCTAGAGCAAAGCAAATATTATTACTGGATCTCTTAAACATATAATATACTAGTTATGAACAGAAAAATCCAATCAAAACCCTTTGTAATACACAAAGATTTAGCTGCACCATTGTATTCTAGTTCTGAAGAAAAAACAGGTGTAGGTACACAATCTGTTTTAGAGCTTTGAACGTGGTGCAACATTTATCAATGACTAAAAGCAAAATGCATTTATTTACAACCAGCAGCTTAAATACCTGTTGGACATTTCAGTTTGCCATACTTTTAATTTTTTTTTTTGGTGTGTGATAGTGTGAAGTGTGTTGCAGCTTTTAAAGCTGTCAGATTTCCCTGATACAGTTCTGTGATGTATTGGTTTTGTCTAGCAGAGTGAGGCTTGATAATGACCTTCAAAGTACATGACAAGGCTGTAGTGAATGAAGTCCTGCAGTTATGCTCAGATACTGGGAAAAGACAAGCTTATAAAGCACCTCTCTGATGACAAAAAAGTACCTAACAGTCTTTTGTTAAGCATCCCACATTACAGCATTAACAGTGGGCAAGTGACCACAGATGAGCAAGTGGTGGGAAGCTGTCAAACTCTTCACTCAGCCTTTCAAAAAAGTCAGCAACTAGCATTTAACAACTTTTAAAGTTCTTTGCCTTTCTTGATACTTCAATTTTTCTCTGTGTGGTAGCAGTAAATATTACAGGTTTCAAACCGTTAAGATACTTATCACCCAACACTTTTTTTTCCTCTAACTTTTCTGTTGTATGAGAACAAGTAAAGCAGCATGCACAACAAAGGATTATGGCCAGGCCTCTCTGATTATGACCCAGCTTGTTGTGATATGAATGTTACGATTTAGCTCTTAACAAAGGATTATGACCAGGCCTCTTTGATTATGACCCAGCTTGTTGTGACATGAATGTTATGATTTAGCTCTTAACAAAGGATTATGACCAGGCCTCTCTGATTATGACCCAGCTTGTTGTGACATGAATGTTATGATTTAGCAACAAAGGATTATGACCAGGCCTCTCTGATTATGACCCAGCTTGTTGTGACATGAATGTTACGATTTAGCTCTTAACAAAGGATTATGACCAGGTCTCGCTGATTATGACCCAGCTTGTTGTGACATGAATATTATGATTTAGCTCTTAACAAAGGATTATGACCAGGTCTCTCTGATTATGACCCAGCTTGCTGTGACATGAATGTTATGATTTAGCTCTTAACAAAGGATTATGACCAGGTCTCTCTGATTATGACCCAGCTTGCTGTGACATGAATGTTACAATTTAGCTCTTAACAAAGGATTATGTCCAGGTCTCTTTGATTATGACCCAGCTTGCTGTGACATGGATGTTACGATTTAGCTCTTAACAAAGGATTATGACCAGGACTCTGATTATGACCCAGCTTGCTGTGACATGAATGTTACAATTTAGCTCTCTCTTGAAGTAAATTTCTTAATATTCATGATGTATCAAACACTTAATAAGCTGCTTAGGATTGGACCTGATCATACTCCTCCATGTTATACACTTTTCTGATGTCATGACAGTACATAAGAAGGTTATGCTTTTTGCTGATTTCCAGATATAATCACATGTTCTGCATATTAAACATATATTCATGATTAAGTTATTAATTACTGTAATTATCAACATAATTAGGCTAGTATTCTCACTGTGATTGCTGGATTATGTGTATCCCAAAACATAGTTTTATCTGGTCTTGCTTTTTCAGTTACCCTACTGATCCATGTGTTTCACCCAAGTGCTCTGTGGCCCAGTCATTCTGGGGCAAGACCTGAGCACATCAGAAGTGGGACTACTATATATGTGGATGGATGGGTAGTATTCTTGTTTTTCTTGTTTTATCTCTAATCTTTTTATACATGCTCATTAAGCACTCAGGTGAATGTGGAATGGGCCTTGTACACTGGTGTTACTCAATTCCATAAGTGGCAGAGACACTGGGTGACCTTGCTTCTTTGCAGATGCATATCATGCATGTTTCTCTGGTTTCCACAAGGACGCTAGTGTACTTTGTGTATTCCTGTACACACAGTCCACCAACTGAGGATATTACAAGTGTTTTAGCACTTATCATTTACAGTCAGAAAGTGGTGTAGAACAACACAAAAAGCATATTAAAAAATCAGTAACAAACTGCCTAGAATACAAATTACATAAGTTTGCTCATGTTGCTTTTTTCAGTCTTATTTTGTAATGCCAATTCACCAGAGTGCTTTGTGAGCCTTTGTTTATCATCAAAATAAAAAATAATAATCTTAAAGAACCATTGAGTTGGTAAGCACCTGATCTAAAGATGGCAGAAGATCACTGACTGTGGATGCTAACAATGTTTGTTGAGTATGGTTATTGTTGCATTTTATTCTTTTGTGATTTTGAACTATAGCTGCTTTTATTATCAATAGGACTTTAATTCAGACTTTTTATTTGGAATGTTGTCACCTGTTCATTGTCTTGGGTTCTGTGACAGGGCTTACTGCTCAATGGTCTGCTTGATGTGATTCACCTGTTTTGTCGGAATAGAGTCAGTGATGTTTGCTTTCATCAATTTGTAGCGTTGTCTCCTGGCACCTTGGCTATTTGCACCTAGGCAAACTGAATGGATGACTTGTGTTTTTTTTTAGCCAGAGTGTCTTCCTTCAAGAGAAACCACTGTATATGCAGTTTTTGGATTTTGTTTGTGGATATCATCTATTTCCCTTGGAGTTTGTCCAGATTTGACAATTACAAAAGGAAGTCTGCTGTGTGTTTGCCAGCTATATTGAATTGGGTTATGAAAATCTTTATCAGGGATAATGTGGGACATCACTGAAAAATAATAACATTATTGCTACAGTTAAATCATGCAAAAATCATGACATTTATCTATTTTCTATTAAAAAGGCCCTTGTGGTCATTAGCCTAGTAAACACCTATGAACCTATGAGATAGGGGATCGGAAATCTGTAAAGTGACAGTTTTTTGCTGCCATTCATGTTACTAACTTGGTCAGATTCCTAGGTAGTGATCAAAGGATGTGTAGTGATATGCATATTGCATATCTACTTCCCCATGAAATGTGCTAACTTTTGTAATGTCACCTCCCTGTTTCTCATGCACTAGTAAGACATCTGGTTTCTTATAAAAGTCATGTAGGTGGCTCATGTCAGCATACTATGCCTATCAATAGATGAACAGGTCAATGGTCATTTGATGCTATTTGTCCTGGCCACTCCTTTTAGCAGTCTGCATTCATTCTCAGCCTGGTCACTAGTGGGTGGCAGAATGGCACTTGGCCTTTATGTCAGAGACCTGACAATGAGGCTAGCTGTTATAGCGATGCTGAGTTTATAACATTGTTACTTCCCTTGCCATGTAACAATGAGCAGCACTCCACTCATTTTCAGAATTCCTGTACAAGATACAGTTTACATTTTGCCATAATAAGAAAGAACAAGAAAAAAATATATATCAGCTTTGCTTCATAAAGCTCCATCAGTAAAATCAATACGATGCAGAGCTCATGAAAACTGAAAAAGGACAAGTTGTACAGAACTGTGAAACTATTCGGAGTTGTACCATTTCAATGCAGGAAGTAAATAAATAACTGTATAACATAAAGCATCCCCTGAGATTCATGAAGCTTGCGCCAGGCGCAGGCGTAGCGTCAGCGATCTAATGCCAAATATGGTCATCGATCGATTCAGGTACGAGCTGTTGCCACATGCACTACCAGCGTACACCACAGCTGTGCAGCTCTCAGCGCATGTATGCTAATTACCCCATGCACAGCAGTGTAGCATGCAAATGAAGGTGTATATAGTGATTCATGAAGTGGTGCAGACGTAGCATAAGCATGCAGAAATGTAAACCAAAAAAAAACGGTTTAAATTTTTTCAAACATAAAAGTGGAGCCATGACAGCGGACCAAACATATGTATTATAATGTTAATATATGCCAATGGCTAAATATAGAGCCAATGGCATAAAAAAACATGCACAACACATAAAAAATAACATTTAATGTTATGGCCACACTAAAGCAAAGTAAAATCCCAGTGCATTGGTGCAGAAACGGGATCACAATGAAAATATATTTATACGTAATAAAACTGCAATGTAACACATTTCTTGAATTCCCCATAATAGTCAATGGAATGCATGCTACACCACAACCATGGTGCAAGGGTTGCTAAGGGTCTGTGACAGTGTTCTGCATGGTAGCTAGGAATTAGTAGTCAATGCCATGCAAATGAGTCAAGTAATACTGAATCACAAAATCCCCTCTGGCGTAAGGATGTACCTCACAGTGTAGTGGTACAACACCAAGGTGTGGCCTGGAGATAAAGATGACATCAAGAGAGGGGTGCGCCACCTTAGCTGTAAGCACATTGGAACATTGCTAATCTGGGTTGCCTATTGCTAAGCAAAGCCACAGGATAGGGGTGTGGAAGTAGCCATAGCTTTGCTTAGCTGAAAGCACACAAGGTAACCGAAAGTGCATGTGAACGTGGATGAAAACGTGCTCGAAACCTGGTAAACGGCTCTGCGCGGCGTGCACCACAGCTGAAACAAGAAGGATATGGGAAGACAATAAGAAAATGCTGCAGCATGGTAAATGGAGTACAAATTAGTAATTAACACCTAGGAACTCACAGTGGGCCATAGACAACAGCTAACAAGGTTGCTAGCAGCTACCTGCAGAACAGGAAAAGGGAGGTGCTGCACTGCAAAGAAAAGAGAACTGTCACAGCAGAACAAAGCAAACTTGCAGTAGATCAGCTACATAACACATTTCGCTACACAATCCTGGGTTGGGAAAGTACAAAACAAGAAAGCAGGCAGCTGGATGCATGCCTGAGAATGGGAGGGGAATTGGGTTGAAAAGTGAAGTAAAGAGCAATAGATGAATCACTTCAGCCAAGCGTAAGTCAACACCAAAGGCCCCACAATAGCAGTACCTGCTGTAAAACCCATAATTAAGATACCCTGCAGTTGGAATTGCACATACACACCCAATTACACCAGCAGCATCCATTGCACAATAGTATAAAGTGTGAAAGCACCTCACACACACTTGTGTATTCCCAGACACTCTGCACCATTGGTGTATACAGACGGGGAACTTTTAATATGTACATGTTAGGGGCTGCCATAGCTTTGATTCACCAGCATGTGTTGGAGACTGATGGTGGTGTGGAGGATGATGCTGACAACCATCTCAGGCACAGGAGGAGGAGAAGAGTGTTCAGACCCAGGGTAACCTGCCAGGGGCTACATGATCTGGAGATAGTAGAGCATTACAGGGTGGACAGCGACACCATACAACAACTTGTTGAACTGCACCGGCCATGCCTCAGAGCCAGAAATAACAGAGAAGAACCCATCCCATTGGACACGAAGGTATGTGTAAGCTTGAGAATACTAGCCACAAGTACCTTTCAAAGGCCAACTGGGGAGATCATGGGGATTTCACAGGCATCAGCATCCAGGGTACTCCACCATTTCCTAGATGCCATATTACCACATGACAATGAGCACATATACTTCCCCCAAAAGCAGGAGGAGCTGGCCAGCAATATGCGTCTCTTCCACCATGTGGCAAATTACCCAGAGGTACTGGGTGCAATAGACTGCATGCACATACACATCAAGACAACACCAAGTGAGCAGGGTAGGCACTACATAAACCGCAAGGGATACCTCTCCATCAACTGCCAGGTCGTGTGCAATGCCCAGGGCATTATCATGGATATGTGTGTGCTGGCAGCCCTGAAAGCTATCATGACTCCCACATCTGGCATGCCTCACAACTGTATCAGGTATTTGCCAGGGGGGACATCCCATATGCCCACCTGGTGGGGGATGCTGACTATGCACTGGAACTGTGGATGATGACTCCCATCAGAAATGCACACACACCCATGCAAGAATGCCATAATGAGGCACACGCAGAAACCAGAATCATCATAGAGCGTGTGTTTGGGATACTGAAATCATTGTTCCGTTGCTTGGACATATCTGGCGGAGCCTTGCAGTACTCTCCAGGCACGTGTTCCCACATCTTCATAGTATGTGCCATGATACACAATATGAATCTGCAGAAACAGCTGCAGCAGGGACAGAATGGTGAAGGCCCTCACAGCCCACCATCATTGCCAAGGGCCCCACAGGCACAGAGGGACTCAGACCACGAACACCCTGTGCCAGCCCCGGTAGGCAGACGGAGGCATGCCCAGTATGCCCATGCCTTCACAAAGAGGGACTGTATAGCACACACACTGACAGTGTAAGCACCTACGGACTGACACCCTTCTCCACCTGTACACACAGCAAACATGGATGACACACACACACGACCACCTGTAAATTGTCATGTATAGGTGGTCTACTGTGTGCATCCTACATAGGCAGCCCTCAACTATTGTGCACACAACTGCCATTGGCACAAGGTAAGTCAATACCTGAACAGTAAATTAAGCTATCAGCATGTGTCGATACTGTATGTATAGGTTCATAGGTACATAGGTAGGTACATGCCTAACTGCCCACGGCCATTCAAAAGCATAGCCAAAATGTGTCTTCTGTCACCACCTCATTGATTAACTAACTGTCCCTCTGTGGAGCAGAGTCAACTGCGGGATCCCTGGGATGTATCCACTGTTCCCCACCCACTCTGCAAGGATTCCCTGGAGTGTTAGTGAGGGGCTCCATATAATGTAATCAGGGATGTAGTTCCAAATCATGGGGAGTACCCGTGACAGGAATCTGTCACTCCAGCATCTTCCAGTTATGGTTGTGGCAAGGTGTAGCTTATTACAGTGTGTGGCTCACTGTGACATGGATTCCCATAGGTGGAGCATATCCATTAAGCCTGACTTGGACACAGCTTTGTTGGCCAGCAAATATCATCTCTGAGTAAATGAGATGCCACTGAGTAATGCAAGAGTTTATGCAGTCTGGCAGCATAGGACACATGTCTGAGGGCATTATCCCTCTATGCAAGGTACATTTGTGGCCCTCCCAGCTGTCAGATGTGTCTTCTGAGGTACATCCAAAATGGGTTATCATACTCGATGATGGGATTGATGACTGATGAGTAAAGGGGCACAATAACCAAAGTCTGTTTAGATGCGAACCCTTAAGTAATCAGATGGCCTACGTAGATGGATGTCCTAACTACTTCACAGATATGACTGTCAAATGAGAGATCACTATGTAATGTAGTCCCCACATACACATTATGTCATCTGAATTATAGTGTCTGCCACTCATGTGTTAATATGTGTGTGTGTAGTTTCCCAAAAAATGGAATGACCATGCAGTATGTGGCCTTTAGCTGGAGGCCATCACTCTGGCACCCTGTGTTGGTCTATGTGAGGCACCTTGAAGGACATCTGTGACAGCTGGACTGTCAGTTATGGCTCCCAGTCTGCAGTAATCACCAAATATGGCCTGCTGTAGTCCACCTGTGTTAGCCCGTACCTCTGAGAAGTATATGACAAACAGTAGTAGTCCCAGGACTGAGTCCTGTGGGACACCAGTTGTGACTGGTCAAGAGTTGGACCTGGAGGCTGCTAGGCTTACCATATGGGTTGTGTGTGTAGGCCTGTTGGCAAACCAACCTGTGATGTATGGGTATATGTACTGGCTGGTGAGTATAAAAATAATACCTGAGTGGGGAATGGTGTCAAAAGCCTTGGCAAGGTCCAGGTAGTATGTGTAAACTACCACACCCCACACCTAAAGTCTAGGTGACTGTAAGATGTCAAACTGGTTCAGTAGGCATGATCTGCACTCAATCAAGCTGACCTGGGTTGGGTCAAGTGTCTTGAGGTTACCATTGTCTATGTTAATGAGAGCCATGAGGATGCACTCCATAAATGTGCAGATCAGGCTACTCAGGCTTATGGGGTGGTAGTTACCATGGTCAGTTGTGTCACAGCCTTGGTGGAGTGGAATAGCTGTTGCCATGTGCCAGTGAATGGCCATGTAGCCTGCATAGAGGCTGATGCTGAATTGCTTTATTAGGCGGGGGAGGGGGTCACTTTGTCTTGTAGTGTCTGCAGGATGCAGTCTGGGACACCATCTGCCTCCACTGATGCTCTGTCATGCCATTTGAAAGGGCCTTTACCACCTGTACGTCTCAGATGTCTGGGATACTGTACATTTTGTGTATTGTTGTGGGCCCAGTAGGGGGTGAAGCTTGCTCCGAATGTATCATCATGTGTGTTGGTGATATCAGTAGGGTCAGTATATTCAGTGCAATATTGCACCAGCACAGTGCAAATCTGTGTGTTACTGCTTACATCCTTGACATAGCCAAAGAAGCCTTTGTGGTCATATTCCAAATCCATGCCTATTTACCTGTGGATGTCAGCCTTGGATGATTACATGAGTAACATAAGTATCTTGCTAATACTGGTCACAGATGTCTGCATGTCTTGGGATTTGTTGTTGTTCTGGACTACTGTCCTACTTCTGTTGTATAGCCTGTATAATGCAGGGGTTCAGCAGACTGGTGTCCTTGTGTAGGAGTAGCAAGTCCTGGTTTACCATTGATACATGGCCCATACATCTTTGTAGGTGCTTACAGAGTGCATTTGTAATTCTGTCTGTATCTTGAGCAGTTTCATCCCTGAGCGTGGGGGCTGTGAACCCTCCCACCTCTGTCATTAGTACTGTGAATTTAACTGTAGGAAATGCATTCACTGTGTGTTCCTTGGGTGGGGGAGATGGTTGGGAGTGGAAATCATCAATGAATAGTTCATGGTCAGATCTAAACAGTGACTGGTTTACCTCTGCTGTAGTGCACCTGTTGCACATGTCAGTGATTACCACTTACAGTATGTTTTCACCTCTCGTTAGTCTGTCTACCAACTGATACAGGCCATATAAGGTGATAAATCCCAGGAAGTGCTGGGCCTGAAAGTGCATACTCGAGTAGGTTATCCAGTTAAGTGTAGGGTAGCTGACATTGACCAATAACAGGGTGTCTGGTAGGACTGTCATGTTTACCACTGTCTCCAGATAGTTGTAGTGGTGCTTCTGGATCATGGAGGGTTATCTGTAGCAGCTCACAGTTTGCATTGCAGTCATGGCTGATGTTAGCTGCACATGGATGATCACAGAGGTATCATGCTGCCCCACTAACTTGGAGGTGTAGGTATCCCCAATGAATATGGATACACCCCCTCCATGTCTGTGCCAGTCCATGTTCAGTGGCTGAAATGTGTGTTATGGGTTGTAGTCTGGTAGTGCCAGTGTGCTCACAGGAGCCTTATACAGGTCTCAGTCACAGAACAGACGTAGATGTTGTCCGTACTGAGGGGTGCTGTGAGTGCATGCATGTTGTGAGTACTACCCCTGGTGTTGAGTAGCCTAACCCTCACTGGTTCCGTTATTGTGCAGTTCATGGAAGTGAGATTCACCTCTGAGACATGCCTAAAAATAGCACCATGGGGGTGACAATAGCCTTGCCCAGCATTCCAAAGCCTTAGGCTGACACATGCAAGTTGGTATGGCATTGTTGCAGGCATGTATCCCATCTGTGCTTGTGTCCCATCTTTCCTGTAGGTAACCTACTGGTAAGCAATACAAAGCCTGAAACCTATACATGTCCACTAGCTTCCAAGATAGGCTTTTGGAGTGATTATGTATCAGTAGTCTGTATGCTATTGCTGTACTTAACTGTTGTCTGACTACATGGTGAATTTACACTGTACATTGTGATCAGAAAATTCTGTATAATCACATATGATGTTGGAGATGGCCTGCACTATAGAGGTTCACAGATAGGTAGTAGGCTATCTGCCCAAGGGCATTTAGAAGCATAGCTACAGTGTGGTGACTTTACCTGCACCGTTGATGAAGTAACTGAGCCTCTGTCGAGCATAGCCAATGAAGTGATTCCAGGCAGAGTTGCTGGAAGCTGTTGAAGACTGGGGTGCTGTAGGGTGATAGGGGCACATAGTGATCTCAAAAGGACATGTTAACATGACAACCCAACAGCATTCAATTCCCCAACAGGTATTGCATCTATAAAACTGGAGTGGCTCCCCCACACCCTGGCTGTATGTTTCTGGGACACATGATCCCAGGGGTGTATATACTGTTGGCCAGTCACACATCAAGGTTTCCCCTGAAGTTAGTTAGTGAGTGGCTATGCCAAATGTAGTTAGGATGTTAATGTGTAGTCTCCCAATTCAATGTGTCATGTTGGTATTTCGAGAAGCTCACTGGGTGTGGGAAGCTCTGCCTGCTGTGTAGCCAAGCTTACACATAGGATTCATGGACATAGGAAATAGGCAGAAGGAATGTTAATGTCAATAGTGTAATGGCTACAGCATTTGCATAATATCTGTGCAATCCTGGTTCAAATCCCAATAAAGTCAGAGATGATTTACATGTTACATAGTATACCTTAATCACAGCTTGCATATATAGGTAGTACTCCACAGAATAATAAACACTTGGAACACACAGCCACTGAAATGTATGTTAATCATCCTTGCACTACTAGTGCCTGCTCTGAGAGGTAAAATGACCACTGCCCAGATTAGAACACGCAACCATGTACTCAATCTTCACAATAACCTACTACTAAGCTACCTGAGATGTACCAATGACAGCTGTGTATTCCGACAGGTTAAAACACAAAAGGGAGGAATGTGTGGAAATAGGACAAACTGCCATGTACCCAATGAAAGGTGTATGCTATATATATATATATATATATATTTATATATATATATATATATATATATATATATATAAATCAACATATATATATATATATATATATATATAGAGAGAGAGAGAGAGAGAGAGGGAGAGAGAGAGAGATATGTCGATATATGGGGATATACATATATATATATATATATATATATATATATATATATATATATATATATATATATATATATATACAGATATATAGATAGGTTAACAACATCTACATAACCATGGAGATACGTATAAATGGGATACCTACCAAATACCGAATGCTTGACATACCAACACGTGTAATCACGAGGCTTAAAGACCGAAAGACCACAGTATCGAAACACCAGAAGCGCGAGGTTTAAAATCCCGATGTTAAGGGACATTTAGTTTGTGCTTCTGGTGTTGTGGTTCAGGTAGGTTATTGTGTGTAAGTGTGTTTCTGAGGGCTGTAGTGTGTGTAAGTGTGTGTTCTGAGTATGGTGTGTGTTTCTGGGGGACTGTAATGTGTGGGTGTGGGTTTGCTTTGTGCGTCTGTTTGTGTGATCTTGGACATAGAATATTAAAGTGGGGGTGTGTGGGGAGCTTGCCCACCTGCTCATACATAGCGTAGGATGGTTTGTTTGAATGTGGTGGGTAGCAGTGTGTCTGTGTGTGCATGTGTGTTCCATGATTGTGTTACTTTTGAGAGTCTGACTGTCGCTGTCGGTAATGTGAAGTATGGGAGTCTGGGCCCGGTACTGTGGGTGTCGGAATTGTGTGCATTCAGGATTCCATAAGTATCCTGTATACAGCAGTTGAAGTGTTCATATATGAGTATAACATGGACCATAGCAATCACACATTCCACCACGACCAAACTTTATGAACAAAGGATATGGAGAGTATATGCCTATACACTATTACAAATATGTGCTATGGACATGAGCCAAGGATAGGGTTACCACCTGTCCTACTTTGCGAGGGACAGTCCCTCTTTCGGCGGTTGTGTCCTGACCAAAAATATTAAAAATGGCAAATGTCCTGAGATTGTAGGACATAATTATGTCCCATATGTAATGTAATAGTTGCATAAAATAGTTATTTTTGTATCTAAAATACCTACATGATACATGAAACAGGATAAGCAACTAAACTGCTACAAGAATAAGCTTATATTTAGGCAAAAAAGGAAAGTTCTATCCTTTGTACTGACCATGGGTTTGTGTCGGCCTGTAAAATCTGATGTGTGCCCCGAAAATGTCCCACTATGGCCATTTGAAAAGGTGGCAACCCTAGCCAAAGAGGGTCAGTCATCAACACAACTCCAATGACTACAAATACCTATGACAGAAACACAGACAGCTTTCATGTAGCAACACTTTATAACATTCCGATGTATTGCTGAAAGGATTCAAGGACTAACATCACCTGCATGCTATACAGGATCCAATTAACAGTGCCTTAATGAATCAGCCTGCAATTACCATAGTATTAGTCCACTAAAGGATAGATGTTCAAATAGGGAAGGAACCCTCACACACATATTGATTATGTATAAAAGCAGTTCCTACACACCTGAATCTGCTATGTACACCCACCAACATCTCCCCCACACCCAGACCAATTACAATACAAACTGTAATAACATCACAAATCATTCACTCACTGTATGACATCTGCAGAAGCCTTAACATACCTTGTCAGAGACACATTAACATGGCCCTATGTGAAATAGTTGCTTTTATACAACGGAACAGATGCTGATGTTACAGGGTTTGTTTGCACTAATCCCATTTCAGAGGGTTGTGTGTACACCAGGAAGTGTTACCAATTACTGATTAACAACACAGTATGAAACACATGTACACCAAACCAAATATGTCTGGTGAGCACACTGTAAACCACCTAACATTTCATGCATAGCCATACAGCCTTGAGCTGCCCAAACATCCTTGCCAGACTGAAACATCTGCAGAAGTATCAGGTACAAACAAACCCAGCATAAGTAGCAATGTTCTGAAATATAACAGCTGTATTCACATGTAGACCAACATCTTCTAGCCATTACACACAATCCACGGGAGTCATGAAGCTAATATATCTCTGTCTGTCTCCATATAGCTGTTGAAATGCATCACAAACAACACATCCAGGCCGTCTTCCTTGAAAGTAAGGCAAATGGACAATGCCCAAGTGGAGTACTCAATTATACACCACTGTTGCCATGGTATTGGCTGATGGAGTAGCTGCACAGCTGATGTGCGTCTAATTAACTACACTGGAACACCAATTGGGGGTCAGAATAGCACATGTTACCAATATTTAACTATAAAAGGATAGCTTATCTCACATTCAAACCATCTGTATATACCAGCAGAACATTACAAAGAAGATTGAAACACAAACTGAAAAGGATTGAAATAACAGTCAACAACACCTCGGGTTACTAATAAGGTATGTAGAACACTCAGTATGTCTGTGTATGTAGTACCTGTTCTGTAATAATTAAAGTGTATGCAATGCATATAGTGGGAACAGTTATCTTGTAGTGATGTATTGTTGAGCATAGTAACGCTTGTAGAATTTATGCGTTTACTGCTGTAGGTCACAAGGCAAACACCGCATACACCACAAGGGATGCTATATAAGGGCTTTGAACCCAACAATTCCTCACCAGCTGCTGTCAGTAGCAGGGTTGGTCCAACAATTACATGCTATAACAGGAGATAGTATATGTTGATATATTGTAACAGTAGGCATATGTATGGGTGTATTACTGAGAATAACATGTCCAAGGTTGGCCTACTGTGCAATTATGATTTGCATTGTGGGATATTGTGCCAATAACAATGTAATGTACAGTATTGTAGGCAGATATGTATTACATTTTACATAGCATTACTGTTATGTTAGGCAAACATTAGTTATGTCTATTGGCATTTACAATACACAATAACGGGATACATATGACTTGTAGTCACCCGACAGTTTATCAGCATGATAGCAAAGTAAAATGGAAGAGCTAGTTAACTATCCATGCACATAAGACATGTAATAAGTTCAAAGGTAGGTACTCGGCTGTCTGCCTAAGGGTATTTATAAGCCTAGCTAGAGTGTGTTGGCTTCTGCCACCCCTTAGGTTAGTTCCCTGTGCCTCTGAACAGCAGAGCCATTAGTTCCCTGTGCCTCTGTCCAGCAGAGCCACTGCAGTGATCCCCAGGGTACATGTCTGTCTCCCATCCACCCGTCAAGGTTTCTCTTGAAGAGTGCTAGTGAGGGGCCCTGTCTGATGTACATTGGAATCATGTTCCAAAGCATGGGGAGTCTCCAGGTCAGGAATCTATCTCTCCAGCACGTCCTTGTTATCGTTGTGGTTAGGTGTATATCCCTAGAGCATGTGGCTCTCAGGGGTTTTTGTTTAGGTTGAGCATATCCAGCAATACTGGGTTGCACATGGGCTTTGTATGTCAAGCAGAGATCACCTGTGAGTACATGGTATGCAACCGAGTACAGCTGGAGTTTCTTTAGTTGGGCTGCATAGGTCATCTGTTTGAGGTCAGTAATCCTCTTGGTGTGGTACTGTTGTGGTCTTTCAAGCTGTTGCAGTTGTCTTGTAAGGTACATCCCAAATGGGGTGTTGTATCCTTTAATGGGTCTAATAAGTCATGAGTAGAGAGGCACAATGGCCTCCTTTGTTCTGGATGTGAACCATTTTAGATTAGGGGGGCCACGTAGAAGGATATTGTAACCACCTTGGCATTATGAATAAATAAAATTTCAGGTTAGGCAGGAAAACCAGGTACTCCAGGGTAATCGTTGTAGAATAAAAACATCCACTTTATTCACAATAAACTACGATATATAGCAAATAACGAAGACAGGTTTTAGCGCTTTCATCTCTGACTGAGACTTCATCAGAAACAACGAATGAAACAAATACACCATTTAAATATACAAAGCAATTAACTTTGCTATGATGTCATCAATTTAAATTAATTAATTACTGTTTAAAGAAATATAGACCTGGTTCCATTATATGAACAAAATACATCAACTAAATATACTGTGAATATTGAAAAAATATATCCCATGTTAGAACAAGTAAAAATAAATATTATAATAAATATTACTTTTAATAGATACTAAATAAACTTCATAAATATAAAAAACTTTTAAAAAACTTTTAAAAACTAATTCTATATTTAAAATAAAGCATAAAATACCATTTAAACACCACAGCTTGTATAAATTTCATAAATATAGTTTGTGTGTTATCAAAAATATATGTTTCTTTGTTGTATATAAATCATTAAATATATATCATTATTTATTGTTGTTATTATAAAAATATATATCAAATATCATTTGCTCTTTCTACCAATATAGGTACTAAAGAAACAAGGTCATTTATTCCAGGTGGAAACATAGATGCCAACTTATATTGCCAATAACTTTCTTTTTTCTTTAAAATATTTTTCCAGTCCCCACCTCTCGGGTCTATATTCATCACTTCAAAAATACCAAAAACAAATTTGTCAAAATTAGCACAGCTAATACTGTGTCTATACAAGGCGTTGGTACTTTTTAAATTCTTTATGTCATTTAAATGTTCATATATTCTACGTTTTAATGCCTGTTCAGTTTTACCCACGTAGAAATTTTTACAAAAAACACACAAAGCCAAATAAACAACTCCCTTAGTGTTACAATTACCCTTTTTAAAAAACACTTTACTTTTTACACAGTTATTCAACACTATACTCTGGTCTTGATTGATGTACATACAATAATGAAACATTCCACTTTTTTTGGTACCTTGTATGACTAAAGTGGTAGTTTGTTTATTTTCCAACAACAGTTTTATGTTGTGCCCTACTTTGTTTACAAACCTAGGTTTACCTCCCATCTTACTAAAGACTTCATCATTAGTTCTAAAAATATTCCAGTTTTTTTGATAAATTTTTCGAATTTTATCAGATCTAGAATTATATTGCAACACACAAGCTGTGCTGAAATTGTTAACATTTTGTGTGTTGTTGTCCATACATTGACTGGGATTTTGACTAGAAATTTCACTATTTCCCAAAAGGGGTAGATATTTCATCCCCCATTCTCTGTATATTTCATCTAAAATAGAATGAATTAAATCAATAGGGTAACCACGTTCGAGGAACATTTCACTTAAATAGCGAAATTCTTCAAGTAAATCCTCTTTGTTAGAAGTCATTCGTGCTACCCTAATAGCTTGTTCTTTAATAATACCAATTTTTTTGTGTGAGGGGATGACTACTTTCAAAATGTAAATATGCATTACAAAATGTCTTTTTTCTAAAACCTGTGACTTGTATTTTCTTTCTTTTGTATCTTTGGAAATCAAAGTGTCCAAAAAATTCATCCCTGAAATATCATACTGATAAGTGAAAGATAAAAAATTAGTACTTTTATTAATATAATCAATAAAGAAGGGAATTTCTTCTTCTGAACCACCCCATAAAATAAAAATATCGTCAAGATATCTGAGATATAATTTTATTCTAGACATGTATTGACTTTCAAAAATATGTTCCAATTCCCAACCTAACAGTACCAAATTGAATAAACAGGGGAACACGTTGCACCCATTGGTACACCTTTGATTTGTTGATAAAATTCCCCCTCAAAACACAAATAATTATTATCCAAGACTAGCCCCATGAGTTCACAAATCAAGTCAGTTTTGTCATTGTCTAAATCAGAAAATCTAGACAATACTTCATCTAAAAAGACTAGTCCTTCAACTTTGGGAATACAAGTGAACAAATCTTTGACATCCACTGTGAGAAAAATGTATGCCTCATCATATAGTGTAGGTTGAATTCATCTCAAAAATTCCCAAGAATCTTTAAGAATATGGGGAATCTGGCGTATTATGTGTTGTAGATGGGAATCTATATACACTGTAAGTGGATGTATCTTTGATCCCTTAGCTGCAACAATAGGTCTAAATGGAGGTTTTTCAACATTCTTATGTATTTTAGGTATCCCGAAAAAAACAGGAATCTTGGGATGTTGTCTATATAAAAATTCATACTCATCTCTAGTGATTCTACCGTCTAATAAATATTCTTTTAAATAACTATCAATTCTTGAACTAGATATATTTATTTGATTTTTAGAAACATTGGTATAAGTGTTCTCATCCAACAATAAATTCAACATTTCACAAGAATAATCCATACTGCGAAAGATTACTATCCCACCCCCCTTGTCAGGGACCATAATACGAATATTACTGTCACTTCTTAAGTCATTAAGTAATGTAAATTCTTTCTTAGTTAAATTCCATTCAGTATGTTTACTTTGTTTAAATTCTTTGTAAATATCTTCCATGACTAATTTTTCAAAAACTTCTATTAAGGGATGAAGGGGTGGATTATAAACACTTTTCTTTTTTAATCCAGTGTAATTAATATCACTTGATAAAGGTAGACAATCTGATTGATTTTGACTAATCACAAAATTTAATTTTCTAGTGTATAACTTTAAAGATATTATATTATCCACTAAATTTCCATTGTTAGAAGGAATAAATGTTATACCTTTAGAAAATAAAGTAAAGTATTCTTTAGTTATAACTCTATCTGAGTAATTATAAATACTAAAACCTTGATATTGAGAATGGCATGAACTAGTGTTAGGAATCATTGAAAGATTTGTTGCAGAATGGTCCTCTACTAGTAATTCCTGTACTGGGAATATTGATTCTTCCTCTGGGGGTAATAAATTTTGTTGTACTCTCCTTCCTTCGTGTAATGCCGTGCCAGTCTCTCTGAGCGTCTGATAATCGGAAAATCCTCATCATACTGGGGGTCAACATTTACATCTTCCCCTTCCCATTCCTCATTCTGCATATCCACTCTATTCACATTTGTCAAACTGTAACTTTCTATTTGTTCGTCGTTGACCTGACCACGTGAGGCATAATCCCTCTTCCCATTAAACTGCTGATAAGGTGAAGGCTTAAAAATATATGCCCTATTGTTATGATAACTTTTTTGATCTCTATCTAATTTTCTTTTTTTCTTCTGATAAATATTATAACATCTACTATCCACTTTGTCTAATATTTTAAAATATAATACACTGTGGTGTGAAAATAACAAATCGCTTTTAATCTTACTGTCAAGGCTTTTTACCTCACTTAAAATACATTCTCTTTTTTGTTCATAGTAATGTAATGTTTTAGACATAAGTCCCAACCAATTTCATTAAAAAATTCTATATAATCTGATATAATTTCATCAGTATAATTAATTCCAAAAGGAAACCTATAAATTCTTAAACCCTGAGGTACAATTTTTAAATCAATACATTGTTTAAAATAAGCAATGTCCATTTCCACCGTCTTATACTTAAACATTCTCTTTTCTAATAAAAAAATCAAATCTTTAACCGAAGATTTATGCATTGAATTGTCCACAGTATTGTTGTTCGAAATGCCCCTACGGCTGTTATCCGAGGAAAAAGAATAATGTTTACCAAAAACGCTATCAAATTTGTTTTTGGCTTCAGTCTGAGAAGAAGACATGTTAGTAACAACTCGTTCATCCATAATTCTGTTATTACAGTTATGTACTGAACCCACTTGATTAACAGTCGAAAAAACAGTACCTTTTTTAGGGCGTACAACTGTGTTGCGAGAGTCCAGATTCATATTGTTTGAACTAGCCAAAATAGGAGAAGTTTGTAGCACCGGTGTATTGTCATTGCACATGTTTCCCTCAGGTACAATGTTAGAAACAATTGTATTAGTCTTGCTGGAACCAGGAACATCACTAAAATATAACATCATTAAAATATTAGACAAAGTGGATAGTAGATGTTATAATATTTATCAGAAGAAAAAAAGAAAATTAGATAGAGATAAAAAAAGTTATCATAACAATAGGGCATATATTTTTAAGCCTTCACCTTGTCAGCAGTTTAATGGGAAGAGGGATTATGCCTCACGTGGTCAGGTCAACGATGAACAAATAGAAAGTTACAGTTTGACAAATGTGAATAGAGTGGATATGCAGAATGAGGAATGGGAAGGGGAAGATGTAAATGTTGATCCCCAGTATGATGAGGATTTTCCGATTATCAGACGCTCAGAGAGACTGGCACGGCATTACACGAAGGAAGGAGAGTACAACAAAATTTATTACCCCCAGAGGAAGAATCAATATTCCCAGTACAGGAATTACTAGTAGAGGACCATTCTGCAACAAATCTTTCAATGATTCCTAACACTAGTTCATGCCATTCTCAATATCAAGGTTTTAGTATTTATAATTACTCAGATAGAGTTATAACTAAAGAATACTTTACTTTATTTTCTAAAGGTATAAAATGTATTCCTTCTAACAATGGAAATTTAGTGGATAATATAATATCTTTAAAGTTATACACTAGAAAATTAAATTTTGTGATTAGTCAAAATCAATCAGATTGTCTACCTTTATCAAGTGATATTAATTACACTGGATTAAAAAAGAAAAGTGTTTATAATCCACCCTTCATCCCTTAATAGAAGTTTTTGAAAAATTAGACATGGAAGATATTTACAAAGAATTTAAATAAAGTAAACATACTGAATGGAATTTAACTAAGAAAGAATTTACATTACTTAATGACTTAAGAAGTGACAGTAATATTCGTATTATGGTCCCTGACAAGGGGGGTGGGATAGTAATCTTTCGCAGTATGGATTATTCTTGTGAAATGTTGAATTTATTGTTGGATGAGAACACTTATACCAATGTTTCTAAAAATCAAATAAATATATCTAGTTCAAGAATTGATAGTTATTTAGAAGAATATTTATTAGACGGTAGAATCACTAGAGATGAGTATGAATTTTTATATAGACAACATCCCAAGATTCCCGTTTTTTTCGGGATACCTAAAATACATAAGAATGTTGAAAAACCTCCATTTAGACCTATTGTTGCAGCTAAGGGATCAAAGATACATCCACTTACAGTGTATATAGATTCCCATCTACAACACATAATACGCCAGATTCCCCATATTCTTAAAGATTCTTGGGAATTTTTGAGACAAATTCAACCTACACTATATGATGAGGCATACATTTTTCTCACAGTGGATGTCAAAGATTTGTTCACTTGTATTCCCAAAGTTGAAGGACTAGTCTTTTTAGATGAAGTATTGTCTAGATTTTCTGATTTAGACAATGACAAAACTAACTTGATTTGTGAACTCATGGGGCTAGTCTTGGATAATAATTATTTGTGTTTTGAGGGGGAATTTTATCAACAAATCAAAGGTGTACCAATGGGTGCAACGTGTTCCCCTGTTTATTCGAATTTGGTACTGTTAGGTTGGGAATTGGAACATATTTTTGAAAGTCAATACATGTCTAGAATAAAATTATATCTCAGATATCTTGACGATATTTTTATTTTATGGGGTGGTTCAGAAGAAGAAATTCCCTTCTTTATTGATTATATTAATAAAAGTACTAATTTTTTATCTTTCACTTATCAGTTTGATATTTCAGGGATGAATTTTTTGGACACTTTGATTTCCAAAGATACAAAAGAAAGAAAATACAAGTCACAGGTTTATAGAAAAAAGACATTTTGTAATGCATATTTACATTTTGAAAGTAGTCATCCCCTCACACAAAAAATTGGTATTATTAAAGGACAAGCTATTAGGGTAGCATGAATGACTTCTAACAAAGAGGATTTACTTGAAGAATTTCGCTATTTAAGTGAAATGTTCCTCGAACGTGGTTACCCTGTTGATTTAATTCATTCTATTTTAGATGAAATATACAGAGAATGGGGGATGAAATATCTACCCCTTTTGGAAAATAGTGAAATTTCTAGTCAAAATCCCAGTCAATGTATGGACAACAACACACAAAATGTTAACAATTTCAACACAGCTTGTGTGTTGCAATATAATTCTAGATCTGATAAAATTCGAAAAATTTATAAAAAAAAATGGAATATTTTTAGAACTAATGATGAAGTCTTTAGTAAGATGGGAGGTAAACCTAGGTTTGTAAACAAAGTAGGGCACAACATAAAACTGTTGTTGGAAAATAAACAAACTACCACTTTAGTCATACAAGGTACCAAAAAATGTGGAATGTGTCATTATTGTATGTACATCAATCAAGACCAGAGTATAGTGTTGAATAACTGTGTAAAAAGTAAAGTGTTTTTTAAAAAGGGTAATTGTAACACTAAGGGTGTTGTCTATTTGGCTTTGTGTAATTTTTGTAAAAATTTCTACGTGGGTAAAACCGAACGGGCATTAAAACGTAGAATATATGAACATTTAAATGACATAAAGAATTTAAAAAGTACCAACGCCTTGTATAGACACAGTATTAGCTGTGCTAATTTTGACAAATTTGTTTTTGGTATTCTTGAAGTGGTGAATATAGACCCGAGAGGTGGGGACTGGAAAAATATTTTAAAGAAAAAAGAGAGTTATTGGCAATATAAGTTGGCATCTATGTTTCCACCTGGAATAAATGACCATGTTTCTTTAGTACCTATATTGGTAGAAAGAGCAAATGATATTTGATATATATTTTTATAATAACAACAATAAATAATGATATATATTTAATGATTTATATACAACAAAGAAACATATTTTTGATAACACACAAACTATATTTATGAAATTTATACAAGCTGTGGTGTTTAAATGGTATTTTATGCTTTATTTTAAATATAGAATTAGTTTTTAAAAGTTTTTTTAAAGTTTTTTATATTTATGAAGTTTATTTAGTATCTATTAAAAGTAATATTTATTATAATATTTATTTTTACTTGTTCTAACTTGGGATATATTTTTTCAATATTCACAGTATATTTAGTTGATGTATTTTGTTCTTATAATGGAACCAGGTCTATATTTCTTTAAAGAGTAATTAATTAATTTAAATTGATGACATCATAGTAAAGTTAATTGCTTTGTATATTTAAATGGTGTATTTGTTTCATTCGTTGTTTCTTATGAAGTCTCAGTCAGAGATGAAAGCGCTAAAACCTGTCTTCGTTATTTGCTATATATCGTAGTTTATTGTGAATAAAGTGGATGTTTTTATTCTACAATGATTACCCTGGAGTACCTGGTTTTCCTGCCTAACCTGAAATTTTATTTATTCATGTATTGGTTCCTCTGGTGCTTTTTCAACAGTTTTTTTCTGTTCGGGTTTGGCAATGGAGATTTCCAGGGATTTGAATTTATCAAGTACCGTACTGGCCGAGGATTCTGGAGCAGCTATTCAACAACTAAGAGGTGAAATCACTCAAATCAAGGGTGAATTGACGAAACTGATTGAACTTTTGACTCAAAAAGAACAAGTTTATCCAGGTGCCGCATCCTTTATGGGTGAGCGTACGTTTTTTGTTCCGCCGGGGTATAATTGTTGTGGCTCTAACATGGTACTTAATTCAAAAAACCCACCAAATTCACATTCACCGGTTCCTGTGAATGGTACAGGAATGGGTTACGGCAGTGATGTTCCTGGTTCCAGCAAGACTAATACAATTGTTTCTAACGTTGTACCTGAGGGAAACGTGCAATGACAATACACCGGTGCTACAAACTTCTCCTATTTTGGCTAGTTCAAACAATATGAATCTGGACTCTCGCAACACAGTTGTACGCCCTAAAAAAGGTACTGTTTTTTCGACTGTTAATCAAGTGGGTTTAGTACATAACTGTAATAACAGAATTACGGATGAACGAGTTGTTACTAAAATGTCTTCTTCTCAGACTGAAGCCAAAAACAAATTTGATAGCGTTTTTGGTAAACATTATTCTTTTTCCTCGGATAACAGCCGTAGGGGCATTTCGAACAACAATACTGTGGACAATTCAATGCATAAATCTTCAGTTAAAGATTTGATTTTTTTATTAGAAAAGAGAATGTTTAAGTATAAGACGGTGGAAATGGACATTGCTTATTTTAAACAATGTATTGATTTCAAAATTGTACCTCAGGGTTTAAGAATTTATAGGTTTCCTTTTGGAATTAATTATACTGATGAAATTATATCAGATTATATAGAATTTTTTAATGAAATTGGTTTGGGACTTATGTCTAAAACATTACATTACTATGAACAAGAAAGAGAATGTATTTTAAGTGAGGTAAAAAGCCTTGACAGTAAGATTAAAAGCGATTTGTTATTTTCACACCACAGTGCATTATATTTTAAAATATTAGACAAAGTGGATAGTAGATGTTATAATATTTATCAGAAAAAAAAAAGAAAATTAGAGACCAAAAAAGTTATCATAACAATAGGGCATATATTTTTAACCTTCACCTTATCAGCAGTTTAATGGGAAGAGGGATTATGCCTCACGTGGTCAGGTCAACGACGAACAAATAGAAAGTTACAGTTTGACAAATGTGAATAGAGTGGATATGCAGAATGAGGAATGGGAAGGGGAAGATGAAAATGTTGACCCCCAGTATGATGAGGATTTTCTGATTATCAGACGCTCAGAGAGACTGGCACGGCATTACACGAAGGAAGGAGAGTACAACAAAATGTATTACCCCCAGAGGAAGAATCAATATTCCCAGTACAGGAATTACTAGTAGAGGACCATTCTGCAACAAATCTTTCAATGATTCCTAACACTAGTTCATGCCATTCTCAATATCAAGGTTTTAGTATTTATAATTACTCAGATAGAGTTATAACTAAAGAATACTTTACTTTATTTTCTAAAGGTATAAAATGTATTCCTTCTAACAATGGAAATTTAGTGGATAATATAATATCTTTAAAGTTATACACTAGAAAATTAAATTTTGTGATTAGTCAAAATCAATCAGATTGTCTACCTTTATCAAGTGATATTAATTACACTGGATTAAAAAAGAAAAGTGTTTATAATCCACCCCTTCATCCCTTAATAGAAGTTTTTGAAAAATTAGTCATGGAAGATATTTACAAAGAATTTAAATAAAGTAAACATACTGAATGGAATTTAACTAAGAAAGAATTTACATTACTTAATGACTTAAGAAGTGACAGTAATATTCGTATTATGGTCCCTGACAAGGGGGGCGGGATAGTAATCTTTCGCAGTATGGATTATTCTTGTGAAATGTTGAATTTATTGTTGGATGAGAACACTTATACCAACGTTTCTAAAAATCAAATAAATATATCTAGTTCAAGAATTGATAGTTATTTAGAAGAATATTTATTAGACGGTAGAATCACTAGAGATGAGTATGAATTTTTATATAGACAACATCCCAAGATTCCCGTTTTTTTCTGGATACCTAAAATACATACGAATGTTGAAAAACCTCCATTTAGACCTATTGTTGCAGCTAAGGGATCAAAGATACATCCACTTACAGTGTATATAGATTCCCATCTACAACACATAATACGCCAGATTCCCCATATTCTTAAAGATTCTTGGGAATTTTTGAGACAAATTCAACCTACACTGTATGATGAGGCATACATTTTTCTCACAGTGGATGTCAAAGATTTGTTCACTTGTATTCCCAAAGTTGAAGGACTAGTCTTTTTAGATGAAGTATTGTCTAGATTTTCTGATTTAGACAATGACAAAACTAACTTGATTTGTGAACTCATGGGGCTAGTCTTGGATAATAATTATTTGTGTTTTGAGGGGGAATTTTATCAACAAATCAAAGGTGTACCAATGGGTTCAACGTGTTCCCCTGTTTATTCGAATTTGGTACTGTTAGGTTGGGAATTGGAACATATTTTTGAAAGTCAATACATGTCTAGAATAAAATTATATCTCAGATATCTTGACGATATTTTTATTTTATGGGGTGGTTCAGAAGAAGAAATTCCCTTCTTTATTGATTATATTAATAAAAGTACTAATTTTTTATCTTTCACTTATCAGTATGATATTTCAGGGATGAATTTTTTGGACACTTTGATTTCCAAAGATACAAAAGAAAGAAAATACAAGTCACAGGTTTATAGAAAAAAAGACATTTTGTAATGCATATTTACATTTTGAAAGTAGTCATCCCCTCACACAAAAAAATGGTATTATTAAAGGACAAGCTATTAGGGTAGCACGAATGACTTCTAACAAAGAGGATTTACTTGAAGAATTTTGCTATTTAAGTGAAATGTTCCTCGAACGTGGTTACCCTATTGATTTAATTCATTCTATTTTAGATGAAATATACAGAGAATGGGGGCTGAAATATCTACCCCTTTTGGGAAATAGTGAAATTTCTAGTCAAAATCCCAGTCAATGTATGGACAACAACACACAAAATGTTAACAATTTCAACACAGCTTGTGTGTTGCAATATAATTCTAGATCTGATAAAATTCGAAAAATTTATCAAAAAAAATGGAGTATTTTTAGAACTAATGATGAAGTCTTTAGTAAGATGGGAGGTAAACCTAAGTTTGTAAACAAAGTAGGGCACAACATAAAACAGTTGTTGGAAAATAAACAAACTACCACTTTAGTCATACAAGGTACCAAAAAATGTGGAATGTGTCATTATTGTATGTACATCAATCAAGACCAGAGTATAGTGTTGAATAACTGTGTAAAAAGTAAAGTGTTTTTTAAAAAGGGTAATTGCAACACTAAGGGAGTTGTCTATTTGGCTTTGTGTAATTTTTGTAAAAATTTCTACGTGGGTAAAACTGAACGGGCATTAAAACGTAGAATATATGAACATTTAAATGACATAAAGAATTTAAAAAGTACCAACGCCTTGTATAGAAACAGTATTAGCTGTGCTAATTTTGACAAATTTGTTTTTGGTATTCTTGAAGTGGTGAATATAGACCCGAGAGGTGGGGACTGGAAAAATATTTTAAAGAAAAAAGAAAGTTATTGGCAATATAAGTTGGCATCTATGTTTCCACCTGGAATAAATGACCATGTTTCTTTAGTACCTATATTGGTAGAAAGAGCAAATGATATTTGATATATATTTTTATAATAACAACAATAAATAATGATATATATTTAATGATTTATATACAACAAAGAAACATATATTTTTGATAACACACAAACTATATTTATGAAATTTATACAAGCTGTGGTGTTTAAATGGTATTTTATGCTTTATTTAAAATATAGAATTAGTTTTTAAAAGTTTTTTAAAAGTTTTTTATATTTATGAAGTTTATTTAGTATCTATTAAAAGTAATATTTATTATAATATTTATTTTTACTTGTTCTAACTTGGGATATATTTTTTCAATATTCACAGTATATTTAGTTGATGTATTTTGTTCGTATAATGGAACCAGGTCTATATTTCTTTAAAGAGTAATTAATTAATTTAAATTGATGACATCATAGCAAAGTTAATTGCTTTGTATATTTAAATGGTGTATTTGCTTCATTCGTTGTTTCTGATGAAGTCTCAGTCAGAGATGAAAGTGCTAAAACCTGTCTTCGTTATTTGCTATATATCGTAGTTTATTGTGAATAAAGTGGATGTTTTTATTCTACAACGATTACCCTGGAGTACCTGGTTTTCCTGCCTAACCTGAAATTTTATTTATTCATCTATTGGTTCCTCTGGTGCTTTTTCAACAGTTTTTTTCTGTTCGGGTTTGGCAATGGAGATTTCCGGGGATTTGAATTTAACAAGTACCGTACTGGCCGAGGATTCCGGAGCAGCTATTCAACAACTAAGAGGTGAAATCACTCAAATCAAGGGTGAATTGATGAAACTGATTGAACTTTTGACTCAAAAAGAACAAGTTTATCCAGGTGCCGGATCCTTTATGGGTGAGCGTACGTTTTTTGTTCCGCCGGGGTATAATTGTTGTGGCTCTAACATGATACTTAATTCAAAAAACCCGCCAAATTCACATTCACCGGTTCCTGTGAATGGTACAGGAACGGGTTACGGCAGTGATGTTCGTGGCTCCAGCAAGGCTAATACAATTGTTTCTAACGTTGTACCTGAGGGAAACATGTGCAATGACAATACACCGGTGCTACAAACTTCTCCTATTTTGGCTAGTTCAAACAATATGAATCTGGACTCTCGCAACTCAGTTGTACGCTCTAAAAAAGGTACTGTTTTTTCGACTGTTAATCAAGTGGGTTCAGTACATAACTGTAATAACAGAATTACGGATGAACGAGTTGTTACTAACATGTCTTCTTCTCAGACTGAAGCCAAAAACAAATTTGATAGCGTTTTTGGTAAACATTATTCTTTTTCCTCGGATAACAGCCGTAGGGGCATTTCGAACAACAATACTGTGGACAATTCAATGCATAAATCTTCGGTTAAAGATTTGATTTTTTTATTAGAAAAGAGAATGTTTAAGTATAAGACGGTGGAAATGGACATTGCTTATTTTAAACAATGTATTGATTTCAAAATTGTACCTCAGGGTTTAAGAATTTATAGGTTTCCTTTTGGAATTAATTATACTGATGAAATTATATCAGATTATATAGAATTTTTTAATGAAATTGGTTTGGGACTTATGTCTAAAACATTACATTACTATGAACAAGAAAGAGAATGTATTTTAAGTGAGGTAAAAAGGCTTGACAGTAAGATTAAAAGCGATTTGTTATTTTCACACCACAGTGCATTATATTTTAAAATATTAGACAAAGTGGATAGTAGATGTTATAAGATTTATCAGAAGAAAAAAAGAAAATTAGATAGAGATCAAAAAAGTTATCATAACAATAGGGCATATATTTTTAAGCCTTCACCTTATCAGCAGTTTAATGGGAAGAGGGATTATGCCTCACGTGGTCAGGTCAACGACGAACAAATAGAAAGTTACAGTTTGACAAATGTGAATAGAGTGGATATGCAGAATGAGGAATGGGAAGGGGAAGATGTAAATGTTGACCCCCAGTATGATGAGGATTTTCCGATTATCAGATGCTCAGAGAGACTGGCACGGCATTACACGAAGGAAGGAGAGTACAACAAAATTTATTATCCCCAGAAGAAGAATCAATATTCCCAGTACAGGAATTACTAGTAGAGGACCATTCTGCAACAAATCTTTCAATGATTCCTAACACTAGTTCATGCCATTCTCAATATCAAGGTTTTAGTATTTATAATTACTCAGATAGAGTTATAACTAAAGAATACTTTACTTTATTTTCTAAAGGTATAAAATGTATTCCTTCTAACAATGGAAATTTAGTGGATAATATAATATCTTTAAAGTTATACACTAAAAAATTAAATTTTGTGATTAGTCAAAATCAATCAGATTGTCTACCTTTATCAAGTGATATTAATTACACTGGATTAAAAAAGAAAAGTGTTTATAATCCACCCCTTCATCCCTTAATAGAAGTTTTTGAAAAATTAGTCATGGAAGATATTTACAAAGAATTTAAACAAAGTAAACATACTGAATGGAATTTAACTAAGAAAGAATTTACATTACTTAATGACTTAAGAAGTGACAGTAATATTCGTATTATGGTCCCTGACAAGGGGGGTGGGATAGTAATCTTTCGCAGTATGGATTATTCTTGTGAAATGTTGAATTTATTGTTGGATGAGAACACTTATACCAATGTTTCTAAAAATCAAATAAATATATCTAGTTCAACAATTGATAGTTATTTAGAAGAATATTTATTAGACGGTAGAATCACTAGAGATGAGTATGAATTTTTATATAGACAACATCCCAAGATTCCCGTTTTTTTCGGGATACCTAAAATACATAAGAATGTTGAAAAACCTCCATTTAGACCTATTGTTGCAGCTAAGGGATCAAAGATACATCCACTTACAGTGTATATAGATTCCCATCTACAACACATAATACGCCAGATTCCCCATATTCTTAAAGATTCTTGGGAATTTTTGAGACAAATTCAACCTACACTATATGATGAGGCATGCATTTTTCTCACAGTGGATGTCAAAGATTTGTTCACTTGTATTCCCAAAGTTGAAGGACTAGTCTTTTTAGATGAAGTATTGTCTAGATTTTCTGATTTAGACAATGACAAAACTAACTTGATTTGTGAACTCATGGGGCTAGTCTTGGATAATAATTATTTGTGTTTTGAGGGGGAATTTTATCAACAAATCAAAGGTGTACCAATGGGTTCAACGTGTTCCCCTGTTTATTCGAATTTGGTACTGTTAGGTTGGGAATTGGAACATATTTTTGAAAGTCAATACATGTCTAGAATAAAATTATATCTCAGATATCTTGACGATATTTTTATTTTATGGGGTGGTTCAGAAGAAGAAATTCCCTTCTTTATTGATTATATTAATAAAAGTACTAATTTTTTATCTTTCACTTATCAGTATGATATTTCAGGGATGAATTTTTTGGACACTTTGATTTCCAAAGATACAAAAGAAAGAAAATACAAGTCACAGGTTTATAGAAAAAAGACATTTTGTAATGCATATTTACATTTTGAAAGTAGTCATCCCCTCACACAAAAAAATGGTATTATTAAAGGACAAGCTATTAGGGTAGCACGAATGACTTCTAACAAAGAGGATTTACTTGAAAAATTTCGCTATTTAAGTGAAATGTTCCTCGAACGTGGTTACCCTATTGATTTAATTCATTCTATTTTAGATGAAATATACAGAGAATGGGGGCTGAAATATCTACCCCTTTTGGGAAATAGTGAAATTTCTAGTCAAAATCCCAGTCAATGTATGGACAACAACACACAAAATGTTAACAATTTCAACACAGCTTGTGTGTTGCAATATAATTCTAGATCTGATAAAATTCGAAAAATTTATCAAAAAAACTGGAATATTTTTAGAACTAATGATGAAGTCTTTAGTAAGATGGGAGGTAAACCTAGGTTTGTAAACAAAGTAGGGCACAACATAAAACAGTTGTTGGAAAATAAACAAACTACCACTTTAGTCATACAAGGTACCAAAAATGTGGAATGTGTCATTATTGTATGTACATCAATCAAGACCAGAGTATAGTGTTGAATAACTGTGTAAAAAGTAAAGTGTTTTTTAAAAAGGGTAATTGTAACACTAAGGGAGTTGTCTATTTGGCTTTGTGTAATTTTTGTAAAATTTCTCGTGGGTAAAACCGAACGGGCATTAAAACGTAGAATATATGAACATTTAAATGACATAAAGAATTTAAAAAGTACCAACGCCTTGTATAGACACAGTATTAGCTGTGCTAATTTTGACAAATTTGTTTTTGGTATTCTTGAAGTGGTGAATATAGACCCGAGTGGTGGGGACTGGAAAAATATTTTAAAGAAAAAAGAAAGTTATTGGCAATATAAGTTGGCATCTATGTTTCCACCTGGAATAAATGACCATGTTTCTTTAGTACCTATATTGGTAGAAAGAGCAAATAATATTTGATATATATTTTTATAATAACAACAATAAATAATGATATATATTTAATGATTTATATACAACAAAGAAACATATATTTTTGATAACACACAAACTATATTTATGAAATTTATACAAGCTGTGGTGTTTAAATGGTATTTTATGTTTTATTTTAAATATAGAATTAGTTTTTAAAAGTTTTTTAAAAGTTTTTTATATTTGTGAAGTTTATTTAGTATCTATTAAAAGTAATATTTATTATAATATTTATTTTTACTTGTTCTAACTTGGGATATATTTTTTCAATATTCACAGTATATTTAGTTGATGTATTTTGTTCATATAATGGAACCAGGTCTATATTTCTTTAAACAGTAATTAATTAATTTAAACTGATGACATCATAGCAAAGTTAATTGCTTTGTATATTTAAATGGTGTATTTGTTTCATTCATTGTTTCTGATGAAGTCTCAGTCAGAGATGAAAGCGCTAAAACCTGTCTTCGTTATTTGCTATATATCGTAGTTTATTGTGAATAAAGTGGATGTTTTTATTCTACAACGATTACCCTGGAGTACCTGGTTTTCCTGCCTAACCTGAAATTTTATTTATTCATCTATTGGTTCCTCTGGTGCTTTTTCAACACCTTGGCATTATGGTTATACAAGGAAAGATTGCTATCTACTTGGGTATACAGATCCCTTATTACCTTTTCTGTATGTAGGGAACTAGCACCTATGTGGTAGTCTGTGGGTAATTAGTTTTATCCAAAGGGGATGACTATGCACTATTTGGCATTCAGCTTGAGGCCATGCTATTGACACCAGGTATCTGTCTCAGTGCGACCCATCTGGAGGGTGCCTGTATCAGATGGCCCCTAGTTTGCAGTCGTCTGCAAACCTTTTCAGCAAAAGTCCTCCTGAGCTTGCCTGTACCTCAGAGAAGTATATACCGAACATGAGGGGTCCTAGGACTGAGCCCTGGGGGACGCCACTTGTAACTGGTTTACAGTCAGACCTAGGGTATGCAACCCCCACTGTGTGGGTTCTGTACATGAGCTCCTTTGCGAACCATCTCATGACATAGGGGTTAATGTTCAGCTGGATGGGTATGTCGATAATACCAGAATGGGAAATGGTGCTGAAAGCCTTTGAGAGATCAAGGTAGGCTGTGTGGACCTCCTTACCCTCATCTAATGCCTTGGTAACTGCCTCAAAGAAGTCCACCAGGTTTAGGAGGCATGGTCTGCCCTTAACAAAGCCAAACTGGGAGGAGTCAAAGGTTTGGAGGTACCCAATGTCTCTGTGAGTGAGATCCATGATGATGTGCTCCATAGTCTTGCAGACCAGGCTAGTCAGGCTTATAGGGCAATAGGCCCCATGGTCCATTGTGGCACCACCATTGTGGAGTGGGATAACTGTTGCTTTGTGCCATTCAGGGGGCACAAAGCCTGATGTGAGGCTATGATTGAACATGGTGCGTAGGTGGGGAGCCAGTTCATTCTGAAGTTCGTGTAAAATGCAGCCTGGGATGTTGTCCATTCCCATGGATGCTGTGATATTGGCTTTAGAGAGTGCAGCTTTTACCTGTGTAGTTGTGATTACAGGGACTCTGCATTCTTCCTGTATAGATATGGGCCCTTTAGGGGGTGAGAGGGGGGAAAGGTAGCACTGAACCTATCTGCCAGGATGTTGGCAATATCAGTTGGTATTTGTAATGTTCGTGCCTTTGTGCTGTAACTCAGAGCAGATCTGGGTGTTGGCATCGAGATATTTGACATAGCTATAGAATGCTTTGTGGTTGTCCTTGGAATTAGTGGCAGTTTTGTTTCCATAGCTAGCTTTGGACGATCTTATAAGGGATCTCAGCTTCTTACTGAGGCTGACCAGGGAGTTCCTCCACTCATGGGATTGTACTCCCTTTTGCAACAGTTTCTTCCTTCTGTTGTACAGCTTGTTTATGGCAGGGGACCACCAGACTGGCTTCCTTATTTTGGAGGATAGCATCTTGGTTCTGTTTGGGATAGCATGAGCCATGCATTTGTGTAAGTGCTTATAGAGTGCATTTGTGTAGGATTCAGCAGTTGTAACTGTATTGTCCATCTGCATGGGTGTCATGAAGTTCACCACTTCTGTCTTAAGAAGCATGAGGTTGGCTTTGTAGAAATATTATTCTGTGGTTTCCTTAATGGGGGGGTGGAGGTGGGATTTGGATATCAAGGTTGTTTAGCTTAAGGTCGGATCGGACCAACGAGGAGTTGACTTCAGGTGTGGAACACCGGTCACTCATGTTGGTAATGCCTAGGTCTAGGATATTGTTGCCCCTGGTGGGTGTGTGGATAAGTTGATCCAGAGCATTGGAGTTTATGAATTCCAGAAAGCATTGAACTAATGAGTTGGTACACAAGTAGTTTTCCCAGTTAATGGTGGGGTAGGTGAAGTCGACCATTAGTAGGGTGTTTGGTTGAACCCTAATAATTTCCAGTACATCAAGAAAAGAGGAGTGGGTATCTTGGGGTACAGTGGGGGATCTGTAGCAAGCTATAATTTGGATTGCAGTTTAGCCCAGAGGTAGTTGCACGTGGATAACCTCGGATGCATTGTGTTAAGCAACTAGCCTGGAGGGGTGGATACCCTTAACGAATATGGACACACCTCCACCTTGGGTGTTTCTTTCCAGGTTACATGGCCGAAAAGTGTGGTATGAGTTATAGCCTGGTAGTGCAGGGGTGCTCTCTGGAGCCTTGAACCAGGTCTCAGTCACTGCACAGATATAGATGTTCTCCATTACAAGGAGTGCCTTGAGTGAGTGTATTTTGAGATTTAAACTTCCAGATTTGAGTAGCATTACCCTCAGTTTGTGCTTGCCTGTTCCTGTTATGGTGGTGAATATGTTATTTGAACCTTGCCTAAAGAAGGCACTATAGGGGCAGCAAGAGCCTTAGTCAGTATTCGGAATCCCAGGGGTGACAGGTGCAGGCCATCTGTGGCAAAGCATCATGGTCTGTCGACCATATCATCCCAAGCAGACAGATACTGGATCCCCTTAGAATGACACCAGAAGCTTAGCCAATTGTTGAAGTCAACCATTTTGTCCTCGTACTGTGGTATCATTTGGGGCAATGGCAGAATGCTACTCAGGGCTAGGGTCATACCTGCCTGGGCTACAAAATCGAAGAGCTCTTCCATGTCTCTTTTCATGTAGTCCAGGGAAGTACATCTCAGGTCATTCACACCAACATGGACAATGACAGAGTCATATTTGTACTTGTTGTGGAGTGAACTGAGTGCGTGGGTTATGTGGTGGATCCTGATACCTGACAGTCAGCTGACAGTAACCTTCTCCTTGTTTAGCCTAGTGAGTGGGACATCAGTGTGCCTGACTATAGAGTCACCTATGACTAGTGTGTTGGGTACATTGATTTGCCTTATTGGCTGTAGCTGAGTGGCACACTGAGTTTGTGGGCTATGTGCCATTGGGGTTGTGTTGGGGGATGGAGGCTGCTTGCGTTTCTGCTTTGGAGGTCTCTGGTGGTTAGACAGATTATTATTGAAAGCCTCCGTGAATGTTTTTGTGTTACTATGTGTGGATTATGGTGGTGTAGATTTAGTGAGACTATGTGATGAGTGTGGTGTGATGCAAATGTTTACCTTCTCCACATGACTGTCAGGTTCAGTCTTGGTTGGAGAGAGATTTACCTCCAGTGTGGCTAGATAAGTGCATCTCTCACAGATTGTAGTGTTGGGTGGTAGGCGGAGAGGGTTGTCTGTGTACATGAGGCAATTTCTACATTGCCTCAAGATGTCCAGATTCATCAGATAGACAGGAGAGAACACTGGGAGCTGACTCTTGGACATGCCTGAATATAAAACTATTTCCCCTAGATAAGTGAGGAAAGTGAGTACAAGAGCTGTTTTACTCTAAGCAAGTGAGAAAAGTATGTACAAAAACTATTTACCTCTAGGTAATGAGGAAGATTGAGTGCTATAGTAATTAATAGCTTACATAGTGCTTACAAGTTCTGAACAAGTGCTGAGCATGAATAAGCAATACAGATAGGGTCTTGGATAACATAAACACACTGCCCCCCCCAACAGGTACACAATCATATATCCATGTACACTACAGAGCCTCTGCAACCACAACTATGCAGGTACAAGCTGCACTCAGGCTGCATGGGACCTGTCCACATCCCAGGTTGTATCATACACATATGGCAAAACAAGTTGCTCTCCACATACACATCATGTAAAACATAGCTTCATGTCAGGCTCTGTACACACTGAATGGTGCACACCAACAGGTATCACAACCCACAAAGGGGGAGACACCACTGATAATGGGAAGTACTGCACTACTATCCTGCTGGGTCTAGTCTGAAAGGCCATGAACCTTGATCAACTTATTTGATGTCAGCAGCACAGATGTAGATGACAGTAAGGTTGATTTCACAATGGATGTCATAACCTTGCCAGGTCATAGGACAACATCACCCATACTATGTTCCACCTACACTCAGTATAATAGATGTACATTCCTATGTCACAGGAGTGTTTTGCAATGGGACTGCTGGCAGAACCAACACTACAGAAGGTGTCTGAATAATACATGCACATCACACCAGTGCCAGCTACAGTAAGACAGGGTTACTTCATTGTATCCCCCCTCATTGTAGTCTATACCACACAAACTAACAGAAGGCATCTGCCTATTGAAGTATGTGAATGACTATGACCTAGGAGCAATAGCTGACTCAGAGTGTTGTGGACAACATACAGAAGAGGCTTTGTGGGTGAGGCGTGTGACATATGGGCACAATCTCACAGCTACATATTGCATTGTCACCCCTATGTTAATAACCATGTACCCATGAACTATCACCTAGACAGGGGTCAGCATAATGGACACTGTGTGTAAGGGATGCAGCTGGGCAGTTGTCTTTCCTGTGATAGTTATGTCACCATACCTGTCAGGTAGTCGTATGTGGCAACCCTAATCATGACAGGGTGCCATCCATGAATATAGAGATCATTGTCCAGCCATTCTCAACATTCAGGTGACCCATATCAGATCACATATTTCCTTTAAGAGGTATTGGCCATGTTCAAATGGCCTACACCAGCTTTACCAATCCCCATTTCCACTATGTAGCATGATGCCTACCCTGAATAAAGCCATGTCCAAACCAGTGATGTTGGACATGCTACATGTACACATCCTGATCTCAAACACATACTTCATGGACATCCACCTTCCTAGTACTAGGATCACCACATGCTGGATGGATCCTTTTCCCATACGCTTTGCATACTCTTGACATACTATGCATTCCTGTCCAGCAAAGCTGCACATTGCCCCCCTCTCAGACATGGTGTGATGACCGCATGGTAAATGTATCATTAAACCTGTGGATCAGTTATGTGGCATTGCTCCACCTGGCCCCAGAAACCTGCCTGTCAGCTACAGCTAGGTAACCTTTCATCCTAGATTCATACATGGCCCAGGGCATATAGCCTACTAGTTAACTTTGACTGTACATGCTATAGTTGATATCCATCCCTGCAAATACCATCTGGCTAGCCAGTGTTCCATGTGTATCATATGTGCAACACAGATGATACATGGCAGGATGTTGAACTGCTGTACAGTGCTGTAGATGTATATGGCAAAACACATACATGTGAAACCTTCCATGAGTAAGTTTGCAGGGTCACAGATCATGTCCGTTAAGGCAGTGTAAGTCTTTATATGTGACATATACGCAGCATCAAGGTCAACTGCATTAATGTGGACACATCTAACCATGAGCTGATAGGTAAGAACACCAGTACAGGCAAACAGACATGCCCACATTAAGACAGCATCCACATGGAGTATGAGCAATGTAATCAGGTGACACAGACACACATATATGGTGATAATATCCAATCACCATTGAGTGTCAAATGTGTTGGACACAAACATGTCAGTGGTGTCAGTGTCATGTAGATTTGCAAAGACAACTATTTAATCATAATAAATGTGATACACATGTATGTTCAGCTGTAGCTCTGTACAACTCTGTGAGTTACTGTGACCTGTCTCCATCATTATGTCTTCCAGGTATGCTGTGTGCAAGGTTACCACCTTATACCCGCTTGAAGGACGAGGCCCTCATCCCATACCTACATGACAATCATGATGTCCTATTCAGCCATGTGCCACAGGATGCACAGCAGAGGGATGCCCTGTGGAAGGAACTTTGCAGGAGGGTTAATGATGTGGGTGGCCACAACTGCACATGCCAACAGGTGCGCATACACTGTACAAACCTCATTAGATGGGTGAAACAGTGTGCAAATCACCAGGGAACAAGGTGCAACAGGTGGTGGGCCACCAACCCAGCCCCCACTCACACTTACCGAGGAGCTACTGGCGAACCTGGGGGCACTTGCAGAACAACATCCAAAAGCCTTAGCCGATATTGTGGAGGTGGGTGTCTCTCAACCACCTAGCCTGGAGTTGCCTGGTAAGTCATTACTGCACCTATAACAACTATATTCCATATAGTTACATGTGTCACTGTACAATATGTAATGTAACATCATATGCAAGGCATGTATACACACATGCCGCATACTGTTGTATGCTACTCTGTGTATGCGCACATGTGTATACTCTATAGTTTAGTCTATTGTACTGGTGTATATGTTAACATGCGCATTGCACACTGTACCTATCATACAGGCATGGCTAATGATCATACTGCTGTGTTACTCCTATTTAGGTACCTCTGGCATTCCGCTGCGACAGCAGCCCGTTGCAGGTGAGACTGTTATTATTTATCAGGCATGTTAATGCATAGATCTATCTGCCATGTGGCCATTTACCACATGTACACATAATGTATAGTCCTTTCAGAATATACAGGTCAGATCTGCAATGCATCACAATGGCTACCCATGTGCAATACTTGTAAACTATATGAAACACCGACATGAAACATCATAAACTGTCATTGCCAAATGTGTGGACAGATGTGCATACAATGGTGGAGGTGCTGTTCACTGTAGGGACATGTACTACAGATCAGAACTACACATGTGGGGAATATAAACAGTACTATACAGTGAGCTGGAGTATGGCCAGCCCACTGGATTCACCAGTGTGGATCATATCCCTGCTATGAATGTCACACAATATGATGTGCTATCTGACATGTCCATGACATCTAGTGGGCTGGCTGCAACACTGCCTAACTATCCTGAAAAACATATTCCACATACCAAACATACCACCCTTTGTCTGCATAACCCTGTTGTCAATGGAGCATATAATATCTATGGGTGTATGTCATATGGGACAACACAGACATGTGAAATAAATGCCCGTCACAATCATTTCACCAACACATGTACACACATGGCCATGGAGGATGGCCAGAGACATGAAGCAACACACACAGTAGACATGATGTGCTTGTGTGTACACCCTGTCGTACATTGGCTCCACATGGTCCAACTATGGCCTTTGTCTAATGGTTATATTGCAGATGTGGAACACTAGACATCCTGCAGGCCTGTGCACATCTTGTGTAGGTGTGACATCAATCCACCACATAAGATGTGTTGAACATCTTCAGTGTCTCACGACATGACAGCAGTCACCTGTACAGTATCCACATCAGCCCACAGATACAGTACATTCCCCTTGCTGGTGTCTGACATCAATGTCATCCTTGCTCTTCATGTGTGTGTGTGTGTGTGTGTGTGTGTGTGTGTGTGTGTGTGTGTGTGTGGTACACAGATGTCATGTGGGACATGGTGTACTGACAAGTTTGCCATGTCTGGCCATAGTTGCCAGGCAGCAGCAAAGCAGAGAACACACATGTACAGGTAGTCAGTATGGCCTAAGATTGGGGACATCAACACAGATAGTAGATTGCATCACCTGGATGGGGGGAGGGGTCTTATCAGTTCACTATGGTAACATACATCCTCACTCCAGGGACCAGACAGCCACACACACACACACACACACACACACACACACACACACACACACACACACACACTGTGGCATTCACTATTGAATAGACCTGTGTCACACACATACAGATACCTCACATGTGTGAGATACACACCCCTGCCTATGTCCTGCTTTCTACATTGCAGTCTGCACAGATGTCTACAACAGTGTACAGGAGAGTGAGTAAAAATTGAGATGTATTCCCCATCATAAGTGACATATATGGACACACATGCAACCACAAATGCCAGTACTGTGAATCAAACACCTGCCTATCTCATGATATGTATGATAGACTTACAGCAGTATTGCATGCGTTACAAAGTGTACTGATGCTTCCTTTGGCAACTGTGCTGATATATGCACATGGGAGGACTTAACTGTTACAGGTGTCAAGTGATTTACCTTCGGTGTCACCCTGACCGCTGTCTATGTTGTGTGTGTTGCCCTTCAATTAACAAAACCATTGCTTAGCAGTTACACAGGTTAATGTAGGACCACTTGTGGCACACCTGTGAGCTGTCCTCAGCAAGCATCCATCTGCATAGATGCCCCACCACTTAGTTATGTCCACACATCTGTCCATACCTGAGGTACATCTTTCCATGCTTTCAGCATATCATCATATACAGTTGGCAATGTTGAGGCTGCATTGCAACTGCATGATGTACTAAGACGCACATCACCTGCATACATCAGCAACTGCACACGCATGGTATCTGAACACACACAACTACATGTACATGTGTGTAGGTCCTACAATTCTGTCATTTGGGTGTGTTTGTAGGCATTGCAATTGGTGGACATGTGTAATGACATACATGACACATGGATTGTTGTATGATATGATAGGTGTAATGGGTGACCAGTACAGAGGGAATGTTACCTCTTTCAACATTAAATGCAGCTTTTGACACTGTGTTCTGCACCTGACTCATCTGTGATGCCTTTTGTGGGAGTACTGGTTAGTTCATGTGAGTGACCTTTATGTATGTGGGAACACCACCACCTGTAGTGGTCCATACCTGTGTTATGGCCCACATGTCTGGTTCTGAGGTATATGGTGGTAGTGCTATTGTGCATTACAGAGCCTCCAGCCAGGTGTTCCTCACTGCACAGATGTCAGTACTCCCCATTGTTGGATCTACAGTGAGCAGCTGTGATTACGGACACTACACATCTAGCACTGGTTAGCATAAGCATACAATGCAGTTGTCCTCTAGGTGTGAGGGTGTTACCCTGTGTTTAGGACATTTGCCTTAGAATGGCACTATATGGGCGAATGTGACTTAGGTATTATCCCCACTCCCTTGAATCATGGATGCATGAGATATGTGACAAAGGCCTATCTACTTTCAGTCATGTCATCCCAGAATGACAAACACTGGACAACCTTATAATTACAGCAGGACATTGGCTCATTGTGTTGGTCAAGCAGTTGCCACTCCTACCAAGACATCACTGCGAGTGGTAGTATTGTGCTTGGTATAGAATGGTACATCTAAGGTGATAGACAGCATCAGACATTGTGTATATGACTGATGTCAGATATATGTATTGCAGCATTCCTGCTAACAATGACAACTACTAACACCAGAGTCCATTACAATGTGTTCTTTATATCTAACTGTAATAGCATGGTCACTGTGGCCTTCCGTGTTTAGAATCAGAGTGCATCCCAGACAGCCCTGTGCTACTAAGTGTATGAGCATGCCCAGTATAACCTTGTGTAGATGGACACATAGTGCATTCCGAACAGCCCTGTGCTACTAAGTGTGTGAGCATGCCCAGTGACACTTTGTGTCAGTTATGTGCCTCTATGTGTATAGGCATGGCCATTGGAACCCTGTATAGTGCTAGTAGTCATCCATTCCACAGATGGGCATACTCCAGGTCAGGATGGATTCCTACTTTAAACACACAGGTTCACAGGTATGTACATCTCAACTGCCAGCATCCCTGTTGATGTCCGCATTCCTAGAAGGTCATAATGACAGCCTTGAAATGTGTAGTCTGTGTGGCGCGACTCGTAACTATGTAGTATTGTAATAGTGATCTGTAGATAGGCAGGTGTTCTGATCCCACCACTGGCATGTGTGTGTGTGTGTGTGTGTGTGTGTGTGTGTGTGTGTGTGTGTGTGTGTGTGTGTGTGTGTGTGTGTGTTTGTCTCCATCTGCATGAGGACTGAATAATGCTTTTAGACTGCTCACACTCCATACAATTCCTATATCCACCTTTGGCAAGGCTGATGATGTCATGCACCTAGAAATACACCTCTGGGAGTGCTGTGACCCAGTAATCTCAGTAGTGCATTCTGTAACTGTGTAATGCTGTAGTGTGATAAAGTAGTTAGGTCGGTGTTCTAATCCCAGACTTGCCAAGTATGCGCACGTGTGTGTTTGTTTGTCCCTGTCTGCCTGAGGACTGAATAATGCTTTTAGACTGCTCACACTCTGTACAATTCCTATACCCACCTTTGACAAGGCTGATGATGTCACCCACCTAGAAATACACCTCTGGGAGTGCTGTGACCCAGTAATCTTGGTAGCACATTCTGTCACTGCATAATGCTGTAATCTGATAAAGTTGTTAGGTCGGTGTTCTAATCCCAGACTTGCCAAGTGTGTGTGTTTGTCTCCATCTGCCTGAGGACTGAATAATGCTTTTAGACTGCTCACACTCCATACAATTCCTTTACCCACCTTCAGCAAGGCTGATGATGTCATCCACCTAGAAATATATGCCTGGGAGTGCTGTGACCCAGTAATCTCATTAGCGTGTTCTATAACTGTGTAATGCTGTAGTGTGATAAAGTAGTTAGGTTGGTGTTCTAATCCCACACTTGCCAACTGTGTGTGTGTGTGTGTGTGTGTGTGTGTGTGTGTGTGTGTGTGTGTGTGTGTATACAGTGCTTTGTAAAGTATGTACCATCTGTACAAATCACAACACACCTTTGTCAATCCTGTTGTTATCACCCACCTAGGTATACACCTGTAGGTGTGCTGTAACCCAGTATTCACCGTAGCACGTGCCCTAAAAGCATATTGCTGCAGTGTATACGGTAGGTAGGGGCTCATATACAGGACATGGCAAGTGTGTGTTTGGCTGTCAGAGCCTGTGTAGAGGTATCTGTGAGTGTCTAACCACTGGACATGTTGGGGAGCGGATTTTGTAGTTTTCCTATATGGTGTCCATCTTATGACACATTGGCCACCTCATGAGGAGTTCAGCCATCAATCTGTACTGTGTTGGCAAGCCATACCCCTACATCTGGCAAAAGGCCTGGTGAACAAAGTATGCAACCCTACTAGTACCCGGTATATGTCCTGCACCCATGTGCCATGCACAAACACACTTGCCTAGGATATCCCGCTATGTTGCTAGTACCATGCACATTGATGACAGATAGTAGGCATGGTGTGAATGCAGTGGGCTGCAGAGGACATGACACGCTGTATAGCGGTACAATAGGCACATATTTGTGGACATTGTGCATTCACTATGTTCCACATTGGATGCCTGCAACATATGTGGTGCCATCAAATGTGATCCACAGAGGCCATACAATGCCGTACACATGTGCCCTGTATGGACCAATACAACTGACACCAGGGAATACCTCTATCATACTATCAATCCAGGTGCAGGGTCGACCTACTGACTATAAGCAGGTTTCGCCACACCAGGCTAGTATTGGCATATTGGGGGATAAGAGCCTGTGAACACATGTGTCTGCCAAACCAGGTACACCTGTACATGTCACTATATAGTATTGTGAGACATGCACATCACAGGCAATGTCCATGTGAAGGACTATCAAAAACAGACATGGCATGCATTGCAAAGCTATGGCCATACACATTGGTAACCAGGATGTCAGGGCAGATCATGCAGTACACATCTGTGTGGGGCATTGCAGACACTACACCCTTGCACCACACTGCACACCATTGTCAGGTGACGCGATGCCAAGGATTACCCCTCACCCAGCCTTGTACAGCCATCTTGCACAGCCAACCACTACACACCCATGAAGCAATGCATACATGCATGTCAGTGCTGGCACCTTGTGTCTGCATGTGGGTTATGATGGTCCCAACCATAGCTACTCCCAGTATAATCCTCATTGGCAAACCAACAGATGTCAAACACTTTCAAATGCCCTAGCCCATAGAACCTCCAGATATCCCCTGTGGTGCATGTAATCCTGTGCATTACTGCAGTGTGGCAAACTAAGTAATTAGGTTGTGTATTTGTGGCCCTGGCAAAGAGTGTCAATGCAAGTCCATTAGAGAGTGTGGTTGTGGTGACAATGGCATTCATTCATGTGGACAGCCATGTGTGCCACACCTAGTGTATGTCTACTATATCTCTGTTGCAGATGTCTCTCACCTACACACATATGTGTTCCTAAAGCACAGCAACATGTCGGCTTTGTGGCACATGTAGTAACGTCATGCACATGTAATAGTAATAGGTTCATAGGTTGGTACTAGGCTATTGGCCCTAGGGACTATAAAAGCCTAGCCATAACAATTCCCTGGATATTTCTTCCCACAATATTTACTTCTCTGGACCCCTGTCTAGCAGGGCAACTGACATGATCCCCGGGGTGAATTCCCTATCTGCCATCCAATCACCAAGGTTCCTTTTAAAGAGGGCCAAGGAGGTGCTCTGCTTGACATGAATGGGCAGTCTATTCCAGAGTATGGGGAGTCTCTGGGTCAGGAACCCATCCCTGCAGCATGTTTTTTTCATTGTGATGACAAGGTTTAGATCCCTGGAGCATGTGGCTCTGAGGGATTGGGATTTTTTTAAGTGGAGCATGTCCAATAGCTCAGGGTTTGACATGGCCTTGTATGTTAAGCAGAGATCAGCTCTGAGTAGATGATATGCCACAGAGTACAGCTGGAATTTTTGTAGACGGTAAGCATATGGCATCTGCTTTAGGACTGTGATTCTTTTAGTGAGGTATTTCTGTGGCCTTTCCAGCTGTTGCAGATGTCTTGAGAGGTACATACCAAACAGGGCATTATACTCTATAATGGGTCTAATGAGGGATGAATACAGTGGTACAATGACCTCCTATTTCTGGATGAAAAGCCCTTATTGATGAGATGTGTCACATAGAATGATTTCCTGACTGTTGTGGCGATGTGGTTATCGAAAGTGAGACCATTGTCCACCTGTGTCCCTAAGTCTCTCATCAGACTTTCAATGTTTAGTGTACTGCCACCTATGTGGTAATTCATGGGTACATGTTTTTTTCCAAAGGGGATAATTATACAGTTCTTGGCATTAAGCTTGAGCCCATGGCTCTGGCACCAGGCATCTGTTTCTCTAAGGTCCTTTTGTAGAATATCCACACCATTTGGGGATTCAGTAATGGCTCCCAGTTTGCAGTCATCTGCGAACTTTGTTAGCCAGAGTCCCTTAGTGTTGACCTGTACTTCAGAGAAGTAGATGCCAAACAAGAGTGGTCCCAGTACTGAACCCTGAGGTACTCCACTTGTCACTTGTCTGGAGCTTGATTTGGAGTCAGCTACTTTTACTGTCTGGGTTCTGTCAGTAAGCCAGTTGGCAACCCATGAAGTGACGTGTGGATCTATGCCCAGCTTAGTAAGTTTATCTATGATTCCAGAGTGGGGGATAGTGTCAAAGGCCTTGGTGAGGTCCAGATAGGCAGTGTGGACCACCTTACCCTCGTCCACAGCTCTGTAGACTGATTTGAAGAAGTCAATCAGATTCAGGAGACAAGGTTGGCCCTTCACAAACCAAAAATGGGTGGGGTACAGTGTTTGAAGGTTGCCAATGTCTTTGTTTATAAGTTCCATGATAATGCGTTCCATGACCTTGCAGATCAGGCTTGTCAGACTGATGGGATGATAGTTCCTGGGATCCAAGGTGGATTCCCCCCCCCCCTTGTGGAGTGGGATAACTGTAGCTGTGCATCACTTAGTGGACACGAAGCCTGAGGTGAGGCTATGATTAAACATGACACTTGTGAGGTGCCAGTTCATTTTGTAGTTCATGTAGTACACAGTCTGGGATGTCATCTGGTCCCATGGATGCTGTATTCTTAGCTTTGGATAGTATGGTTTCTACCTGTGTGGCTGTGATTACTGGAATTTGGCAATCTTTTGGTTTTGAGATGGGTCCTTTAGGGGGTGAGGGGGGTAAAGTTGGCACTAAATCGATCTGCCAGGATATTTGCAATATCCTTGGGATCAGTATATTTAATGCCATTCTGTTGTAGCTCAGAGCATATATGAGCATTGCCATTTAGATTCTTGACATAACTATAGAATGCCTTGTGGTTGTCTTTGGAATCTTTGGTAATTTTATTTTCGTAACTAGCTTTTGAGGATTTTATGAGGGATCTCAGCTTCTTACTGAGGCTGGTGAGGGAGATTTTTGCATCCTGGGATTTTCCTCTTTTCTGCAACAGTTTCTTAGTTCTGTTGTATAGTTTGTTTATAGCAGGCAACCACCAGAATGGCTTCCTTTTTTTTGGAGAAGAGCATCTTGGTTCTATTTGGGATGGCACGATTCATGCACAAGTGGATGTGCTTGTACAGTGCCTTTGTGTATAATTCTGCAGTCGAACTTTCAGATCCCGTCTGCATGGTTGTCATGAAGTTTGTCACTTCTGACTTCAGTAGCATGAAGTTGGCTTTGGAGAAGTTTTTATGGAGGTTTTCTTACTGGGGGGGTGGGGGTGGGATGTGGATGTCTGGGGTGATTTGCTTATGGTCAGACCTGACCAACGAGGGGGTGACCACTGGTGTAGAGCATCTGTCTCCCATGTTAGTAATGACCAGGTCTAGGATGTTGGAGCCCCCGGTGGGACAATGGATTAGTTGATCCAGGGAGCTGGAATTTATGAATTCCAATAACCTTTGGGAAAAGGAGTTGGTACCCAAGTAGTTTTCCCAGTTAATGGCAGAGTAGTTGAAATCACTCAGTATTACGGTGTTTGGTTGTATCTTAATATTTTCCAGTATGTTTAGAAAGGTGTAGTGAGAATCTTGGGGCATGGTGGGAGATATGTAGCAAGCTACAATTTGGATTGCAGTCTTACCTAGTGTTAGTTGCACCTGGAGTATTTCAGATGCATTGTGTTGGGCAACCAGCCTGGAGGTGTGAATATCCTTGGTGAATATGGACACTCCTCCACCTTTAGTGTTTCTGTCTTGGTTTTGTGGCTGAAAAGTATGGTAATGACTAGTCAGTCAGGGGTTTGAACCCTATACTGTTAGGCATGTGGCAGATGGTGCTTAGGGTTAAGTCTCCAAGCCCTTCTCTGGTGTACTTTGCCTGTCCCTCCCACACACTCTCTGGTGGATGTGGAGGTATACACCTGCTCAGCAGCAGCATGTGTGTTGTAAGTGATGGACATGATCAGGTGATGGCCTCTGCACCTATTGCAGTCCTCCTCTAGCTGATTGCATGTGGAACAACTGTGATGGTGTTCCCATAGCCATTCACATGATAAACACTGTACACTATCTAGGAAAAACATGTTGGCATTTGGCCATGACAGTCGCTGTGAGTGGTACCTGGATGTGGTGTTCTGAAACGGCATCACAGATGATATATGGATGTACCTCAAACATCATACACAGTGGGAAATAGCCTAAAGACAGGAGGGTGATGTGCAACACATAACTACAGCATGTAAGTGTAGCTATGCTGCATTGAGACTACTGCCTGTTTAACATGTTATGTGTGGTAATGGCCATTCTGCATGTTTTAATACAGACATGACAATACTCTGTTCATGGGGGACCCCCATCTGTAGGGCCATCTGTGAACTGGTCAGTGTGTGGAACCATTTGTTTCCTGTGTTACACACTGAACACACATCTGTGCACAGCAAGAGCATAGTGTGAGGATTGCAGACAGTACATAATGATAGTGATGTGTTACTACCATCGCATCCCTAACTGGACATATGTCACATGAACAGTGGTATGACAGACACTGTCTGGGGTTCCCAGTGACAAGCCAATAATGGACAACTGTTCATAGCTGCGGTCACACGTCTACTACACATTGTACAGATGGCATGCAGTATATATGCATGTGTTGTGGTCCCTCTGCAAATGTATACCATCTGTCGTGTTGGGTTGTGGTGATATGTAGGCATACTGTTGTAGGTAATCCTGTATGCTGTTGTCTATCACTAAGCCATATGTGGGTTTAAACTGCAACACCATAGGCTGAATGGGTTGGGAGGTCCCGGCAGAACCTCATGTCCCACTTCAGCTGACCATGGCATCAGGCACCAGCACATCTGGAGCCCAACCTTGGACATCAACCTCTGTTGGCTTTGCACCACCTTCTGGTGGTACCACCATTGAGGATGGGGCATGTCCCCCCTGGGAGCAGCACCAGACAGGTACATGTCTGCTGTCGTGCGGTCCTGGACGTGTTGCACTGGGGGCTCACTAAGGGGTTCTGAAGCTAGATAAGCAAGCTCAAGGGCAGAGTGTCATATTTACAGGGTGATGCTGCCCCTCCTGGACAGCCCCCAGCACTGCCTCTTTTGCAGCTGTTTAGGTGCAGTGGCGGCTGCCAATGGCTTGGGACCTCCGTCCCACTGTTCCCATGGGCTTGTGAATGCTGAACACCCATCCCCACCCAAGGTGCATCCCCCCACATGTGTCATATACCAACCCTGTATGCTGTCTTGTCTGTGATCCTACCCTGCCTATCCTCCACAGCCATATCTACTCTCCTTCCCCCACATCCGACCCTCACCCTACAGAAACATAAGACCAATTGTCTCCTAGAACAACATCTGCTATATACATAGCTTTCCATTTCACACACGTGCCCATTGGATACATGTAACCCTTGTAATATGCATCACAACATACCCCTGTTATCCTCACCCCTGTCCCTCAGGTGCACAATCCTGGTATGCACATCACTCCTAAATGGTCCAGGTACATGTGATGAGGATGACCCCATTGTACACACAACACTACCGGCCCCTCTATGGTTACCCCATTTACCTTTATCATGATGATGATGTTGCACACAGCACCTTGCAAGAGTACTGTTCACACATAATGATTGGACAGGTACTGTTGTGTTAATGTACATTACATGCACAGAGTGATGTATACAGCCAATGTGCAACTCTTTGCGTGTATGAATGACACATGTCTGTCTGAGAGAGTCTTGAGATCACATAGAACAACACCACTACATAATACAGGCATTGCTGGTGTTTCTCATTTCATTCATTTGTAATGCTTTGTTGCCACATGGTATGTTCCTGATATATCTCTATATATGTATGTACCTATATGCTGGACATAAACACTCACATATACATCTACATGATGGGATAAATTCCTATACTGTTGAATGACTGTGCTGTATGATATGTTTGTGGTACTGTCTGTTGTCTGTATATCTGCCATGGCGTATTGGTAAATCACATTAGCTGTGTGTGCAGGGTCCTGGTTCTGAGCCTTGCAGATGACGTTTATTTGGTTGAAGGCAGAAAAGGCCATTGGATACGGAGGGAGTAATGCATAATGCATATTAAATCAGTTGTGAGCGGGTGTGCATGGGTTTAAGAAGTGTTAAGCAATGCTAACCTCTGGTTACAGCTTCTTACACCCATTTATCCTCCACATTGCTTTACCAGTTCAATACTCGCATACTGGTAGCCAAACAGGCTTACACCTGCTCACTCCCGCACTTGCAAATGCACCGACATTGGTGCTTGCATCTGACATTCACACCCCTAGGTGGGAGCGAGGACCACAGTATTACTTTGTGATGCCTATTACATTGGATTACATGCCTAAAGTATCGGGAATGGCTGCCCATTAGGCGACGGCATGCCGTTCGACTGTACGGAATCGGCGGCCTGTCCAGTGATTTAATCATATTATTTGTGTGTTCCTCTTACAATCTGCCCCCATCTGGCTGATACATGGGAACCGAGACTCTTCAATACAGACAAGTAATTGGGTTTTGGGACCCACATCCGTCGGCCAAGTCATGCTACCGCATACCTATTATAGGGTTGCCACCTTTTCAATTGTCCAAGGTGGAACTTTAGAGTTACCACCTGTCCCACTTTGTGAGGGACAGACCCTCTTTAGGTAGTTGTGTGCTGCAAAAAAAATCAGCAAATAGCAAATGTCCTGAGATTTCAGGACAAAAATATTTCCTAAGTTTTCTTTAATAGTTGCATAAAACAGTTATTTTACATATGAAACTTTTATATGTTATGTGAAGTAGCATAAGCAATTGAAATGTTACCAGAATAAGCTTTTATTTGTGCAAAAAAGTAAAGTTCTGTACTATGCATAGCTGTAGGTATGTTTTGTCCTGGAAAATCTGACATTTCTACAGAACATGTCCACTTTGGGCATTTGAAAAGGTGGGAACCCTATGGGGCCTTTATGTAGAGACGTCAGATTTTGGAGGGCAAAACATACCCACAGCCAGTACAAAGGAAAGTACTTCACTGTTTTGCCTAAATAAAAGCTTATATATATATATATATATATATATATATATATATGTATATATATGTGTGTGTGTGTGTGTGTGTGTGTGTGTGTGTGTGTGTGTGTGTGTGTGTGTATATATAAATATATATATATATATATATATATATATATATATATATATATATATATGTATAGGGTTGCCACCTTTTCAAATGCCCAAAGTGGGACATTTTTGGTACAAACATCAGATTTTGCAGGCTGAAACATACCCACAGCCAGTGCAAAGGACAGAACCCCATTTTTTTGCCTAAATAACAGCTTATTCTTGTAGCATTTTAGTTGCTTATTCTGTTTCTTATAACATTTACGTGTTTCAGATACAGAATAACTGTTTTATGCAACTATGACATAAATATAGGAAATAACTTTGTCATTAAATCTCAGGACATCTGCCATTTTACAATATTTTTATAGGACACAACTGCCCAAAGAGGGACTGTCCCTTGCAAAGTGGGACAGATGGTAACCCTATATATATATATATATATATATATATATATATATATATACATATATATTTATACATATATATTTATACATATATATTTATACATATACATATATATACATATATATATATATCTATATATATCTATATATATATATATATATATATATATATATATATATGTGTGTGTGTGTGTACATACGCATGCATATACATCTGTATGATTTAATTACTTTGATCATACTGTTGAATGACTGTGCTGTCTGCTATGTTTGTGATAACATCAAAGTTAGGTATAACTGCCGTGGCTTAGTGGTAAATCACATTGACTGTGATGTGTAGGGTCCTGGCTTCGGGCCTGGCCGACGCGGTTTATTGTGTTGCTGGGCAGAACAAGGGCCGTTGGACAAAGGGTGAGTACAACACTTTTCAGCTGCGGTTTTCCATTTAACTGCCGATTCACGTCACGCAAAAACATTCTGCATTCTTACTGTGATACGTCCTCCAAGTTCACATTTCAATGGTATTATATCGTTATACAGCATAAAATTAGCAAGATATGCTCGTATACGGATTACACTTCATAATTAGTGTGTGCTGCAATCGAACCGGCAATGTCTGCTCGATAGTCGGATGCTCTAACCACTACACTATTGGTGTTCTGCTTCATTTATATGTATACCCATGGTTCATAGTTACCCGAACACACGCCTCAACACTTCACTAACACAGCAGGCATCCATTTTCCTGTTGGGAAAACTGCACTGCTACACATGCGCCATTCCCTACTGCCCTAGACACATCCTGTATGTTGGCTCACTCCAAGTATATTCAGACGTCCCAAGCTTATAGCCTGGCACATACGTTCATATAATGGTCAGGGTGTTCAATTAATCTTCCATTTTTTTGGCTCATCCGACTGGTGACTGGGACTGCCCTGTACCTGTTTGAAAGTCAGACTCAGCACATGGGCGTAGTTAGTTCCACTTTTAGCATCCTGCCTGTGGTTGGAGATGCAGGGGGTTTGCTCACCTCTGCGTAACTTGATATGACAGCACTGAATATTACGGGGGGGATTCTGCTGCTCTTTCCCTTCACATTCATTATGACTGCTTTATTGTGACCATGTTCATTCTTCATGGTTTTATATATCTATCTATATATATATATATATATATATATATATATATATATATATATATATATATATATATATATATATATATATCTGTCTGTACATACACATGCATATACACCTACATGCTTGTTTACATTTCCCAGACTGTTGAATGACCGCCACTTACCGTCGCGCATACCTGCTTATGTCTGCTTTAAAGCGCCTTAATTATCCTATATCTGACTGCCATTATTGTGGCCATCATATAAAATTAGCCCTTGCATGGCTTGGACCCGGGAACAGAAACACCATAGTCACTGGTTTTACCACTAAACCATCCATGATACATTCTGTATGGATGGTAATTAGGATATATGACTTTACTACAGGCATTATATGCTACTGGCAACAAATGTGACAGTCGGGTGGTGTACATATGTATAGTACATGTTACTATTCATATGTTTCTGAGAAGCATATGTATACCTTTGCAAGTATACATATTTATTAAATGGACACATAATTGACAACTACATATATGCATGTATGTGTGATGTGTGGCTATGCGAGTATAAATATGTACATTTATAGATATATGACTACATATCTGGAGTTATACATGGCCATGTATATGAACAATCGCATACGGGAGGTACCTGTACCGTTTGTATACAGGGGTTGTGTGCATCATTACGACGAGAAAACTGGATGGGGTATACAATTTGTGGACATGTACTGTTTGGGAGATGGCTATGGGGAAGCTTCATGGGAACATATGAATGGTATAAATTCCCGATAATGCACATGGGGAGACATGCATCTCGATCAGGTATTTAATCCTGAGCCATAGGTTCTGCAGGACTGGCTGGAGGCTGAGCAGGGTTGTGGACAACTACTGCTCATACAACTTGTGTCCAGATGTCTACAGGACTGGACATCGTGTCGTGCCACCAAGTCTAATCTTTAGAACAGATACTTATCCCATGAGGGATAGCCAAAAATTTTGAGGAGCAATGACCATTTTGGCTTTACGAAAATGAGGGAGGGTTATACATGCAAGGGATACATAGTTTGCAATCCTGAGACTGCTTAGGGTGAGACTGCCTACTAGATATGAGTAGGGGTCACATCGCAACCGTCCCACACAGTCCTGGCTTGAGGAAGACATGTTGTGGAGGGCATCTATTGTCTCCTCCCAATGTCTATCAATGACCTCGGTGTATGTCCGGATGGCACTGGCAAGGTCACGGATGCTGTTGTTGATAGCGGTGTTATGTACCCTCTGGCCCTAAGTCCCTGTCTGGTGTACCGTTCCATATGTGCCTGATCCTGCATTACAGCCTGGAACATAGTAGTCATCGTAAGACCTGTGAGGGCACACCTGCCAGGGGCAATACGTCCAGTGGTGCTCCCCTGAGAACCCCTGGACCTCCACCTATGTGGAACCGTTGCGGGTCGAAGGCTATGGCTGCTGTGAGGGGATGCATGTGCCATGGGTACCACACTCTCCTGGTCAATGCCAACTATATGCTGTCCCTCCCCTATGGCCATTGGTGGTGAGGGATGTAATGGCCATATGAGTGTGTGCATGGATGGGGTTGAACACTGTGTACTGTTGATTGGTGGACCAACGACAGACCCTGTCAAATCTCCCTGTGCCAAAATACATGTCTCATCATCACCACTATCCATGGCAGTGGCTTCAGGTCACCTGCTGCTTTCGCCAAGCCCTACCTCAGCACCTGTGAGAGGAAGATAGGAAACACACGTTACGGTCTGCACATGCACACATGCACACATGCACACATGAACACATGCACACATGAACACATGCACACATGCACACATGACCACATGCACACATGCACACATGAACACATGCCCAGATGAACACATGCACACATGAACACATGAACACATGCACACATGCATACATGCACACATGAACACATGCACACATGAACACATGAACGCATGCACACAGGCACACAGGAACACATGCACACAGGAACACAGAAACACAGGAACACATGCACACTCCTCACTACAGCAGATACACACACACAAGAGACTTCCAAATAATACTCAATACTGATTGAAGGTGTGTGACAGTATCACAAGGCAAACAGTCACTCACACATGTCAGCACGTAGAGTAAGTGTTGCTCAAGTCCATGTAGTGTGAGTGTAGACAGCCATAGTTGCTGTCAGTGTACATGGCTGTGGTGCATGTGTGTACATGTTCAGTGATTGCCTACACCCTGGAACACAATGTGTACAAGGACACGACATTTCTGCGCAAGTATTATAAGCTCTGCAATGTCCTGTGCACCATCACACACAGGTATACATACCATGGCTGCATGTGTTATCTGTGTGTCACATGTGTTTCCATGTCTGATTGCAGTTTCTGTGTCTGTAGCAGATAATTGTGGACACAGGTGTAGCACATGCATGCTATGTACACACACGGGATGGGTGGTGCATGTATACATGATGGGATACCAATCCTGGACATGGCCATTGTAACAGTATGGGGTGTAGTACCATTAGCCATCATCATCATGCATCATGTGGTCACTCAAGGCCACTAAAGTGCGCTAGACCACTGCCTAGCAAGCTGTACCTGAACCGCAGTGCCGTGGCTAAGTACACAATTACACAGCCACTTTGCACAAGGGTGTGTGAGGTGTCCAATAGGGAGCATTGCCTAACATGACTGTGTTATGTGTTGAGGAGTGTTGCACAGCCCCATGCTAGGCCCCTACCCCTCAGGTATGTTATGTGTGGTGTGTGGATGACATGTGGGATACTGAAGTGTGACCTGCCAGCGTGTGTCCGGTTACACTATGTGTAGCATGTTGAGGTGTACTGTGCATGACAAACATGTTATGTTGTGTACATGTGTGTCAGCTATGCCTATCCAATGTGCAGTATAGTGTTGCCACATTTGTGTCTGATGCTCTGTGCATTGCATGTAAATGAGGCAGTTATTGACATTACTGAGATGTTTCATGTCTCACAGCAAACATGCACAGCATGCATTATGCGTAGGTCTGTTATGTGTACATGGCCTACACCTCACCTATGACATGCACAGTTCAATACCAAGTTTAAAGTGTTAACACACTCACCAGCATGTAACGTCTGCCCTGCTGTCGCAGCAGAGGGACCTGCAAGAATATGACACAGTTTGTCAGTGGCCACACCTCTGGCATTGCTACTGTGAGTGTGCTAAACTACAGTAGAACAACAGGCATAGGTGTACAGATACTATTCACATTATCAGTATTGCACACAATAGGCAGCACAACTGCTAAACACAGTACACATCTCACACATGCATAATCTAACAATACAGGTAACAGTAGTCTACAGCTAGGGCATGTTACCTGCACGCTCCATGTCACTATGCTGGGTGGCTCCGGCCTCCATGACGACACATGTTTGATGTTGTTGTTGCTGTAGGCCAGGGTCCCCCACACTTAGCAGCAGTTCCTCCACTCTGGTGAAAGGGGGATGTATGGCCACCCCACCGCCTGTGGCAAGCTGTTGTCTGTGGATATCAGACGCACGCTGCCAGACATGTCTGATTAAATCACTGCAGTGATGGCGTACCTGCTCATATGTCCGGTTATGCATGCCTATGTCATTTACCCGACGAGCAAGTTCTTGCCACAGTGCAGTACGCTCCTGCTGGTGCTGGCTGGCCCTTGAAAACAGCAGGGTATAGTGCTGTACCAGGCTGTGGTGGATTTCCTGTTCCTCTGCAGCTGTGTAGCAGGGGTTTCTGTGATGAGCCATATGCCTGGAAGACAAGTAAACGATATGTGTGAGCAAGTCATGTGGCACACTTAACATTATACAGTACAGATATCAGTTAACTGCCATATATAGCATCTGATCGTCTGTCAGAGGATACACACATTCAATACCACATATCAGTGCTCAGCCCACAACTGGCTGACAGTGCCTGCCACACTCTATATGACACACCAGTATACACCAGTACTCAGCTCACTGTTTGGGATCCAATGCACAGCCTTGCCAGGGAGGTACATATCAAGCTGATGCATGCAGATATATGTCATCCATTGCAATGAATGTGAAGTACAGTTACAGTATAACCAGTAACCCACCATAGTCGTTGATACCATACCCCTACCTAACATATGTGCACAGTTGTTAATATAGCTGGCATACTGCTGTAACAGAGTACACATGTTGCTAGGTACACATGCAAACCCTGCATCACACATGTGATTGCAGACATGGTACAGGCATCATTGCACACACATCAGACATTCATACCATACACAAATGTATGCTAACACAGATGAGCATTTGCTATGTACCTTACAGTACTGTGTGTGCCTACTTACAGATACCTATGCCTGAGGAATGTAATCTGTGCAGACTGCAGGAAACACACAAGACAGTGTTACCAGGGAATGTGAACATACACCATACTGTGCTGTTTACGCCTACAGATTCAGGTGGTACAACAGTTCCAATGTCGGATGGAGTCACCAGCAGTACCACTTACTGAGCACACATGTATTGCATCAGCCTATGATGGGACACCACAGTCGTACACAAGGACCTACGTCACAACATATACCATCCTACTATGTCTGCATCCCAATAACTGACACACTTTTCTCTGGCCTCACACGTAGGACACAAACGCCCATGATGGAAACAACCTCACTCCTAGCTATCACACCGTCACAGACCTTGCACACATTCACTGTCACACTCATTCCACCTCACATAGCTGGTATTGCACTGTGTGCATGTCTGTGTGCATTGCGTCATAAGTAGGTAATACACTATTGTCCCTGGGGCCTACAGCAGCCTACCCATATGCTACCCTGGCCTGTGACGCACACATAATTAGACTTCACTTCCTCCTGTCAACCAAATGCACAGAGGTGATTCCCAGGGCGTGTTACCTAGCCCCCAGACAATCATCAGGGGTATGTCTGACATCTGCTACTGAGGAGCCTTGTTTGTTCATGCTGGGTGGTTTACTCCAGAGTATGGCATATTTGCCAATAGGAGCATAACCCTCCAGCATGTGCTGTTTAGTGATGTTGGGTGCACTAGGGGCCTAGGCCGTGTAGCCCAGTGGGATTGTGAGGTGTTGACATGGTGGTTGTCTGACTGCTATGGGTGTGGCATGCCTCTTTATGTTTGGCAGAGGTAACCTCTGGGTGGCCGGTATACAACGCACTGTAGCTGTGGTTATGTGAGTCAGTCTGCATAGGGTATGTGTATCAGGGCAGTATTACCCTTTGTGAGGTATGTCTGTGGACTTTCCACTTGCTGCAGTTGTCATGTGAGGTACATACCACATGGGGCATTGTGATGAGTACAGGGGAACACTGACCTATATTTCTGTACATGACACATCGTTTGTGATTACACGTACCACGTAGACAGATTACAAGACTAGTGTGGCACTGTGAATATCAAAGGGGAGGCTACTGTCCACCTGTGTCCCATGTTCCCTTCTGACACCTTCAGTGTTAGTCAGGCAACCACCTATCTGGTAGTTAGTGGGTAAAGTGTTTGGAATGGGGTATGGCACTACAGTATCAACACTGGTGTTCAGGCCATGCCTTGGTCACCAGGAACCTGTTGCAATACGTCTGACCCTGTGTCTCCCTCTCTCACTATATATATATTTATATATCTATGTATATTTATTTACATATACATTTATATATCACTCTATATATACATATCTATATATATATAGATCCATATATATCTGTATATATCTATATATCTCTATATCTATATATCTATATATGTATATATCTATATATATATATCTATATATGTATATATCTATATATCTACATATCTATATATATCTATATATGTATATATGCATATATCTATATATATACATATCTCTCTCTCTCTCTGTCTCTCTCTCTCTCTCTCTCTATATATATATATATATATATGTGTGTGTGTGTGTGTGTATAGACACATACATATGTGTATATATATATATATATATATATATATATATATATATATATATATACACACACACATACTTGTAAACAGCCACTGCTGTACATATAAATGCACATATATGCAGATATACTGGTCACCTTTCATGGTGGGAATATCAATTATGGAACAGTTGTGAGACATACGATTATGTAATAATATTGCACAGTGTTGTGCAGAATGCATTTCGCTATCCTCAGGCCGTATAGCCGTAGCAGACCTCACTGGCTGTAACTCAGTCACACAGCATTTAACCACCACATGACATATACCTGCACTGCTTGCTGTTTTCAATGCCACACACTACAACCTACATAGATATGTGCACATAGCAACTTTCAAATACGTATATATGTCCAGCCTTCACTAACAGTTGCAGTATGTCCCTTGCCCTATGCACATCTGCATATACATATAGATATAGACTGCTGCCACATAAGGAGTGTTCACAGAATGTAGAGTACCCTTCAGACACATCATTCGGATGCCAGCAAATACATCTGTGTTACATACCTTACCTTTGTATGTCTCACCTCAGTTTGTTATACCTGTTGATGTTCTTTATTTTTATTTATTTAGGTCGGTGTCCTCCACTGCCTCTGTTTGTTTTAATTTTTGTTTTTGGTTGGTCAGTGTCTCCAACTGCCTCTGTTTTTTTTTTTTGATTTGGTCTCTCCACCTGTTTGTCTGTCTCTCTCGCTCGCTCTCTCTCTCTCTCTACACTTGCTGCAATGATATTCTTGCATGTGTGGACAGCAAGTACAGGCTGCTTTTGTAGGTATCTGCACATGTGCATGTGATGGCCTCTGCACCAATTGGTGCCCACCATTTAGTAATTGCATGCAGCCTGCTGTGTGGTAATTGCAGTTCTCACTGTGATTTCAGGACACTGCTATAAAATGATAGGTTAGGTATGCATAGGCCTTTCAGTTTTGCAAGGTGGGGACCATGCCTGTTTGCTGTGGACACTGTTGTGTCAGTCAGAAGGTTGGTATATGTCTCATATCTGAAGCTGGGTTGTAGCCAGTGACATACATGTTGCACTAAAACCTGACTGTTCCTTCTTCAAGTACACTCTTCTCAGTATGTACATTTACTCACACCTCCTAATGCTAACACTGGATACATGGGAGTCTGTACTTTCTTTTTGGAATTAGGGAATTAACTGGCATACAACAGTAGTTATTGCAATGTATTCCTATGGCTTTCCTATTTTCCCTTTACATGCACTCCTTGTAATGCATGTTATATTTCTTTCAGCACCAAGTTATTGTATATATGCTGTGGCTTAGTGGTACATCATGCAGACTGGTGAGTCCAAGGTGTGGGGTTTGAGACTAACAAGGGTATTTTATTTTGCTGCTGAGCAATACAAGGGCCTTGTCAAACAGAGTGACAAAGGCACTTTGAAGCAGTTGTAATCAAGTTGGCGTGGGTTTGCGCAACACTTAGCTTAGCTTAGTGTATTTTAGCAATACTAAGCTAAGCTTAGCTTAGCTCATTTTATGTTAGCAACAGTAAGCTAAGCTTGGCGGAGCTTATCATATCTTAGCAATGCTAAGCTAGGCGCACACATGCGCACAGTGGTGCAAACCCACTTACTACTGTTTACAAGTGCTCACTCCCGCTAACCCCCGCGCTCATGTCTTTGACAGAAAAGTAAATGGGGAGATAGGAATGTGGTGATAAAGGGTGCTCAAAGAGGTGAAGACAGTAGGGAAAATAGCTTGGAATGTACACGATGGGTGTGGAGAAGGTCCATAGTTGCCCATTTCTTTACCAGCAACAGCTGTGCATATGCAATACATTAGGTGGGATATTTGAATCCTTCCTACTCTGAGAGAGTGGTGAGGACATCTAAGTATGTTGTACTACCAATTATGAATATTAGGCACATGCACTGTTTGTGAACAGCTATACTGTCATTCGTATGTTACTCACATCTGAACAGTTTGTGGTTTGTATTGGCATTAGCACAGTCTGCTCAGGATGACTGGACATATTTCTGTACTGTGTATGCCTACCTACACCCTTGGTTGTGCATGATTACATGGGTATATAGTACCTTTGGGTAGGGGTGCAGAACTGCAGTGTGCATTATTTATTATCATGTGATGTGTATCTTGCTGAACATGCAGAGTTGCTGTGTACCTGTAAGTCTATGAAGGCTTGCAGTCTGTCTGAGTAGCTCCCACCTGTGGACATATCCAGATGGTAGACAGAGGTCAGCTTAGTATTCTTTGACTGTGCACCACAGCAGTCTTTTCAGCACCTGAACAATGGCATTGTCACACGTGGTTGCTAGCAGTACATGGCTACATCTTTTGCTATTTCTGTGTTGTACTTCTACATGAGCGCATGCTTGTGGAATTCATTCTACAGCTATTTGCAAAGTGTGTAACAGCAGACAAGCTGATATGCCTGTGTGTTTCTGACTCTTCCAGGCCTCAGATACTCTCATGTATATATTTGAACAGCCTCAGGGAAAGATACATATTATTGGGTTACACCTGTGATACAGTTCTGACATTTTTCAGTTCAGACTTTGGGTGATTCAGAGCATTTCTATTACTACACTTTTTCTGACATGCAAGCGGTGTCTACTCTCAATTATTGACATTTGTTATAAAGTGAGATTCAACACCTTGCTTCCTACTGTTAATACATTTCACAGGTAGTCAGAGTGGCACAGCTAACATTTGTTTATTAATCAGGGTCATTACTGTAGGGCAGTCACTGTTGGGAGGTCTAGCCTGTGACCTATGCTAATATGCCAGTGTGTATCCTGCTCTGATACTGTGTGGGGTTTGTAAGCTGCTACTGTAACCTTATTCCCTACTAGCATGGCTGATTCTCTTTTCACAGTCATGTCATGCAATTCAACAACACCTGCTGGTTAAGGCCCACAGTACAAGATTTGTGTTATGGAATTCCTATTTTCCTTTACATTCCCTCATAGTAATGCATGATATATTTATTACAGCACCAAGTTATTGTATATCTGCTGTGGCTCAGTGGTAATTCATGCAGTCTGGTGTGTCCAAGGTCCGGGGTTCGAGACTGAGAGGGGTATTTTATTTTGCTGAGGAGCAGACTACAGGCCTTGTCATACAGAGTGACTAAGGCACTTTTAAGCAGTTGTAAGCGGGTTTGCGTGAGTTTGCATGATGCTTAGCTACGCTTAGCTATGCTTAGCTAAGCGCACACAAGTGCATACCTGCTGACTACTGCTTAAAAGTGCTTACTCCCGCTAACACCCACTCTAATTTCTTTTAAAGAAAAGAAAATGGGGAAATAGGAAAGTGGTGAGAAAGGGGGCACAAAGAGGGTAGGACAGTAGGAAAACAAGCTTGGGATGTGCAGGAAGGATGTAGGGAAGGCCCATAGCTGCCCAATTCTTTACCAGCAACAGCTGTGCATATGTTAGAAATTTAGAGTGAGATTTGAAATCTTCCACCCCTGAGAGAGGAGTGAGGACAACAAAGTATGTTGTACAGCCAATTGTAATTATCAGTTTACATGTCCAGCAGACATGTGTGCGAAATGGGCAGCTATGTATGGGGCGTAATTTTTTTGCTGGCACAGATTGCCCTTTTTTTATTTATTTTTTTCAGGTAAGAGTGGAATGTGAGATAAAGGAAGTAGGAATATTGAGGGAGGTGGGTTGGGGAGGTTAACAGACAAGGCAAACAAGAAGCATACAGGGGCGGAGTATGACACATGTGGTGGGTACACATGATTGACAGGGACGGATGTTTGGATATCGTAAGCCCATGAGCCCACAGATGGCAACAGTGGAACTGCGATCCTCACCCATGGGCAGTTACTACTGTGCCTTCACAGCCCAGGCCGAGGCTGTGCTGGGGGCTGGATAGGAGGGGCAGGCACACCCGTGAGTTGCACCACTCTCGCCTCAAGCTGGCATAGGGGATCAGTCATGGAACGCCTGATCTCACTACGCACCATAGACCGGACCCTTTGGAGGGTGAGTGGAGGCTCTCCTCCGGCCACGCTTGTAGAGGGGGGGGTGAGCCCCATCCCCTGCAGCGCTTCCACCCAAAGGTGGCACAGGGCCACCAGAGGAGGAGGTCCCAGGCTGGGCACTGGTGCCAGGTGCACTCGCCAGCTGAGGTTGGAGAGGTGGGTCCGCTGGGACCCGCCTTCCCAGTTGTCCTATGTTTAGCATATTTAATGGCATTTTGGGTTAGTAACAAACAACACCATTCCAAATTATTTGTAACAGCATGCATTAGTATTATCATTAAACAAACACACATGAATTCCAAACATTGAACAGCAAGCATAACACATGCATATTTAGAACAACAGTGGACATTCCAACAGCATGCAGGGTTGATTGGTGGCAAGAGACCATCAGGTTTGGATATGTGAACAGGGCACATGCATCAACGTACATGCAGATATGTATAAACCAACAGGACAAATGTCCATAGGAATTAATTGTGAATACACATACCCAGACTGATGTGGAATGGTATCATTTGTGAACATAACATAAGGTGGTAAAATATTACATTAACAACTTAAAATACCTATACGTATACTGTACATTCCTACTAGATGCAGATATATATCCCCTACATGTATTATTAATACAGTTCCCTGTATGTAACCTTAGAAATGTTGGTGATGGAGATGTTACTGCTACATTAATATACATTCCATTTGTATTCATATATGTTCATATCTGGCTGTGTTCAGGTAAAGTATCCTGCTACATTTGAGCAGTTACGTACAGTTCTAGCAACACACTGACATTTGTGGGATCACAAGCACAAGCTGCTGATGTACCGGATTAACATGTACATACTATACATGAAACAGTTGAGGACTATAAATATTCTTCTGTGATACTGGCATTCCCATCAGCCAGTTTATATGGGCCTAGACAACTGTGGATGTTCATTATTTCATACAACCATACTATCTCCATATTGCAAGGGTACAACAACATATCCAAAATGTGGGATGGACACAGTCCAGGTATTGTACTTTATTAAAGACATTTCACTCCTTGGTTGTGGCTGTCTCATTCATTTCATTATGTAGTGCATTTAGTATACCTTTATTCCAGACTTATTACACCTTTATTGGTAGCTTCAAACTCTTTCTCACACTCTCTCACTTTCGTGAATCCGGCCCAAGGACTTGTGAGCTCTTTCTATACCAAAAGAAAGCACTTCAGGGAGCTGTAAAATTTCTGATAGCCATGAATATAAAAACTTTTCCAATTTGTTTTGTTCCAGGTTGTTTGGTAGCCCAAATATCCTGATGTTATTTCTTTGAGATCTGTTTTCTAGATCAGCTATTTTTGTTAACAGCAGGGTATTCTGTTTTAGAAGAAATTCCTGGTAATATTCATTTTGTTGTATTCTACTGTCCATGTCATTTTAGGAAGTTTCAATACCTGTAATTTGTTTCTTCTGTTGTTTAAGGTCCAGATGAATTGTCTCCATTTGTTGCGAAGTAGTTTCCTTAAAATGATCTATTTTATGTCCATTCTGTCAAATTTTGTTGATAGTTCCTGTATAGTAGTTAAAAAAGTTTGAAACTCTGTTTTTAATGCAGAGTCCAGATGAGAAGTTTTAGTAAAGCTCATGTTGTAGTCAGATGCCAGAAACTTGTCTCTTGTATTTTGACAGGAAAAGTTGTAAATCATTAAAAAATGTTAATATTTACTAATTAGACTATGAAGAGAAACTAAATATATAAAAAATTACTTTTAAGTTAGTTATAATTAAAAATTCCTGCCATAAAAGATATGATAAGGCAAAGCTGAGAGAAATTGCTGCTACTCAAGGCTCATGCCAAGCAACCTCTCTTTTGACCACTACACTGCCACTGTGGTCAGAAAGTCCTTCTATGTGGCACATCTCATTACTAATGGTTTTGCATCCAGGATGAAAGAGGTCATTGTCTCCCTCTACTTTTCTCTCATTAGGCCACTCATCGAGTACAATGCCCCATTTGGCATGTACCTCACTAGACACCTGCAACAACTGGAGAGGCTGCAAAAGTACCTCACAAAGAGGATCCTAGGCCTTAAACACTTGTCTTATATGGACAGACTAAAAAAACTCCAACTATTCTTTGTTTCATATCACCTTCTTAGAGGCAATCTCTGCTTGACGTACAAAGCCATGTCTGACCCAGCTCTGTTAGAAATGCTACATCATAGGTCAATTCCTCGTTGGTCAATTCCTCATTGGTCAGATCCGGCCACAAGCTAATCAGCCATTCACATCCCACCCCCACCCCCAATTAAGGAAACCATCATAAAAACCTTCTCCAAAGCCAACTTCACACTTCTTAAGACAGAAGTGGCAAACGTCATGACACCCATGCAGACGGACAATAGAGGTATGACTGCTGAATCCTACACAGATGCACTTTATAAGCACTTACACGAGTGCATGGATCATGCTATCCCTAATAGAACCAAGATGTTATCCTCCAAAAAAAGGAAGCCAATCTGGTGGTCCTCTGCCATAAACAAACTCTACAACAGAAGAAAGAAGCTGTTGCAAAAAAGAGTAAAATCCCATGACTGGAGGAACTCCCTGGTTAGCCTCATAAAATCCTCAAAGCTAGTTACGAAAACAAAATTGCCATTGACTCTAAAGACAACCACAAAGCATTCTATAGCTATGTCAAGAATCTCAATGGGAACACTCAGATCTGCTCTGAGTTACAGCACAATGGCACTAAATATACAGAACCAACTGATATTGCCAACATCCTATCAGATAGGTTCAGTGCTAACTTTACCCCCCTCTCACCCCCTAGAGGGCCCATCTATATACCAGAAGAATGCAAAGTTCCTATAATCATACCTGCACAGGTAAAAAACACACTCTCCAAAGCCAAGAACACAGCATCCATGGGACCTGACAATATCCCAGGCTGCGTTCTACATGAACTACAGAATGAACTGGCACCCTACCTAAGTACCATGTTCAATCATAGCCTCACCTCATGCTTTGTACCCACTGAATGGCGCACTGCGATGGTTATCCCACTCCACAAAGGGGGAGCCACGACGGACCCCGGGAACTACCGCCCCATTAGCCTGACGAGCCTGGTCTGCAAGGCCATGGAATGTATCATCATGGAACTCATAAACAAAGACATTGGTAATCTCCAAACTCTGGACCCTACCCAGTTCAGATTTGTAAAAGGCAGATCATGTCTCCTAAACCTGATTGACTTCTTTGAAGCAGTCACCAAAGCCATAGATGAGGGTAAAATGGTTCACACAGCTTATCTAGATCTTGTCAAGGCTTTCAATACCATCCCCCATTCTGGAATTATAGATAAGCTCACTAAACTAGGTATAATCCCTATGTCACAAGATGGGTTGCCAACTGGCTCATGGACAGAACACACACTGTGAAAGTAGCGGATTCCAAATCCGACTTCAGACCAGTGACAAGTGGAGTACCACAGGGTTCAGTCCTGGGTTCTCTCCTGTTTGGAATCTACTTCTCTGAAGTGCAGGCTAACACAGAAGGTCTTTGGCTAACAAAGTTTGCAGATGACTGCAAACTAGGAGCCATAATCGAAACACCTAATGGTGTGGACAAACTACAAAAGGGCCTCAATGAGACAGATACCTGGTGTCAAAGCCATGGCCTGAAGCTCAATGCCAAAAAGTGTATTGTCATCCTCTTTGGTAAAAACTCTGTACCCATGAACTACCACATAGCTGGTAGTCTACTTAATGCCGAAAATGTGATGAGACCTTGGGACACAGGTGGACAGTAGTCTCTCCTTTGATAATCACATCGCCACAGTGGTCAGGAAATCCTTCTACATGGCTCATCTTATCACAAAAGGATTCTCATCTAGAAAAAAAGAGGTCATTGTTCCCTTCTACTCATCACTCATTAGACCCATTATAGAGTACAACGCCCCTTTTGGTATGTACTTCACAAGACATCTACAGCAACTGGAAAGACCACAGAAATACCTCACAAAGAGGATTACTGGCCTCAAACAGATGCCCTGCGCAGACCATCTAAAAAAACTACAGCTTTACTCCATCGCATATCGCCTTCTCAGGAGCGATCTCTGCCTAACATACAAAGCTATGTCAAACCCAGAGCTGTTGGACATGCTCCACTTAAAGAAATCCCAATCCCTCAGAGCTACACGCTCTAGGGACCTAAACCTTGTCACCACAATAAACAGAACATGCTGGAGGGATAGATTCCTGTCCCAGAGACTTTCCACACTCTGGAACAGACTACCTATCTATGTCAAACAGAGCTCTTCATTAGCACTCTTCAAGAAAAATCTTGATGATTGGATGGAAAATGGGAAATTTACCCCAGGGATCACTTCTGTGACTCTGCTTGACAGGGGCACAGGAAAATAATTTTCTCAGGTGGTGAAAGTCAGGGTACATTTTTTGGCTAGGCTTATATAGGCCCTAGGGCCAATAGCCTAGTACCTACCTATGAACCTATCAACCTAAAGAAATCCCAATCCCTCCACACCACATGCTCCAGAGACCGCAGCCTCATTACTACAATCAACAGAGCATGCTGGAGGGACAGTTTCATAACCCAGAGATTGCCCATGCTATGGAATAGACTTCCCATACATGTCAAACAGAGCACCTCACTGGCCTCTTCAAGAGAATTATTGATGAGTGGATGGGAAATAGAAAATTCACCCCCAGGGATCACTCCAGTGACTCTACTTGACAAAGGCACTGGGAACTAAGGTCAGGTGGCACAATACCAGGGTAATCCTATGGGCTAGGCTTGTAAAGGCTCCAGGGCCATTAGCCTAGTACACACCGATAAACCTATGAACCTATAAGATCTGCAGAAACAGCAACAGAAATCATAGACAGGTGAGACAGAACTCTATTTTTTGATATTCAAGATTCAGAATGGTATAGCATGTTGCAATTTCATAATAATGGTAGATTTCCTGCTTTTTATAAATTTCATGTGCTGAAATGCATGCACCATTGATCGCAATACCCTCACAGACTTCATCAGTTAGGGTGATCTCTTAATGACAGCTGCTGCTGGTGTTGCACACAGGACACTGATTATCCACACATAATATGGAGCTGCCCAGTGATGAAAATTAAGTGGGAAAATTTAATCGATGCCATATGTTAGCCAGTTAGACATGCACTTCCTGACACATGAAACATAAAAGTCTGGTTGATAAAGATCAGATTGCCTTCAATAATTAACTCCAGACATATGTGCGATGGATAATAGTAGTTTGCTTAACTTTTATAGCAGTTTTATTCAGTAACACAAAGGTCATCATTCAAGACTGAGAGAACTTCGCTTTCAAATTCCGAGAGCAAATCGTTACATTGGACCCCCCAGTGGAGATGATACAAGACAATAGCATGACTGGTGGACTATATTTGTTGATGTCCTTCACAATAAGCATATTTAGGTCTAAATGTATATGCACACATATGGTCAGATGTGGGGTTATGGGTTGGCCAACCCCTTGTAATCTACACGTGTTGTTATAGTTAACAAGCATACAATATGCATATATGTAAATATAGCTTGGAATGATATGCTGTAAATTAAATATTGTGCTTAACAGCCTTTCCTCTTTCCAGGTATAGTACATTTTGTCATTTGATGATTATATTAAAATGGAAAGGGTATTAATGAAGGGTTGAAATTCATGTTTTAGAACAGTTATTAAATCATGCTCTTGTTTGCCTTTCTCTTATTTTCTTACTCTTGTTACATTCAATTTTCTTTTTTGTTTTTGATTATATATTCATTTACAGAACCAAAAAAATAATCTTTGCTTAAAAATCATCTACTTACCATGATTAACACTTTGTCTTAAAGGCATCTGTTAATCCATTCACACTTTGACAACAGTTTTCCTTCCATTTAAAGCTCTAATTCAACTCTGTTCTCCACCTACCATATATCAGGCCACTGACCGCATCACTGCTATGTATACACTAAGCATGCATTTGACTTATTGTTTCTTCTTTTTCAACCTACCATGTATGTAATTGGATAACTCTTCTTATTTTAAAATAGAAATCTTCATTTTATATGGTCTACCATAACATCCTGTTTACCCTAATACCCAAGTCCCGCGCATGTTACTTCTTGTTTCCATGCGCTATTACTGTCCACCACTATATTTGTTGTTTCCATGCGCTATTACTGTCCAGCACTATATTTGTTGTTTCCATGTGCTTTTACTGTCCACCACTATATTTGTTGTTTCCATGCGCTATTACTGTCTACCACTATATTTGTTGTTTCCATGTGCTTTTACTGTCCATCACTATATTTGTTGTTTCCATGCGCTATTACTGTCCAGCACTATATTTGTTGTTTCTATGCGCTGTTACTGTCCACCACTATATTTGTTGTTTCCATGTGCTTTTACTGTCCATCACTATATTTGTTGTTTCCATGCACTATTACTGTCCACCACTATATTTGTTGTTTCCATGTGCTTTTACTGTCCATCACTATATTTGTTGTTTCCATGCGCTATTACTGTCCAGCACTATATTTGTTGTTTCTATGCGCTGTTACTGTCCACCACTATATTTGTTGTTTCCATGCACTATTACTGTCCACCACTATATTTGTGACAGAGGCCATATCCTACCACTGCACTTTCATGCTCCTTTTTACTTGGTTTAAGACTCCAGAGAGCACCCCTGCAATACCAGGCTACAACTCTTACCACACTTTTTGGCCACAAAACCAAGACCGAAACACTAAAGGTGGAGGAGTGTCCATATTCGCCAAGGATATTCACACCTCCAGGCTAGTTGCCCAACACAGTGCATCTGAAATTCTCCAGGTGCAACTAACACTAGGTAAGACTGCAGTCCAAATTGTAGCTTGCTACAGAGCCCCTACCATGCCACAAGATTTTCACTACACCTTTCTAAACATACTGGAAAATATTAAGATACAACCAAATACCCTAATACTGGGTGATTTCAACTACCCTACCATTAACTGGGAAAACTACTTGGGTATCAACTCCTTTTCCCAATGGTTCTTGAAATTCATAAATTCCAACGCACTGGATCAACTAATCCATTGTCCCACCAAGGGCTCCAATATCCTAGACCTGGTCATTACCAACATGGGAGATAGATGCTCCACACCAGTGGTCACCTCCTCATTGGTCAGGTCTGATCATAAGCAAATCACCCTTGACATCCACATTCCCACCCCCCAGTAAGTAAACCTCCTTAAAAAACTTCTCCAAAGCCAACTTCATGCTACTGAAGTCAGAAGTGACAAACTTCATGACGCCCATGCAGACAGGATCTGAAAGTTTGACTGCAGAATCCTACACTAAGGCACTGTACGAGCACATCCACTTGTGCATGAATCGTGCCATCACAAATAAAACCAAGATGTTCTCCTCCAAAAACAGGAAGCCAAACTGGTGGTCCCCTGCTATAAACAAACTATACAACAGAAGGAAGAAACTGTTGCAGAAAAGAGGAAAATCCCAGGATGCAAAAAAACTCCCTCACCAGTCTCAGTAAGAACTGAGATCACTCATAAAATCCTCAAAAGCTAGTTACGAAAATAAAATTGCCAAAGATTCCAAAGACAACCACAAGGCATTCAATAGTTATGTCAAGAATCTAAATGGCAATGCTCAGATCTGCTCTGAGCTTTAACAGAATGGCATTAAATATACTGATCCCAAGGATATTGCCAGTATCCCGACAGATTGATTTAGTGCCAACTTCACCCCCTCTCACCCACTAAAGGGCCCATCTCAATATCAAAAGATTGCCAAATTCTGGAAATCATGGCCACACAGGTAGAAACCGCACTCTTCAAATATAAGAATACAGCACCCATGGGACCAGATGACATCCCAGGCTGTGTACTACATGAACGACAAAATGAACTGGCACCTCACCTAAGTGTCATGTTTAGTCATAGCCTCACCTTAGGTTTCGTGCCCAGTGAGTGGTGCACAGCTACAGTTATCCCGCTCCACAAGGGGGGATCCACCTTGGATCCCAGGAACTACCGTCTCATCAGTCTGACGAGCCTGATCTGCAAGGGCATGGAACGCATTATCATGGAACATATAAACAAAGATATTGGAAACCTTCAAACACTGGACCCCACCCAGTTTGGGTTTGTGAAGGGCTGATCTTGTCTCCTGAACCTGATTGACTTCTTCAAATCAGTGTCCAGAGCTGTGGACGAGGGTAAGGCGGTCCACACAGCCTATCTGGACCTCGCCAAGGCCTTTGACACCATCCCCCACTCTGGAATCATAGATAAACTTACTAAGCTGGGCATAAATCCCTATGTCACTCGATGGGTTGCCAACTGGCTTACTGACAGAACCCAGACTGTAAAAGTAGCCATCTCCAAATCCAGCTCCAGACAAGTGACAAGTGGAGTACCTCAGGGTTCATTCCTGGGACCACTCTTGTTTGGCATCTACTTCTCTGAAGTACAGGCCAACACTAAGGGACTCTGGCTAACAAAGTTCACAGATGACTGCAAACTGGGAGCCATTACTTAATCCCCAAATGATGTGGATATTCTACAAAAGGGCCTTACAGAAACAGATGCCTGGTTCCAGAGCCATGGGCTCAAATTTAATGCCAAGAAATGTATAGTTATCGCCTTTGGAAGAAAACATGTACCCATGAATTACCACATAGGTGGCAGTACACTAAACATCAAAAGTGTGATGACAGACTTAGGGACACAGGTGGACAGTGGTCTCACTTTCGATAACCACATCAACAGTCAGGAAATCCTTCTATGTGGCACACCTCATCACTAAGGGCTTTTCATCCAGAAAAAAGGAGGTCATTGTCCCACTGTACTCATCCCTCATTAGACCCATTATAGAGTATAATGCCCCATTTGGTATGTACCTCACAAGACATCTGCAACAGCTGGAAAGGCCACAGAAATACCTCACTAAAGAATCACAGCCCTAAAGCAGATGCCATATGCTGACCATCTAAAAAAACTCCAGCTATACTCTGTAGCATATCGTCTACTCAGAGGCGATCTCTGCTTAACATACAATGCCATGTCAAACCCTGAGCTGTTAGACATGCTCCACTTAAAGAAATCCCAATTCCTCAGAGCCACACACTCCAGGGATCTAAACCTTGTCATCACAATGAACAAAACATGCTGGAGGGATAGGTTCGTGACCCAGAGACTCCCCATACTCTGGAATAGACTGCCTATACATGTTAAGCAGAGCGCCTCCTTGGCACTCTTCAAAAGGAACCTTGATGATTGGATGGGAGAAAGGAAATTCACCCTGGGGATCATGTCAGTCACCCTGCTAGACAGGGATCCAGAGAAGTAAATATTGTGTGAAAAAATATCCAGGGAATTGTTATGGCTAGGCTTGTATAGGCCCTAGGGCCAATAGACTAATATCAACCTATGAACCTATTAACCTGTGAAGTTCTCTTTTCTCCTAACTAAAATTTAACCATTTCAATAAGCATATCTTGCATGCGTTTGTTCTTCAACTATGATAAATTGTTGTATCTCAGCTTGTTTCTTAATATTGTGGCACAAACATTATTGTATATTTTGTAAAATATTGTCAGGCAATTGGGCTGCCTGAAATTTCTGTGGGGCAAATGAACTGTCAGGCAAATGAAGATGACCCATGTGACACACACAGTGCCCCACAGTGTCACATGGCACACTTACCATGGGACACACACAGTGCCCCACAGTGTCACATGGAACACTTACCTCTGGCCAGTTTGGAAGATCACTAATTTTACCTAAACATCTTTGAGATATGGAGCAAATGGGAAGACCTAGCAACGTCCGGCACAGACACAGGAAGGATATGCAGGTTCAGCAGAGAATGTAAGTCAGCTTAGTTTATTATAAGGCCTATGGATTCTGCACGAGTGGCATTTCTTGCATGTGAGAAGTTAGACTGTACATTCATGCTGTAGCTTTATCAGTAATAGGTACTGTACTATAGAAAGGTTTGCTTGAGATTTTTTACTTGGTCTTTGCCATCTGAGAAGGGAGTTTTCCTAGGTGCGTCTCTGCATTTTGCTTGTACCAAGAAACATCCAACTTTTTTTCTTTAAAAAGGATACTAACTGAGTTGCCAGTTAGTCTGTTTCTCAATCCCCATTTCCACTATTATTTTTGTCAAAAGCGTATATTAAAAAAATGTTTAGTTTGAGATGTCCATTCATGTCAATGTGGTATTCGCTGAAGAAATTATTTTGCAGTGTAGCCTGCACTCTTTCTTCCATTTAGTTTCTTATATATGACTCTGTACAGCTCTGTAGTCTGCTGGTGTCTTTTCAAAGGTTTCTCTTGAATTAAGCATCATGTCTGGAATAAAGTGATGTTAATTTTTAGCATAGGTGCAGATCACTCTTCTTTCAAACTAACATTTCCATCACCTAGATATTACAGGTGCATATGTGAATACTAAATTAATTGCCCTGACAGGCTATTTTACAACTAGCCAATAAGCAGAAGTCAGAATCAAACCCCATGCTTTGTGATGCCAAACCCACTCCTGACAGACTCCACTGGTTAAAGCAGGATTCACCCCTAATATTCTCAAATACAATTTGAGCAAAGTTTCATTCTACAGATTCACACATCTAAAAACAAAAAGAAAAACTCACTTCAAGAAGGACAACATGAAAATTAGATGTTACATCACATCAGGCATGTTCTAATTAAATAAACTCTGAAGCAAAATGTGAGGCTTGACAGAGAAATGATGTGCTGCGTAAGAACCATAGTACACACCCATGGCAGTTCAGTGCATATGGAAGATTGCTTACTTAAGAGTTAAAACGTAATATACCACTGAATAAAATAATTGTCAGTTCTGACACCACAAGATGTTTTCATTATGAGGTGTCAAAGTAGAAAAAAAAACTTCCAGGAAGGGCAGTTGAATGCATTGTTTTTGTTTATAGGTTTTTATATCAATATCAGAAATGACTCATATGGGCTCACTAATCAGGTAATGTCAATCATACACTCTTGTGACATGCTATTTTCTGATTTCCTTAAGTGGGACAATTGTTACATGTATGCAGATCAAGACATTTAGAGAACATTCAGACATGATTAATGCATATAACAGAATAAATTATATAGTTGTTACTAAGAATGATGTCAAATAGTTCCTCCACTAGGCTTACTTCTGTTGTTGGTGCCCCTTTATATCTCATTACGCAGGATACCCACTCAATCCCTTCATATCATGTATGTGTATCATAGCAATTTAGCATTTAAATGCAGGTAAATATATTTATGATACTGGCTATATTACGTTTGATAATGATTTTTACTTACAAAGAATAGGTGTGGCAATGGGTTCACCATGTGGAACCCACAGATTAGTAAACTTCTCTACTTCTGTAGAGGTTCCTGGATGACATCTTTATTATCCTTAAAGGAGATGTCAAGATAGCACAAGATTTAGTGAACCACCTTAATAACACAACAGAATTTTTGTGGTTCATTTATAATTTTGTGAGGACAGTATTGCATATCTAGACACTGAATTAAAAAAAGACAAAAATCAAGGAAGATACGTAAGTAAAATCTATAGGAAAGAGATGTATTCCAACACTTTCCTACACTATTCTACCTGCCACCCATACCACCAAAAAAGGTCAGTAGTGAAAGGTTAATTAGTTAGGGCAGCCAGAATGGTGAGCATAGGAGAAGATTTTTATGCAGAATGCAAAAATTTGAGGGAGATGTTCCTGAGTAGAGGTTACCCTGATTCCCTCATCATGCAACTGACACAAGAAGTACAAAATAAAAGAACTAGGGGACTATATAAGCCTATTTTAGATCAAAGTTATAGTCAAATCTTGGTTAATGACATAACAACAAGCAGTGAGGTAGATAGGCCAAAAAGATTTGACATGAAATACAGTTTTATTACAGCATATAGTCTGAATGCATGGGACTTTAGGAACATCATTTATAAGAACTGGAATTTATTACAGGGTGACACATTTATTGTGAACAAACTTCCAGTTCCACCACAAATTATTTTTAAGAGAGGAAAGAATATGAAAAATATGTTGGAGACTCAAAGCACCAAATTACCCAGAAATCCAGGTATGGCAAAGTGCGGTACGTGTAACTATTGTAAGGACATAGAAGTAGAACAAGCATATCAACTAAGGAACAGAAAATACTACACAAAGAAAAGATATGATTGTCAGTTGAAAATGATAGTTTGTGTAGCTAGATGCCAACATTGTCCACTATTCTATGTGGGGAAAACTGACGGAAAGTTGAGAGAGAGAGTGTACGAACACCTTTATAGTATAAGTAGGGGGAAACAAGAAAATGCACTAGCAAGACATATTTCTGAATACCCAGAACATAGGTTTAAGTTCAGAGCCATAGACAAAGTTGTAACAGATATTAGAGGAGGTCCAGACTCCTTTATTTTAGAAAGACTTAAACTTATGCGGCAGTTACGGACAAATGCATGCCAATATCCTGGTATCAATGAAATTTGTTCTATTTTATGTATTTTAAAATTAAAAAGTCTAAGTAGATAATGTTTGTTTTTAATAGGAACATTTTTCCTACTAAGTACATATATAAATAATATAAAATGTGTTCTATAACAGAAGTCTCTTTGAACAACAATGACATACATTTGGATAATTTTTGAAAAGAAGGGGTAGTAAGGGGTTAACTCAACCTGTGTAGAGGAAGGAATGGTAATTGGTTCAGAGTGAACACATGATACGTGTGGAATTAATTTTAAACACAGTGTAAAGTTGTATTATTTTATCTGAAGAAGTTCTTGCAAACTGCAGGATGAAAAGCGCTTCATTAAACAGTTGGTTGGTACTTTGTGGATTTATTGTGTAATTTTCACTGCTGTATGGATTTAACTGTGGACCCTGTAGCTCTTTGTTTCATTTAGGGTGTGCTTTATGTTTTGTCTTGAGGGTGATAAGGTGAGCAGTCAAGCCATAAGCATTTTAAAACCATTAACGTTTGAGCTGCATCCTTAATAGACTTATTAAAAGATATGCCAACTTGTATATGTTGTTACGGGATGGTCATATGTGAGCTTTGTATAGGGAGGGGGCAGCTCCTAATGCAGCAGACATTACTTTAGTTATAGAGCAACTTACATGATGTTTTTGGACACATTACTCACGTGCTACAGGTGACAGAAATGTTGAGAATAAATCTTAAAAGTAGATTTGTTTTCCCTAAATAGGATACTGATTGATAACACAGGGCACTGTTTTAAGTCCTGAGTTATCAACAATAAAAGCATTAACATGAGCCTGAGGAAGTGATGTCACAGAGGCACTAAATATAGCTGTGAATATGCATGAAACTGGCTCGGTGTGGGCAGGATTAACCAATGTGACATCATGTCAGGCAGGGTTAGGAGAAATGAATGAAGCACATTTTACAAAGCATGACTACAAAATTAAGACAGTAAGAAACTCAAATGAAAATTTATAAGGCTGCCTTCCTATGTCATGATGTTGTCACATGCTAGTTCAGTTGGTTTTCATAAGTTCATAGGCAATTGTTAATTAAGCTAATGACCCAAGGGGACTATTGTATGGCTAGCCATTCCTCCTGAAAGTAAGAATCAAACTCTGTACTCTGTGCATATAAGGTAAATACCAAAACCACTATGCCAACTGCCAACCATCAACCTCAAACCCCATTGCTGTTATATTTTTTCCCATTGTTTCTCCTCTCATAGTAGATGATTCTATTCTATTAAATTTTTGCAGTACTCAACCAGCTGCTAATTTGACCTGGAAAGAGTTGCAGGTAAACCTTGTACTTGTATTTACACAGCACAGGAGGAGAGCACTTGTATGACTTTAAATTAGACCTACACATGACACAGTTAATAGTAAAGGCCTGTTGATTTAAAGGGACAGTATCTCTAAATCCATGCAGCTGATTTTCCCAGAACAATGGCGTGACAGTAATGTACCAAGGCTTTTAGAAGTTATAAATTCAGTCCTAAATATGCAGCATTGGATGAATTGCTCTGGACAGACAGCTAGAAATAAACCAGGTGAGTCTCATTTAATCTAGTAAACTCCCACTTCATTATGGTAATTTCCGTGGAACAAATAAATCATTTCCAGATTTCTTATCAGCACTACAGCTTTAGTGTGCCTGTATGTTCAAGTGATAAACCAAATGTTGACATGTTATTTTAGTGGTTTCCAGCCTCTATTGTCTGGTATGTTAAAGTGTTACGCACACATTGCACTGATAATCTAGTCCACAGGAAGTTTCTGTCACTGCACACCCACTCCATAACTATTTCCTGAGTCATTCTCTTCACACAGAATGAATTCTATAGACTTTCCATGAAGAAACAGAGGCACAGAGCAGTTACCAAGTGTAGAAAGTATACTCCGTAGCTTTATTAAACAGATGCCCTCAAAACAGTTTGCAGAAACTGCAGTTCTTCACAAGTGCAGGTGTGGGAAAGGAGGTTTACAAGTGTTTTTCCAATAATGATAGGTTTGAGAGCACCCCAGCACTAACAGGTTTCACCTCATATCATGCGTTCCGGCCCCAAAATCCGGACAACACCAAGAAAGGAGGGGGGGTGTCCATATTCATAAAGGACACCCACACCTCAAGGTTGGTGGCAACGCATGATGC
>NC_056751.1:723611386-723711386 GCF_019279795.1 Protopterus annectens | reverse complement strand
GACTCCAGCTAGTGAAAGGCAGCATGAAGGTAAGACAGTGGAATGATCAGTATTACTTTCCTACAAATATACACCTGCAGTTCTACCAAAAGGTACATTGCCTTTCGATAAAATTAAGCATGCACATTCTTTAACTACACCTCACATTTGCTTCGAAGAAATGGCCACAGCCCTTTATTTATTATGTCAATCAGATCAAATTTTGTACCATATCAGTGCCAGATCAAAAGGCAATGCCAATCAGATCAATTAATGCCAACCAAGAATATTCAGATGTGTGCAAAGGGAAAAACTTGGAAATAAGTCAAATCAACCAGCCCATATATACCACTACAGTCCGTGTAAATGCTCAAGCAACATCAATGGTTGAAGGGATCTACAACCAAACACCAAAAGTCCCTCTCACCATTCAGCCAGATACCAGTGGCTGAAGAGTAGCTACCACTTGTAGGACCCCAGGCTGTGGTCTCCAGCCTGCCCGCTACACCATGGGGTGGCCCACCCAAAGAAGGGTGAAGCTGTCTGAGCCTGCACCCATCCCCAGGCCAACCACACTCCTTTGTAGTTTTAGTCTTCCAAGTCTTGCAGTCTGCCACAGGAAGATTGTTTGTCCTACATGCCATGTTTCCCCCAAGCACGTCTGCCACCTTACAATTCATTCTTTAAGGCTTCCTATAATTAACTTTGTTCCTGAATGTGACAGGTGAACTCCAGCCCTTCTGTACCATTCTGGAAAACTGATAATAGTGTGATGCAGTACCCAACCTCCTAGTGAACTGATATTAGTGTGGTGCAATACCCAACCCCCTAGTGAATTGATATTAGTGTGGTGCAGTACCCAACCCCCTAGTGAACTGATATTAGTGGGGTGCAGTACCCAACCCCCTAGTGAACAGATATTAGTGTGTTGCAGTACCCACCCCCCTAGTGAACTGATATTAGTGTGGTGCAGTACCCATCCCCTAGTGAACTGATATTAGTGTGTTGCGTACCCAACCTCCTAGTGAACTGATATTAGTGTGGTGCAGTACCCATCCCCTAGTGAACTGATATTAGTGTGTTGCGTACCCAACCTCCTAGTGAACTGATATTAGTGTGGTGCAGTACCCATCCCCTAGTGAACTGATATTAGTGTGTTGCGTACCCAACCTCCTAGTGAACTGATATTAGTGTGGTGCGGTACCCAACCTCCTAGTGAACTGATATTAGTGTGGTGCAGTACCCAACCTCTTAGTGAACTGATATTAGTGTGGTGCAGTACCCAACACCCTAGTGAACTGATATTAGTGTGGTGCAGTACCCAACACCCTAGTGAACTGATATTAGTGTGGTGCAGTACCCATCCCCTAGTGAACTGATATTAGTGTGTTGCGTACCCAACCTCCTAGTGAACTGATATTAGTGTGGTGCGGTACCCAACCTCTTAGTGAACTGATATTAGTGTGGTGCAGTACCCAACCTCCTAGTGAACTGATATTAGTGTGGTGCAGTACCCAATCTCCTAGTGAACTGCTATTAGTGTGGTGCAGTACCCAACCTCCTAGTGAACTGATATTAGTGTGGTGCAGTACCCAACCTCCTAGTGAACTGATATTAGAGTGGTGCAGTACCCAACCCCCTAGTTCTCTTAACTGTTGCCTAATGAATCTGTTGGTCAACTTCCTAGCCTTTCCACTCCTCTGATATTATTTGCTCCTTGCCAAACTGGTCTTAAAGTTACATCTGACTACACAAACTTAATGTTCAGCTAAATCTGTCTAACCTGCCTGGACCATTGGCAAATTATATTTTTTGAGGTACAACAATGAGCTGCCTGTCACCCCCCCCAATATGTAATACAATTAAATCTGATTAAAGTAATGACTCAGAATATTCTGCTAAAGGTGCCAGCAGGCGCCTCCACTGCATTCCTCTCCTTCCCAGCTAACAAACCCACATTTCTTCCTTTTTGAATCTCAGGTTCCATCCAGATTAACTTAATTCTTTGGCCATATGGTATACAAAAAAATACCCCAAAAACCACACCTCTGTCAGCTGCCTTATGATACCTGCAAAAGAGAATGCTGATTAGTCATCATGCTCTAATATATCTCCTGTAAGCTTGTTATCTCCAACCTAAGAGCAGTACCTTTACGTGAACATGTGATGCTGCTGCTACTCTGAAGGCATGAGCTCTTAACTTGCTAATGTCGAGACCATGCTTACTGTGGCTTTTTTCAGCACTGCCCTGAACTGGTAACTAGATAAGGGAGCACAATCTTTGTGACACAAGAATAGTGTGTCACCACTCCAATGCATCCTCTGGTATTTCTTAAACCATCTAACTATCCCACCTTGTATCCTTTGGGGGTTTGGGCTTTTGCTGTACTCCTTTTCCTAGCTGGTCCATTTTACTCTCCCTCACAGGAACCCCTACCCTGTCAGCTTCTAGCTTAAAATCTTTGAGCTCTAGAACCCATAGAGAGTTGTGAGTCATCACTTTTACTGTGTTGCACTATCACAGATATTTGTAATGCATCACAAAATGCTATTAATTGTGCTGTGCAAGACAGCCACAGTTCATACCCCAAACTACATGCCTCCCTAATAACTCCCATAGCTGTGCAGAATTACTTGGCCAGATGGGCTGATGCACATCTGGTCTCCTAACCTCCATTTTTCCCAACACTGGAGCATCTTCCTAATTGCAAATGCTTGCATGGTGTCTTGCCATCCATGCAATGTTTGGTACCCACTAATTGCTACCACATCTGCACCAGCACTCCACATAGACATATTCGACTTTTGTATACTAAAAATGTAACAATAGCTGTGGTATAAGTACTGACCATTTTATTTGCCACCCTGCATCAGCCCTTGTTTCTATAATATGGGAAATACATTTCTTATATCCTACTCGTGTACTTGGATGCAGTACTTTCTCTGTCATGCCTCATATTCAATTTTACATCATGTCCCAAAGATTTTGTGGAAACCTGTAGGGCCTCAGGTCTGCTGCTTGTACCAATTGTCTGAACCTATCTTACTGAAAGTAAGAAACTGAGTCAGCAATAGCATTCTCCCTTACTGAACATGCTGTGGTGTGAATGTTGTGCTGCCTGCATTTCAGTAAAAACTGCCTTTGTTGTCTCTTACTCATCCCCCATTGGTTCTATTCTCAATTAAACTGTACTCTCAAGCTTACTCTTTATCCTCTCTCTCATACCCATCTGAAGTTCCACTTTAACTCCCCTTCTTTGTCCTTTTTCCCTTCTTATTTTACCCTCCTTTTTTGTGGGGGGACTTTTTAAACATTTCTTTGACTGTGACAATTATGTTAAACTACATGTAAATGCAGTTTCGTGTACCACGTATTCTACTTTTACCTCTATGTATATGTACAGTTTCTTATATTCATGCATTTTATACGTTAATGCCATGTTGATGTTGATGTTTTGGTTTTGTTAATACAAAACGCAGACTAAGCCTGTCATTGGTCATTTGTAGTATCCTACCTTGGTAAACAGATATAACCACAATGCAATAAAATAAATACAACCCTGAAACTTCTTTACATGGGGACTATATCACCACATCAAAATGTCATTTCTCCGAATACCAAAATGTCGACACTGAAACAGCGAAATACGAAAAGTACAAACGGCCACTTCTGTGAATTTTTTCACAGGGAAAAGTTTGCTTGGTAGGCCAACAGCAAAACAAACTATCAAACCTTAATCAAGTGGGGGGGGGGCTTCACACCCACACCCCCCCTAACTAAACATACCAAGTCAGATATCACTCTACATTAGAGAAAATTCCTAATAACAGCCAAGCAAATTCTTTCCCTGTGATAAAATTTGTGGAAGTGGCCATTCGTACTTTTCGTATTTTGCTGTTTACGTGTCGATGTTTTGGTATTCGGAGAAATGAAGTTTCAATGTGGTAATATAGAGCCTTTACTTGGCTTCGTTGTGAGTTCCCACCACCACCACCACATGCTTACATGGCTAGCTAACTACTCTCATATTGTGCCCCAAAACATATTATGCTTTTCCTGCAACTCTCCCCTGATGTGTACTGCCCCAATTAGACAGATGCCAGCCTGTCCCCCTATCCATTCCTTAAATCAGAACTCTGCAAACTATTTCCCATTCAAATACCTCCCAAAAACTAATGCCATCTATTGTATCTGTAAATTGTTAAATCAGTAATTCTACATTGCAAATGGCATAGTAATTTGTGATACCTTGTTCCTAAAGTAACACTATCTGTCATTAATAAAAGATCTACTGTACCTACTGTCTGAAACTTGTTAACTCTTTCTTGCTGTTGCAGAGCATTGAATCACCAATTGTACTGGAGAGTGAAGCAACATTCCCCTTGTCACCACTCTGACACTCCCCTTTTCACCCCTCCAACACTCCCCTTGTCACTACTCCAACACTACCCTTGTCACCACTCTAACACTCCTCTTGTGACCACTCCAACACCCCACTTGTCACCACCCTCTATTTTGCTCCTTGAACTGCCTTATTATCAACCATTCAGGCTTAAACTCAGTTCAGGGGCTTCATTGTGAAACTCTGTATAAAGAGTAATGCTGGATTATTGGGATAATAGTATTCAATGTAACCTTCCAAGGAGAGTAACGCTGGAATATTGGTATAACAGTATTAATTTAACCTTTCAAGGTACTGCTTCAAGCCCAAAGCCAGACTTACTGCTACTCTTTCAGTGCATTACTATTAATCACATGGCCACTGAGTAAGTATCAGATGTATCACCCCCATATATGTGGGGTCCTCTCCTAATGGGTACCAGCATATTTCCAAACCTGTGACAGCTTTTTCCTCTCTGGACCTTCACATTCATTTATGTATTTATTAATTTATCCTTCCAGCATATATAGGCCATTTCCTTTCAGGGTGTAGATCCATCCCCAAGGGTATATACGTCTGTGCCTGCCAAACAGATCTCATTTAATTGCAGCTTATGACTAAGCCTAAACCCTGCCAGTCCTTTACTTTATCCAGTTTACCCCATAATCTGACACTTAATGCCCAGCTACTAAAGCTAAGTGATAATATCCGGATGAAAAGAGCTTAATGCTATTGTTTGTATTGTTGTGATTCCTGCCGCACATGAAGGGTGTAATTCACTTCGTATTAAATGTACTTCTTTCAACTTGCAGAGAGGAGTTTGGTTCCTGTGGTCTGTTTTCGTATTTAAAGTTGTGTATTCATTTGCTGGTGTGGATTAAATATTTGTTAATCACCATAGCTCTAAACCTGGAAACATCAAACATCTGGACAAAAGTTCATGAAAGGTATGTACAACCAGCCAAAAATCTGTACTCTGATTAACATAAAATTTGAATACAGGATGATGTAACCCCACCCACTCTGGTGGAATTGTGGGATACCAACATTCAAACACAAATTGCAGAACAGACAAAATATTAAACACAAAATACAACCAGAACAATAGTGTTTATATTAACATTTGAACTTGTATCAAACTTTGAACTTGTCTAAAACCAAAATACAATTTTCTTTTATAAGAATAAAATTAACTGCTTCTACAGTACTAATATTAAATAACATAACATGATATAACCAGAATAAAACTGTTTCATTTATTTACAATGCCTTTGATACAGTGCCATGTTATGAGTCGGACACTCTGTACCGGTTGGTTGCAGTCCCTCTGATTCTAGCTTTGACCTCCATTCAGACTTCCCTTCTCCTCACCCACCCCTCCCAGATACTTGAAGCTGTTAACCTGATACACTATTTTCTTTTCTATCTCAGTTCTCAGCTTCTTCTAAACTCCACCATTTGCTGCCATTACAGTGTCTTATCTGTACAAAGTTTCATCCCATATGGCTTCAGTTTTGCATTCCATTCTCCTGTCCTTTGCTGAAGTTCTTGCACAGAGTCTGTCTGTACTGCCACATCATCTGCATACAGCAGCTTTGTTGCTCTGATGCCTCTGACCTGTTTGCTAATGTAGTCCATCACCAGTATGAACAGCAGTGGGCTCAGAGTTGAACCTTGGTGCACAACTATTCCAGCTGGAACCCACTCTGTGAGACCAACCACTATTCGCACTTGAGTCATTGGGTCCTTATCTACAGCTTGCCCTAAATCTATCAATGTTTCTGGGACTTTGAACCAGTGCAGGACTGCTCAAATCAGCCTTGTTGGGACCTTATCATATACTTTCTTCAAGTGTAGGAAGGTATGTCCTGTAAAAACCAAAGGGACATGTAACAAACCTAAATGATGAGGGTGATGTGTTTATCAGGAAATAGATGAAATGGGCATGTCTGAAGTGTACCTGTACAATGCTAGTTATGCAAAAAGGTAACTGCTCAAGTCCAAGGGACTCTCACCTGCCATTATTTTCTGTTGCTCAATGGGACGATGGACCTCATAACCATTATGCATACAAACACTAACAAGTATCATTTACAAACACCAAGCAACATCTCTGTAGACTACCACTGGGAACATAATTTATTCATATTTTAATTTTAAGCAGCATATTTTGTTTTGGTGTTAAACAACAAGTCCTTAGACCACTCCCTGCTTTTATTAGAAAAGACAACCAGCTTACCAGTGGCATAGCTAGAGTTTGTGCCACCCGGGGCTGTCATTGAGTTTGCCGCCCTTCCCCCTCACAAAATCATGGTCAAATGGGCCCCCCATACAGAGCCCTCCCCCCTGCAGCCATTCCAGTGTCCCAATACTTGACTATTTCTCCCCATTTACCATAAACACTGTAATGTGAATACTGTTTTACTTCTACAATGATTATTTGGATTTCATTTAAAACTTTTATGTTAATTGTTATAACACAAACACTGATAGACATCAAAGCAATACAGTCTCACAGACTTAACATAAAAATGTCTCTGCCCTTGAAACTCACATTCATTGGAACAGTATTGAAACCCATATTCAAAGAAAATGCATCTGGCCAGTAGTGGATAAAGTTTACCTTTGGGCTGTTTTCAAATCAGAGGCCCCTTACACACATATCATGCAAACATACATGTGTTCTTTGATTCACCTTCCTGATTGTATTAAATTATATTCCTTCTATAATACAGCACACTTGTTAGCGCGTGTTTTAAATTTATTGTTTTGAACATTTTTCCAGTAAGCAATGAAATAAAATGTATAAACCAATAATGACAAAACTGCCCACTTCAGAACATTTCCATCATAAAGGTCTACTCAAACTTTTGTCATTACAATCCACCAATATCAATAAATATGCACAATCTCTGTAGAAGTAAAAGTCATCTAAATAATTCCACATTAAAGAGATCTGTAACTAATGAAGAGGTTGCTGTTAGCAAACAACTTTATATTTCATTGTTTCATCTTGAAGAATAAATTGCCTATGTTACATTAAAAAATGATAAGCTAGTAATATTGCAATAGGGAATGGATGGCTAACTGATACAGGTTCATAATTACTGGATATCTCCTACAAAGGAGGATATACTCAGGACTGCAGCATCCACCCCCTTTAAAGTACATCATAGTATAGTATCAGCAATCCATCCATTTACTGTGGGAGTAGAACCCACAGCTTTCTGCATCAGAATCAAGAATACTACCTGGTTTTGTGCTACTAACAATGCAAGCAGGCTTTGCATAAGTAGCATTAAACTTATCTTCCCCTGAGGCTCTCAGCTCCCTGTAAAATCCACTTGACACTCAACTCTCTCTCTTTCAGCTTTGCAGCACAAGAAATTTGGAGAAAGCCAAAATTTACTTGGGGGGCAAAGGCCCAAAACTAGGGACACATTTTAAATATTGCTTGTATAATCTTAGAAAGTTGCTAGAATAAAATGTTTTGTGTTACCATGCGTTTCTTGAAAGATAAGAAGACAAACATAAATGGCTATCATTATTTAGTGAATTCATTTCTCACTGATTTGCCACAAAACCACAAATTTTAAGAGGAACAGACCAAAAGTATAAGTCAAACATTCCAGACATTCTGTGAAAAGCTGGACAGTTGAGAGCTATGGAGGCAACTCCTTGAATCACAAGTGTTGGTTTGGGTAGAGAATTAAGGCTCTTATTTCTTGTACCTAAGGTACAGGGTATACCTAAATGGGGCATTTTACGCGCACACACACACACACACACACACACACACACACACACACACACACACACACACACACACACACACACACACACACACACACACACACACACACACACACACACACACTTTAATTAAAGTAAATGTGACAAGTGCCACCCGGGGTGGGATGCCCCTACCCCCGCCCACTCAGCTACACCACTGCAGTTTACCTTTTATGCAACATACAGAGATGCTTCAGCTTTTAAATGTTTAAACACCAGATAAGCAAAGCACACAAAAAAAGTAAGAGTCAGAGGATCATCTTAAAGCCACTATTCTGCGTTTGTTTATTGTTCTGTTAATGCAAGGAAAAAGGGGTGATAACTGAGAACACTTGACAGATAGTACTAGTGCCTCTATGTAAAGGATATAAACTACAAACATTTCCGAATGATTAACGAGCAGTAAGGTAAGGATATTACTACTGGCTTCTTCTACAAGCTGCACACCATATCTCTGCTTACTTTTACTGTCATTAGTCTTGGATAGTTTGCATTTACCAGGTAAGGGTTTCATTCCGTTTATTCATTTGAGGACCACAAAAAAGCAGTGAACAACCCATTTTAAATGCTGTTCTTCATTGTCTGGGACTGGGTGTCGGACAGTCTGACTTGATCCTGTAGAGCTCCGGGACCCATCCTCAGTATGATCGCTGCTGTAGTGCTGCCTGCTGTCCTGCCCTTTCTCCCATCTCTGCTATTCTAAATCCACAAGGTGATGTATATACGAACGTACATACTTATAGTAAAAAAGTAAACAAACAAAGACACAGTCTGAGCCTTCAGGTCAGTTTCTGATAGGCTGGCAGTCTACCTCACAAAGCTGAAGTCATTGCGTGTGCCCCTGTGCATGATGACGTCAGCAACAACTTAACTAAAAAATAAAAAAAAATTAAAAAATTGAAAAAAAAAAAAAACGGAAATTGAAGGTACCACTCGGGAATTTGTGGCACCCCATTATTTTCTCCTCAAAATCAGTAAATACCAATGAATTCAGTATGGTTGAGAGGTATGTTCATCACTGTTTTTTTGTTGCTTAGTTACCCATTGCTTCTCCGGGTCATTCCTGTGTACCACTGCTTTTTCTACCATTCCCTGTGTGCCTTTTTTGTTCTGCTCCATCCTGCTCTGCTGTTGAAAAGAGATCATGCCTGGCTACCTGTGGCTTTTTATATTCTTCCTCTCCCTACCCATTTACCTTTACACAACCCCCCTTTCCTCATTATAACAGACTTTTTGCATTGCTGCCCCCTCCCCCATCTCATGCATGCTATTTTCCCAAGGCAATGTAGCTGTATCTATGATTCCTTAACATGCTCTCAAAGCTAAAGTTGTCTCATGGACACACAGCAATAAACCCTAACTATGCCCCAAACAACCTGAGTCTGGTTAATAGTTGGGCACTGGAGAAGCAAAATTAGGGGTAGTGGGTGGGAATAATTAGGCAACACCAGCTACCTCAATCTGAGGGGAGAAATACATGGTCCTACTCTGCTGTGTATGCCAGTAGCAAGTAAAGGCCGTAGGTAACTGAAAGCAGTGAAACTGAGGCTAAAGGTTTGGTGCTAAATGCACCAGTTTTGGTAACCCATACACAGCATATGGAGAGGGGCAGACACCAATAAGGGGGTGGCATAGTAAGCTCTCACAGTGATGTAAATGGCTACATCAGCCACCTACGGTGATGGGTTAGTACTAATAGAAATTCCCACACAAGCTGCACTAAAAGTGATGTAGCCACTGGATGAGGGTATTATGTAGTGTCCATATGTGGAGACACAGTTCCTGAAACATGGGTAGCTCCCACTTAGATGATGGCACTCCCTTCTTTGATGATGCACAGTTGAAAAAGTGCAGACAAAGGCATAAACTCCTCTATGTTGGCCTAGATAATGGACCTCTCCAATTAACTTTCACCCTTGTGCACGTAGGGACCCTTGCTGTGAGGGAACCAATGGGGTCAAGACTGATAGGAGGAGAGCAGCTGATGGCCGGTAGGCACAGATGGAAGAACATAATATTTTAATTGCATTTATTTAGATTTTGTTTCAAAGCTCTCTGCATTTTTGTTTAAGATAAAAACATTCTATATAACTTAAATACATGAATTAGTGAGCATATTGAAAAATATTTAAAAATATTATTTTAGTACAATACAAAGCAAAGAGGTATCAGTACCAAATTTCACTGCAACTTACAAAATATCACCTTAAAATGTTCAGCTTTTGGGTTCTTCCACTGTATAGTCAGGAGCAAACACAATCATTGGGGTACGGGTGTACTTTAATCTCCACTTATAAATCAGTTTAACATAATATTCCAAGCTATGGACAAGGAAGTATTGGGTAAGCAGATCTTCACCATCTCTTCCTCCTCCTGGCCAAGCATTTGAGTTGATATGTTAGGTCACTCTTAGGTATTGCAGTCATTTTAATCATAGCAACAGCGGCTCTCTGTAAAAGCACAGTTACATATTCTAGGAAAAGATATGCAGCTATTTAATCAAGTTTCTCTTTTCTCCTTCTGCTATGTAATACTCTAACATGACAACAGTCTTCTTTCTTTCTTTCATATATAAATCTGGGTACGTCCTTTTATTAGACATTTTATCACTGAAGAGTAACACTTCACTTCTCATAGTGGCTCATGTCCTTCTGGCTTTCTGGAACTTTCACCTCTTCATATATAGTAACTGACGTAGGCGACTGCAGTATCTTACTGTGTCTCTTCTATAAAAAAAATGGACAAAAGCCAAAGTTACAAAATACATTTCAAAACATGAAATTCTTAGCAATGAAAATAATTCATTCAGTGGTCAGGAAATATTTATATTGTCTGTCATGCCGAAACAGGAGTGTCTCTAAATATTAAACTTATTTTACTAGCAACAGCATGATACCAAAGAAATAGGAACTGTCCAATACATTAGCTTTAGGGCTGCTAGATTACTCCAGATGATTTCACTTGTATTTGCGAAGTGATAATAGGACTACAATGCCAGTTTATAAAGTCATAGTCACCAAGGATCATGTTGAAAATGTATGTGCCATATCTTACTATTCAAATGTCTCTAAAAAGATGTTATGATTTATTCTGAGAATTGCATTTCTTTGTAAACAACTTATGCATGACTCGAACCCACAACAATGCAATTCTATATTCACATTATTTGTCATATTTTTCGGATTTATACCAGAACCTCCTTTAATTCGAGGGTGGGGGTTGACAGTTTACTTTAACTGATTTCATTTATTTATTCCCTTTGTAATCAGTGAAAATTTACTTTGATGTCACTGTGAGTGCTGGTTTCAGGAAAAAAAAAGCTGTTCATATTCTTGGGGTGTGAACAGCACTAAAATTTCCTTTAATTTTTAACTCGGACATTATATATATGGATCTATTGTCCAGCATCTCCTTCATCCTCGTGATATATGTCAAAGCAGCATATGTAGAAGATGGCAGTCACATTTGTGAAACACTATTTAAAAATTTAAAAATGTATAAATGGTATGTATGCCTTAACTGTCAAAACCCATTGAGTGTTATTTGCAACCATATTAGGTTGTTTCAGTATGACTGATTTAAATAAGTTCTTTCAACAATGTTGATGTAATCTCAGAAGATCAAATTCAGCCTACACTGTTGTGTATTTGGCTAACTCCGAATGTACCACTCATACCTGCAGTGTAAGTACATATACCACTTGTAATATATGTGTAAAATATATGAATTCATAATGCTGTAATAGGGTGGTGCAGTGGCTCAGCATGTAATATTGCCACCTCACAACAAGAGGCTTTCCAGTTTGCTTTCTGGCTGTTGAGTCTTGTGTGGAGACAGCATGTCCTCCCTGTGTCAGGTGCACTGGTTTCCTTCTACCTCTGAAGACAATGCGGCACATTGATTGATGATCTTCCAAACTGTAGGCATGCTTGTAGTGCATGAGTGAGTGTGTGCATGTACATTCTGCGATAAACTGTCACACTGTCCAGAAGGAGCCTCAGAACCTTGCATTTACTGCCTACAATACGATCTGGTATCCATATCCACATGACCCTGAAGAGGTAAAACTGACAGTGTAAAATAGATAATGTCCGGATATGTCTTCAGAAATCTACAGTAAATATGGAATTTACCAAATATAAATCAAATCCAATACAGTGAAACTGTGGTAAATACTTAGCTTACTTGGATTTTTACTACTGAATCACAGTGTGAAGAATCAGAAGCTTTTGTTATAACAATAAAAGACAGACGCAGACACAAAGGAGCTTCAAGTTTTAAGAAACCAAGAGACAAATGAAATGCACCAGTGCCACAAGCAATAAAAGACAAACTATTAGCTTTTTGTTCGGTTTGGTAAATGGATCTGTCTTTCTGGCAGTTAATGTAAAAGACTAATGCTATTATCTGTTAATGAGCTCCTTCTGAGGTGCAGAGTTTGAATCTTTCCACCTTCATTTACCTACTGTGCTGACTTGAGCAGGTGACTTAATTAGACAGTGCTTTGGGACAATTGTGACTTTAACTACCTATGAAATGTGAACCTATGAATCCATCTGTTTCCCTACATGTGTTACAGAAATGTATTTATCTATCCATCTATAAATACACACACACATCTATATAATACACTCAAACATATTATCTCTTAGTGTGTGTGTGTGTGTGTGTGTGTGTGTGTGTGTGTGTGTGTGTGTGTGTGTGTGTGTGTGTGTGTGTGTTTATGCCTATATACATATATACAGAGAGAGAGGGGGAGACACACACCCCTAAAAGAAGCTAGCATGACTTCAGAGAACTATATATTTACAAACTTAGCACTTTGTGACAGGTATGCAAAATGTTGAGAAAGTAAGCTAGTGGAAAAAGAAAAAAGTATATGAGAAATTTACAGGTGGAAAGTGAAATCAATATATGATAAGATGGTTGTTGTGGTCCGAGATGAATGATAAATGTGGTATTTGCATTTGCTCTTTACTCACCATCCAGAGGCAGTGGCATAACCAATAGCATTCTAGCCTTTGGAACAGAAGGCTGTAGGTCTGATTCCCATAGCAGGTTGATCATTTAGTGATGCTGCAGTGCACCATAAGGGGGCACTGTACTAATAAGTGTGTTATCCTTTGGGTGAGTTGTTAAGTGACTGTCCTATCTGCCTGAGTTGGTGGTTGTTCAAATAGATATAAAAGACCTCACAGCACCTAGGAAAGGAGTAATAGAAGCTCCTGATGCCCTGGCCAAATTTCCCCTAGTAGTGCAAATGCTATCTTAGATGCCCCCTGAAAAGTGGCTGCAAGCCTAGTGAGACCATTCTGGTCAACAAAGGATAGAGATCCTCCCTGGACAACATAGAAACATGTTTTTTGCTGCAGTCCGTACCATACCTCTCAGTTGTCCAGATTTTTGCCTCATATTTTTGGTCTGTTCCTCATAACATATTGGATTTCTGGCAAATCACTGAGAATGGAAATCAAACAATATTTGCAGCCCTTTGAGTTTCAGACTTCATGCCCTTCAAAATGTTCATGCTAATGGAAAGCCTGTTATTCTATCAACTTTCTAAATTTTAAGAGGAATGCATAAAAAATTGCCCCTACTTTTGGGGCCTTTGTCCCCTCCATTTTTATGGCTTTGTCCAGATTTCTTGATCTAAGAGGTTGAGAGATATGAGTATTATGGATTATAAAATGGGATACAGATTTATTTATTTTTTTTTTTTTTTTTTTTAAACAGGTTTATTGTTTTAACATATAAGAGAAATATCCTAACAATATCAGAAACTTTATGTTGTAAATTTAATATCAAGTAATCAATCAGTGTTGGAATAGATTCTTTAACTGTTATAGACATTAGATCTATTTTATTAATGAGATGTTGTCTAAAGGTCTGAACCTCTAACCAGCAAGTTTCTCTTAGATCAAATTCTTGTTTTAAAAATCTAGATTTTTAACTTTATTATCAGATATCAACTGATACCAGTACTTTAGATCATTATCTATAGCTAAATGATAACATGGAGTTATTTACAATCATATTTTATTAGTGTATTCAGTTTCTTGATAATTATTTTTGTAGGTGGAAGTATTATTGATTAATATTATCATTTTAATAATTGTAAGTCTCTCCTCCATAGTAAAAAGGTATTAAAAGATTTTGTATATTACGAAAACAGGTATTCTTATTTTTATATATAATAGATTTAAGATCTTTAGAGAGTATTATACCTAAATACGTTATCTGACCTGAATTATATTTAGTAAAATCACTAATGAGAATATTTTATATATAGGTAGTATTTTAGTTTTTCTTCATTGAATATTAAATCATGTTGTATTTTCGTCTATTTCAAAACCCTCTATGTCAGTACTTTTTCCATTACTAAAGTGAATAATAGTGGAGAAAGTGGACATCCTTGCTTTGTACCTTTAAGAATGGGTATTTTTTGTGAAACATATGTTCGTATAAATGCTCAATTAGATTTACAAATGCATCTGAGAAGTTTGTGCACTTCATTAAGGTAAACATATAGTCCCAACTTACTGAATCAAATGCTGAACTTATATCAAGACTAATAAGTGTTAAATCTTTCTTTTGATACTCATAAACATTTTATAATCAACATCATCTAGTTGGATCTTTATTAGGTTTGAAATACTTAATCTGTTGTTTATTAAGCTTTTTATTCATGTTTGTGGTTATAAACTTCTTTATTTTATCTTTAGGTTCCATGTTAATGTTATCATCCAGTATTTCTGGTATACTAGAAACATTCTTCTTTTTTCTTAGAGAAAAGATTTCTTTGATATGGTTTTGTTTATTCAACCTTTTTGTTTTATTTTAAAGTTATTTTAACTTTATGAGTTAAAATTTCTTTGTATTTCTCATTTAGTTTGTTTATTTCTTCAATAACTTTCTTGTCTATAATATTTTCTTTATTATTATGTTTATAGGAGTCTAATTTACTTTGAATATCTAACAATTCCTTATCCCAAGATTTCCTTTTATTATTATACCATCTGATACTTTGTCCATATAGATATGATTTTAAGGCATCCCAAACATAAACAATGGAGACTTCAGGAGTATTATTTATGTCTAAAAATGTTTTACTTCTGAAAGTATATATTCTTTATAGTCTTTTAGTTGAGTTAAGTATGCTGGTATCCTTTTGATCTGAACATTATGAGTATTTTTTATCATGAATTCAAAAACAATTGAATTATGATCAGATATAGGACATGAAATGATTTTGGAATTAATTAAATCTGTTACCATCTAGTTAGAAATAAAGACCCTGTCTATTTTTGAATAAGTTTGGTATCTGGGTGTATGGTAATGATTTTGAATCTATCTGATTATTAATATCATTAAAATGACAAGAATTAGCAAAATCATTTAAATGTTTTGCATTAGATGTAATTCTTCTTGGTAGTATCACTTTCATGTAGTATACAATTAAAGTCACCAGCTAAAATAATATATCCTATAGAGAATGATATGATCTTATCAAGATGATGTTTCACTGTATTAATACCAATTCTAGGTATCCAATATATATTAATTAAAGTGTAAGTCTTCCCATTAATTTGTATTGTAACCATACAAAACATGCTTTTGTCATCCTGATAAGACTTAATGGTTTTAGGAATGGGCATACTTTTATTCCATAAAATAGCCACTCCTCTTTTTTTCTGAGTGTGCTCTGAACTAACCAATACTGTATATTTGTTTGTGGCTAGTTTATCAATATCTTTTTTCAAAAGATGGGTTTCTTGCAGGAAGACTAAGTTGGCCTTATGTAAATTAATGTATCTTATTAGGCTTGCCCTTTTACATGGATTATTCAATCCATTAATGTTTAAAGAAATTCCTTTTAAAGATGTCATTTGGCATTTTTAAAACTTAAGAATCTTATGATCAAAATAACAAATAACAAGATAAGTAATGTTACATCTCCTCCTTTAGGTGTACCTTTAAATATAGCTGTATTTATTGAATCTCTTATGGGATTTGGATTCAATTTTGTTTGTAGTGACAATGAATGAACAAAATATATTGTGGATGTCAAAACTATATACAAATAACAATGAACAAGTGAAAATAATGTAAGGATTAAACCTTGCATCCAGCCTGGAGTTATAAACTCCAACTTAGAGTAGTATTTACCACTCAAGTTAACTCCCTACCCTAAGCAGCAGTACCTCAGCTACCACCTTATCAATTTAATACTAGTTATATTTAACTGAGGTTAACAGTTTTCAATTCAATTATCTAGCAAGACAAGACTACACATTTGGGAAAACAGCATCATATAAACTAAAATAAACCTTTTTTTTTTAAAAACTGTTCATACTACTATATACATCCATGTAATATAAAACACTTGTATTCAAATAGCATTCAAATAATCTTGATGTTAGAAATCAAGAGGAGAGAAAAATAAGTTCTAACATTCATTTAAATCAAAAATATGATTCAGACATTACATATATTAAGATGCATCTATTTTCTGTCATGTAAATGCAATTAAAAAAACTTGAATTGCTTGTATATGAGCATAGACTCACCCTCATTATTGTCAATAGAATAAAATATTGTATTCATAGAAATTGTTATAAATCATACTGCATAGTTATGCAGATTCTCAGAAACACTTATATACATATATACATACACACACACACACACACACACACAATATATATATATATATATATATATATATATATATATATATATATATACATATACACACACACACACACACACATATATATATATATATATATATATATATATATATATATATATATATATATACATACACACACACACACACACACACACACACACATACATATATACATATATATATATATATATATATATACACACACACAAACACACACACACACACACACACACACACACACACACACACACACACACACACACACACACACACACACACACACACACACACACACACACACACACACACAATATATCTGATCTCACTGTGTCCCTATAATAAATCTGTCTGCTTTATACAAAATAATAAACACATTTTAGTAACCAGATTTTACAACCATGCTATACTACTGCTTTAAAATATATCACATGACAATTTCTTCCAGTATAGAGTTATAAAATTATTTATGCTTTTCAATCAGATGAATTAAATGAGTTATAGTAATGTATATGTTTGGAACATAAGTTTTTAACACAAATTATTAAGCTGCTGTTAAGTAGATTTTCAAAAAACACTTGAATAAATGTTTCATTTTCTATGCCTTCTAAAATAAGACATTTACTTACTAGAAGAAACTGTATCATTTAAATTCATTATAACTGACATATTTTATGAATTATAACATAGATATTTAAGTAATTATATAAAATAACTCACATTTAGATGTTAAAGAGTTCATTTTCCTTCACATAGTGGCATTTGTATCATTTCTATTTCTTGGTAGAGTGTCATTCCTGAATCTGTGATGTGTCAGTGTGATATCTAGGTCAAAGGTGAGACTAGCTGCTTTCAGCTTCTCTGTGAGAATTCTGAGAGTTGAAGCTTTTGAAGTAGCTCATGGACACTGTGCATGAGACAGCCCACATCCCAGATTGTCTCTCTTAACATTTTGAAACTTATTAAAACTAGTGACAAACATTCATTTAGCAGTGTAAATGCATCTAAACATGACAAAACCTTCACAATGTATTTTACAGGTTATTACAGCTTCTATGTAAGTGAAATTAAGCCCAACATTATTAATAAGTAATAAAACTCAATATTTTTGTCCCAACTCAATTTTTATGCAAATCTTATTATTTACTGTGTCTATATGATCAAAAGCATTTCTATATATTAATAAAGAAAAGAAAAAGAGAGTAGAAAGTAAAAGGGTGTAAGGCAGAAATAAAAAAATGTAAGAGAAATCTATAAGAAGTATATACAATGGAATATTACTGTTTATATTAATAGAGTTAAAATAAAACATATTATTTACTATTATTTAGTTCTAATTATTATTAGTTAAAGCATGACAGATTATTTATAAACAAGCATAAGCAGTGTAATCAAGAAAGTATAATTAGGAATAGCATTTGAAGAACATATAAACTTTTTACAAGGAATAAATATGTTATTATTCTGTTAATCATATTTTCATTACTCTTCTCTCCCTGCCCTCCCCCACCCTTTACCCACTACATAATCTAAATAGAATGTCATTGTTTAAACAAAGAAAAGAAGAAAAGAAGAAGAAAAAAGATAAAGAAAAAAAATGTATCAAATTACTGACCTTACTTCTCCTTTTCAGAAAGAGAAACCAATTGAATCACAACTTGCCATTAAATCTCCAGGTATTTTGACTAGTTATGAAACAAAACATTTTTTTGCACACAGAGAATAACTTTGAATAAATCTTTTCAAAATATTTGTTGCTTCTTGGAAATGCAGGAACTATATTTAAAAAGATTAATAATGAAATAAAATGATGAGAGAAAAAAACATAGAACAAATCATTTGTTTTTAGTCTCTTCTTCTTCTCTGAAGTCTTCAGTTTCAGTTGCCAGTCTCTTTAATGAAGGACTAGCCCATTCCATTTCTTCTATTTTATCCAAAATCTTATTTTTTGATAAACAGTAAAGCAGAGTCTAAGTCATCGAAAATTTTAGGACCATCAGGAAGGAAGATTTTAAGCTTGGCAGGAAACAGAAGGTATGTTTTAAACTGTGCTTTTTTAAGCTCCCTTATTAGTGGCAGAAAAACATTTCTTTTAGCTATTACCATGGAAGAATAGTCATTGTCAAAATGCACAGTTGTCTCATTAACCTTAACAGGAGCTTTAGCCCAAGCAGATCTAAGAACCATCTCTTTATCAAAAGATGATAAAAATCTAACTATAACTGATCTAGGATAGCTTTTGTTAGAGTTAGTATTAGCTATAGATCTATGTGCTCTTTCGATACCAAAAGAGAATGCTTCTGGTAAGTCTAAAGTTTTAGGGAGCCATGTTGTTAAAAAGTAATATTGTTACTTTCAATATTTTCTGGCAGTCCAAAATCCTAATGTTAAGATCTATTTTCCAGGTCATCCAGCTTTGTTTGTAAATGTGTATTTTGTTTCAGCAGAAACTCAATGTTGATTTCATTCTATTTTCCATGTCATTCACAGCTTCTTCTATGCCTGTCATCTGGATCTTCTGTTGTTGCAGGTCTATATGTAACAAGTCTATTTGTTTTGTAGTTTTTTCTATGAAGGTGTCTATTTTAGTATCCATTTTATCCATCTTAGCAGTAAGTTGCTGGATTATAATTATCAGAGACTGAAGTTCTTTCTTGATGCTGGAGTCTTGAGAATTTGTCTTACTGGAACTCATTTCAGACTGATAAACTGACAGGAAAATTTCCAAAGTGATTTCTGACAGGAATATTGTTAAGATTTCCTTACTTTTTTAGATAAAGTTCAAGAACTATATAAAACAAACATATTTAGAAAGAAAATTACTTCAAAAATGAATTTTTTAAGTAATTAATTCCTGTCAGTGTAATGAAATTGGTGGAGCTGAAGAAATCTGCTGCTATCCTGTGTTCATCCTTGGCCACGCCCCCCGGATACAGATTTTTCTGTATGTGTGTTCTGGAATGGTTTTTAATGCTTCCTAAGATAAGTCAGATTTGTCGTAGTTTTTGCTCTGGGCATCCTGGAACATTTCTGCAAAAAGTAAAGTAGGCCACCTTACTAGAGATACAGCAGTGGGCAATAATGGATAACACTGGCAGGGGCTAGTGTTTTTGTGTAGTTCGCAGAACATTATAGCAGTTGCATGACATCTAGTTGCCACTGCATATCATTTCAGCCACAGCTCTCAACTACTTTGCTCAGTAAACAGGGTCACAGCTAAAAATAATTGGTAGTAAACCCATTATTGCTACTCATACCTCACAAGTGTACCTCATTATGAGGAATGTACCTCATTTTGAGTCTTAAAAAGTTCACGTTCCTCACTGTTCCACACCTGAAGGGCATGTTACACATTCAGTGTTAAGAATTTTTCTAATTAATGTCACTGACAGCCGCGAGATATACCCAGCAATAATGAAAAGCATTTTACTTTTATCATATTTAGTGGCAGTGACAATTTCAGGTGATAACGGAGAATGCTGGAGTTTGCATGACCACATCACTCAGTCTTCTGTATTTCCACTTATGTGTGGTCCGGTGTTCTCCTTTATTGCCCAGCAGTGAATTATGTTTATTTTTCTTATTTATTTAAATTTGTTTACTGGGGTGGAATACTGATCAACTTGTGAAGAGAAGAAAAGTCTTGAAGAGAGAGAGAAATGTCGAGAATGGGGTCTGTTTAGAGATAACAGATGTTTATCATCTGTAAAGTGACATGAAAGTCAAGAGTCAGAACTTTGAAAAGACTTGGAGAGAGAGAGAGAGAGATGTAGAGAATGGGGCCTGTTTAGAGATAACAGATGTTTGCCATCTGTAAAGTGACATGAAAGTCAAGAGTCAGAACTTTGAAAAGACTTGGAGAGAGAGAGAGAGAGAGAGAGAGAGAGATGTTGAGAATTGGGGCCTGTTTAAAGATAACAGATGTTTGCCATCTGTAAAGTGACAGTAAAGTCAAGAGTCAGAACTTTGAAAAGACTTGGAGAGAGAGAGATGTATAGAATGGGGCCTGTTTAGAGATAACAGATGTTTGCCATCTGTAAAGTGACAGTAAAGTCAAGAGTCAGAACTTTGAAAAGACTTGGAGAGAGAGAGAGATGTAGAGAATGGGGCCTGTTTAGAGATAACAGATGTTTTCCATCTGTAAAGTGACATGAAAGTCAAGAGTCAGATCTTTGAAAAGACATGGAGAGAGAGAGATGTAGAGAGTGGGGCCTGTTTAGAGATAGATGTTTGCCATCTGTAAAGTGGCATGAAGGTCAAGAGTCAGAACTTTTGCAAGCTGTGAAATATACTAGAGACATCAACAGTACTTTACAGAGAAGCCAAAAGTTTCAATGAAATAGTGTAAGGGACTATAAATCATCAACTACATTTTGAGTTGGCTTGTATCATTAAAAGTCTGTAAGAGACTTGAAATGATTTATCTTTTTTAATACTTTTGAGTTTACTTTCTAATTGTGTAAATAAAGCCCATTTAAATATGAAGCGGAGTCTTGAGTGTGGGTCTGGAATGTACTACATTACCAACAACCAATCTTCTTGTAATGAATTTTGGGGATGTCCCTCTGCAGTTAGAAATGCATGCAAAATTTGGATACATCCCACTACAAATCATCATCTTCAATACATAAGCTGTGAAGTTAAAGAGATGGTATGAAAGAATATGTTGCATGCTCTTGGGACAGTGAGAGCAAGGGAGAATAAAGTAATAGACAAGTGGTTTGTTACAGACTGATGTTTACTATTCAGAAAAGGCTGTGACTAGGACAATACACTGGTAGCATATTGGAGTGAGGAATGAGCCAGACAGGATGGCAGGGACCCTTAAACAAAGAGATGGCATTTATACAGCCATCTATGCAATGTTTATAAATGTGCAGCACGGTTCTGTAAAAGACAGATAAAAAAGTATGTTTGATTTATTTTCCAAACATGAAGACAGAACTATGGCATATCTTATAGCATAGCACCTCTTCCGGCTTGTTGAAATAAATTTTTTCATTTTTTTTTAATAAAGAGCCATTCAGTCTGTATGTTATGTCAAAGTAAATCAGTCTATGGGTAGGCGGTTCCCTGATTTCCTATTTATCAAGGAATTTCTGTATTTTTGACAGATGAACATTTTGATGGTATCACTGTATACAGGGATTTGTGGTCCCTGGTTAAATGAACTGAGACAGTTAATGAATCTAAACCTGCCAAAGAAGTGAAAGCCATTTAGAATCTTTAACAGAAAAAAGTCAGGATTTAATAAACTGTTTCCCCAACATTGTCAAAAGACGCAGAAATCTGAACTGTGGAACTTGAACAACAGCAATATGGTCCCTCCAGGGTTGCTTGTTTTGTAGATTTTGGGAAAGCGGATAAATATTGGATGTGAAAATGCCAGCCTTTTGGCAGATACACAAATGGAAGAAATAAGTGGGGTGGTATCCTCAGTTTGGAAGTCATCAGTGTGATCTTTCAGGAGTGTGATAGGATTAAATGTTGGCTGGACAATAATGTACAGATCTTTATGACTATTCAGTGATGTGTAGATCTTGTTAATGAATTTATTTATATTCAAGAAGGCTATACCAGAACACTGCAAGCTAATTTAATGCCAGTGTCTTTTGTTTTCTCTACAGATTTGATTACTATAGGCATGGCTGCTGTAAGAGTTATTATTTGAATCCCTGTGCAAACTAAAGTTAGTATTGTCATTAATACATTGGCATTGTAAAACAGTCAACAACGGCATTAATGTCCTGAGGCGTGGGTCATGCATTTCTCACAAGGCAGTTGCTGTTGATGACTCGAGTAGTAATGCTGTTTTCATCATCACAAACAGCAGGTATGATTCTACTATGAAATGGGTTAAAGTGAGTCTCTTTGATGGAAACATTACATATCAACCTGTAGTAGATCAGTTAACAGACTTGGTCACAAAACAGAGACATTTGTTTTGCAGAGATTATTTATATTCTGTTTCGGGCAGGTTAATAAGCATACACAAAATCAAATTGCTTGGGTTCACCTATCAAGAAACCTCTTCTTGGCTCTGATTCTGATAGAATAATGATGCAAGAATTTTGGCTTTGATGTTCCTCAAAACCAGAAAAAAAGTATGATTTATTTGGTAGATGAAGAATAAAAGAAGGTAGACAGGGGATGTACATTTTACACATTCAGCAGCTTTCTAACAAAAAATGATATTAATAACCTTGGAAAATCTCTTCAAACGCTTTTTTGGTGAAGGCAACACACATGGTTAATTCAAATGAGCATGGATAGAACTTCATATGGAAATAAAATAAGAACACAGAACGTTTGAACAGAAATGATTAATTAATAAAATGTTTGGTTTTATAGATGATGGTAGAAGACAGTCTAAGAAAGGCTTTCTAAATGTAGGCATAAATGATAGACAAATTAAAAAAAGCATCATAAAACTGTGAGAAAAGATTTCAAAGAAAGTCAATAGTGTCACAGCACTGAGACAAACCAAATGCAATGACAGAAAGCAAGCTGCTTCTTCATCATCAGACATAGAAACAAAATATATTTGTATATAAATTCACACTGCCAGTAGAGAGTAAACATTAAAACTAATGTTTCAGCATATTGTCTTCTCCAGAGAGCTTAGATATAAGCAGAGGCAAAGCTGGTGGAATGCTGAAGGAGAATATAAAGCTGCAAGGTAGCCTGAATGGCTACCAACTTCTCAGCAGCTCTGCTGACATTGCCAGTAGCTACAGGTTACTGACCGTGTGGTACAGCATCTAGGCAGGACTGCAGCATGCCTGTGGTCAAAATGATGCCCCTCAGCAGCAAACCACTGGTTTCCAGTGTCCAGTTGTATACAAAGTACCATATGGCATTATTAGTCACAGAATGCATGCCTGAACTCTATAGCATTGTGTCACCTGTAAACATGTTCCCACGTCACATACTACCAGTGACCAGGGTACAGTTCTCTAGTGGAACACAAACATGTACATGTATCATCTTCTGCTTAGCACACCCTTTTCTGTAACAGACACTGACAATGTTGCTTTAAACAAGTCTGGGATGTATCTAGGTTGTAATCTGTGTGTGTGTGTGTGTGTGTGTGTGTGTGTGTGTGTGTGTGTGTGTGTGTGTGTGTGTGTGTGTGTGCACGTGTGCATATTTGCAAACTTTAATTATGTTGTACATATGAATAAATTATAATTATGTTGCGCATCTGAAGGGAATGAAATGTGATTTTAGGATTCACTGCAGGAAACAGAGAAGATGCATATAGCTAGCAAATGCAGACATATAATTTAGTGCATAACAGTAATCTAAATGTTGTACTGAACTTTCCATGCAGGAAAAATGCATGCTTTCCTCAAGAATCTAATAAGGGCTGTTTTTGTTATTCAGAAAAGAAACAATTTGAACCATATTTTAATAAATCCAGCTAAAGGGTAAATACATTTGTAACATGCATATTGTGCCATGAGATAAAACATACCTTTTTTACAGACTCCACCGTTGCATATACTGTCAGCGGTTGATTTGATTTTTGTGCTTTGGTTGCTGGTTTCTAAAAAGAAAGATTTATTCATGGGTTAGGAGACCGTATCTGTTTTCTATAAGACAAAAACAGTTTAATGTATTTGTACCCATATGCTGCTCTTCTGCCTGAAATTGGCAGTCCCTGTGCAACAGTTTAAAATATGCCTCTAGACTACCAAATAATAAGGAAAATACTTACCCAGCTCACCGACTTTTGCAATAACACTAACACAATTGTTTTATGTTATATGATAATTAGACTCACAGAACTCAGTGCTACTATCTTTATGTGTGAAAGATCAGCTATATATGACCCTCATTCAACAGCATGATGGGGTATTTATTTGTATTTTTGTTGAGCACATAAGCCCATTAGACAGAACTTTGCAAAACCCCAGAGAAAGCCGCAAAACAAGTTACCATAAATCAGAAAAATAAGAAAATGCAGCTTTCAACAAATACAAAGATACTGTTCCAAAAACTGTACAGTAGGGATACATAAATTAGGTAGGAACATAGATATGTAATAGCCAGCTGAGATGGTATAATAATGAGAGAGACATTAGATAGTTAGGAGCAGGTATATGAAATAATCAGATGAGAAGATCTAGTGATGAGAGAGAAAGCATAGAGTACCAACTTAGGTTAAAAAAAATGAAATGCAGAACAGTTTATATAGAATTAAGTGAGAAGAAATATTATTTTATTTGGGGTGGGGCAAGAGGAAGTCCAGTTGTCCAGAAGATGCATTTGCTGGACTTTTTAAAAGGATCTGTATGAAAAGTCGGCCTTATAGGCAACGGAATGTCATTCTGTATGTTTGATGCATGACATGAAAATTGAGAGTATCCTGCTGAGTTTGTTGATTTGGTCCCACTTAGTAAACCTTTATTACTTGTGTGACACCCATGCATTGGCCCAGTAATTAAGGAGCCTCAATCCTCACCACTAACACCAGTGATGGGTATCCACATTGGGAAGGATAATAAATACACACACAGTAAAGTACAATTTCTCCTAAGAGCACATAGAGATCATAGTCAGTCTGGGACTGGTTTCTCCCTTTCTCTCAGGATCCCCAATAAGACACCCCACTGGCACAGCTATAGGGTCCAGATCTCAGCCTAGCGGTCAAGCTAAAACCTCCAGCACCCTTTCTGTCCAACCAGTGCTTCATGTCCCTGCCCATGTAGCTGACACACACACACACTTTGAGATATGAATTATATACAAACACACAGACACTCCTTGGGGAGGCTGACAGAGGTTCTCTAGCTGACCCCCTTCTACCCAGACTATATAGTAGTACCACTTGCCACCAACCACTAATATCAGCTACTAATAAGGCCCTTATCAAAGGGTGCCCAATTATTACTGTGCAATACTAATATCCAAATGGTAAGTGTAACTGAACAGCAAGGCTTATTTGGAGTGGCTTACTGCAGTTTCATTATATACATGCAATGTTCTCTAGAAATTAAATTATCTCTACATAAAACAGCCACAGTTGAAAGGTTTAAAATATTTATTAATAAATAATAAAAACACAAGACAATACTTCTTACTACACAGTGTTAGTCAAGAGTTCAGAGATCACAGGAAAATGCTTAAAATAATACAGTAGAACAGTTCTGACATCAGTACAGAAAACAGCTAGATTAGACTTCCTATTTCCTATCTATATCTAAGAGCAAACACAGTTCTAAAATAAACTTGCATATAGAGCAAAGCAGTGCTGGAGATGTTGGATGTTCTGAAGACAAATGCAAAATGCTCTGAGTCTCTCTGTCCTTAAATTGATAACACAGTACCACTGACTCATTTCAGATACATCATTATTCTCTGTTTCCCAGGCTAACAGAAACTCAGAGTGTAACAGCCCTTTTGATCTTGCAGCTGATCAGGAAGCCAGAGCAATAAAATACATTATACATGCAAATTCTAGAAATTAACTCTGGTCTTAAAACAATATGAATAATTCCTTCATTCAGACATCTGGGCTCCGAGTTTTGAGATCAAACAATTATACACTGCTTGACTTATCAGCTTTCCTCCAGCAGAGTGCAATGTGGTTACATTTTTGAAGTTCAACATTTACCATCATTTTCAAGTTCCTATTATAACCTCAAACTTGTAAAAGTTTGAATGTCACATGGTCAACACCATATGATCAAAATTTCACAAGTTCGAAGGTTAAAACAAATGCTCCGTACAGTGCAGAATGGGAAGATTTCCCTTTTCTGCAATGAAGTGTAATCTCAGAGTTGGTATATTTAAGTAGTGGAGGGTGCAGGGGTGGCTTGCCTCCCTGCTCACAGCGTTTAGGTAAGTTTTTCTTTTTTTTTTCATTTTTATTATATATTCAATGTTTCAAACTTCACTCATATGGTGTAGATCATATGAAGTTCAAACTTTTGAAACTTTGAGTATATAATATAGACCTTAATTTTCTTATATTTAAGAGAACAAGCATGTGGCTTACATTGATATTTACAAAGGACAGAATTATCTACAAAATTCTATCTGGCTAGGCTGGCAGCCTTCACATATCTTCACAACTTGATTGTAGGGTTCTGTTTGGAATATTCCATGTAAGAATATTGGCCAAGGTTTGGCATTTTTCAGGGTTGTGGATTAGAGTTTGTGTCATATTCAGCAGAGAGTAAGACAAGCAGTGAGGACGTTCTGAGTAGAAGTGCTCTTTAAGGTTAAACAATGATGTGACCTGTACAGCAGGTTAGCTGCAAAGTTTGCAGTTTTGTTATAGTACTGTTCTAGTAGGTTCAGTTGGGTGGTTTGTAGATTGATAAGTATAAGGGCACCATACAGAAGGGTTGGAAGTAGATTTGCCATAGCTATATGTACTTTTCTTTTAGTTAAAATGGGTTAATTCTATAGAGGAGACCAAGTTTTTGTTATTTTTTTTAACTGCTTCTTTTATATGGAGATCAAATGTCATATTTCATCAATTACTATTCCTAACAGCTTGGAATGTGAAGCAGTTTCAGTTGCGGTATTGTTGGAAGAGATTATGGTGAAGTTGTGTTTGTTCTCCTGGAATGTTTTAGGAGTAAAATAGAGAAGTTTGGTTTTTTTTGGAAAGGTCAGTGGAAGCTGGGAGTTATAAAACCAAGCCTGCACTTAGAGGAGGGATTCTTTTTAACTTGCAGTAACTTTTCAATATTTTTAGTTAAACAGAATCACCTGCATACTGTATTATAGAGGCATTTGGTTGATCTGTGCAGGTCATTAATGAAAATATTAAATAAGAGTGGTCCTAGGATTGAACCTTGTGGAACCCATACAGATAGAGGATGGAAGGAGGAAATGTCAGTAGTCCTTTTGACTGCCCGGTGTCTGTCAGATAAATAACGAGAGAACCATGAAAGTGAAGGACTATCTGCTATAAGGAAGAGGAGTCTGTTAAGAAGTTTAAGATGGTACATCGTATCAAAGGTTTTTGACAGATTAAGGAACACTGCTTATATTCGTTTTTTGGTGTTACAGTGCTTGTTAATTTGAGCAAAGAAATGGAGGAGTGCAGTATTGGTACTGCAATGTGGGCAGAAGCCATCTTGGGTAGGAGAGAGTAAATTATTTTTCATTATGCATTTATAGTTGGGGATGAATGTATTTCTCTAGGATTTTGGCTATGGCGAGAGAACAGCAATGGGATGATAGTTGAAGTGTTTAGAGTTTCTACCTCTGTGAAGTGACAAAATGTAAGATTTCTTCCAGAACAGAAGGACATAGATCTTTTTGATGGATCATTTGATTATATTGCTTACTGGTTAGGCTACTGTGTCTGCTGTTAGTTTAATATATTCAGGAGGAAGTTTATCTGGGCCAAGAGTGGGAGGTTTAAGTTTGAGCAGAAGTTTTTTGATGGAAGATGTTTGTATAGGTTTGAGTGAGTCTGAATTTGGTTGTTGAACAGACTGTTGTATAGGTATAGAGGCAGTTGTTGTCTGTCTTTTAAGAGTGAGGCAACTGTCTAATTGATGAAAGTGCTAAATAGGCTAGCCATACTTTCTGTGAAGTTAGTTTTTGTGGGAGTTGAGTTGTACATCCAAGGTGTATGAGTTTATCTATTGATGACTAAAATATTTTAGGGTTAGTATGACCTGTATTTTGTTGACTGGTGTAGTAAGGTGTTTTATCCTAATTAAGAATATAATGCTCATTATTTTTGTATTTCTTTCCCCAACCCTATTTTTCAATGTTCCTTTTGTTTCATACATTTATTTTGTTATTTTTTGTTGTTTGTCTCCATTTCTGTTACTATTATATGCAACAGCACAGAAATCCGCGCCAATCCCACAAATAAGGCCTGTCATCCCCCCCACAGATGGTAGCAGTACCATCACCACCACCTCCACCAGAGGCACTAGGAATACCTGAATTCCAGCCTGACACAGCTGCCCTACTTGCACCACTTGTGTTAGGGAAAGGATGGTAACCTGGTACCTGCTAGTAGCAGTACAAGTGGAGGTGACACTTTTGTTACTCATCAGGAGCTGTCAGAACTTGTGGGGATGATAACAGGAATTTGGATGCCCACATCAGCCATATGGAGAACATGCTCCAGTGAACAATCAGGTCACTTTCCTGCTCAGCACTGACTCCAGCTTTTGAGACAGGACCCAGTTGTAATGGTTCCCAGGGTGACAAATAATCTTGCAGTGTGTCTAGACTGGCAGACATTGTACCTTTGAGCACCCACTCCTCTCTTCCAATCCAGCACTCTGCTCCCTTTTGTGTCTCTCCCTACTTCTGTCCCACTGCTTTATGCTGTGCAATATATGCTCACTGCTGTATGCTGTACAATCTATACTCACTGCTGTATGCTGTACAAGCTATGTCCATTGCTGTATGCTGTACAATCTATACTCACTGCTGTATGCTGTACAAGCTATGTCCATTGCTGTATGCTGTGCAATATATGCTCACTGCTGTATGCTGTACAATCTATACTCACTGCTGTATGCTGTACAATCTATGTCCATTGCTGTATGCTGTACAATCTCTACCCACTGTTATATACTGTGCAATCTATGCCTACTGTTGTATGCAGTACAATCTATACCCACTGTTGTATGCTGCACAACTTCTGCCCATTGCTGTATGCTGTGCAATCTATGCCTACTGTTGTATGCTGTACAATCTATGCCTGCTGCTCTGTGCTGCACAATGTATGCCCACTGTTGTATGCTGTGCAATCTATGCTCAATGCTGTATGCTGTAAATCTATACACACTGCTGTATGCTGTACAATATATGCCCTCTGCTGTATGCTGTACAATATATGTCCATTGCTGTATGCTGTACAATCTATGTCCATTGCTGTATGCTGTACAATCTATGCCTACTGTTGTATGCTGTACAATCTATACCCACTGTTGTATGTTGTACAATCTCTGCCCACTGCTGTATGCTGTACAATCTCTGTCCATTGTTGTATGCTGTAAATCTCTACCCACTGCTTTATGATGTACAATCTATGCCCACTGTTGTATTCTGTACAATCTATGCACACTACTGTATGTTGTACAATCTCTGCCCACTGCTGTATGCTGTACAATCTATGCCCACTGCTGTATGCTGTACAATATATGGCCACTGCTGTATGCTGTACAATCTATGCCCACTGCTGTATGCTGTACAATCTCTGCCCACTGCTGTATGCTTTACAATCTCTGTCCACTGTTGTATGCTGTACAATCTCTACCCACTGCTTTATGATGTACAATCTATGCACACTACTGTATGTTGTATAGTCTCTGCCCACTGTTGTATGCTGTACAATCTCTACCCACTGATTTATGATGTATAATCTATGCACACTGCTGTATGCTGTACAATATATGGCCACTGCTGTCTGTTGTATGCTGTACAATCTAAGCGCACTGCTGTATGCTGTACAATCTATGCCCACTGCTGTATGTTGTACAGTCTCTGCCCACTGTTGTATGATGTACAATCTATACCCACTGCTGTATGGTGTACAGTCTCTGCCCACTGTTGTATGATGTACAATCTATACCCACTGCTGTATGGTGTACAACCTATGCCCACTGCTGTATTCTGTATAATCTATGCCCGCTGCTGTATGTTGTAAAGTCTCTGCCCACTGCTGTATGCTGTACAGTCTATGCCCACTGTTGTATGTTGTACAGTCTCTACCCACTGCTGTATGCTGTACAATCTATGCCCACTGTGTTATGCTGTACAATCTCTGCCCACTGCTGTATGCTGTACAATCTATGCCCACTGTTTTATACTGTACAATCTCTGCTCACTGTTGTATGATGTACAATCCATGCCCACTGTTGTATGATGTACAATCCATGCCCACTGTTGTATGATGTACAATCTCTGCCCACTGCTGTATGCTGTACAATCTATGCCAACTGTTGTATGATGTACAATCCATGCCCACTGTTGTATGATGTACAATCCATGCCCACTGTTGTATGATGTACAATTTCTGCCCACTGCTGTATGCTGTACAATCTATGCCCACTGTTGTATGATGTACAATCTATGCCCACTGTTGTATGATGTACAATCCATGTCCACTGTTGTATGATGTACAATCTATGCCCACTGTTTTATGCTGTACAATCTCTGCTCACTGTTTTATGCTGTACAATCTCTGCTCACTGTTGTATGATGTACAATCCATGCCCACTGTTGTATGATGCACAATCTATGCCGACTGATGTGTCATACAATCCTCTGCACACTATTGTCTTCGTTTTGTCTGATGTCCCCCTCACCATTGTGTTTCCCATCCCTCATTGTGTTAGTCCACATCCTGTCAGTCATGTATGTCTCCAACTTTATATTGTCAAAAAATACATTAAATAAAAGGCCATCTATGTCACAAAATAAATACATTAAATAAAAGTCATGCTCCCTCTCATGCTGCTCAGTTTCCCAGATATTTGACGAATGTACCCATGATTAACTCCAATTGTTCATCATAAAAAGTGTATTTCTTTGGCAAATCATTGAAGACTGCAGCCATAAAATAATTACCACTATTGTTATACTTCACCAGGATTACTGAGCCAAGAAGATGGGAGGTATGCTTATAACCTATTTTCAACATGTTCATTCTTTATTTGCTCAACTCTGTTTGCCTCACCTTTTCATTTTGGTCTTACACTCCTACTTCCAACCTATAATATCATAAAGCAATGGATAAACTCAATAAACACATCCCCACAAAGGGCCAATTAAAAATCATCTTTCTGTGATCATACATTGCATGACAGCTGACAGAGCAACATCACTGCCAATATGTAACCCCAGAGAAATGACACATCTCGTCCTGTGGCAAACATGAAGTAAAATCCTTGAGATGTGCTAACAATATTCCATCATTCAAGTATATGAGCTTAGCACTGAGACACATCACCAAGAAATTATGAAATAAGGTCAAATTAATCATGCTACTGTAATGCCGTCCATGGCCCAATGTAGTCATGAATTAACATGTGCATTATCAGTGTTGAGACTGCATGGTTCTAATCCCTCAAGATGATATATTGTTTTACAGTACTCAGTTGTCATCCTGCAGCTGTATTCCATTTCCCTGAAATGTGTTTTTTTCAGGCACATTTTCTATAAGTACTGTTGCTGTTGTGTTTCATTCCTCTGAAATATATTTTACTGACACAATCCCCACAAATGAAACCATGATATACCTGACAAATGCTCTGGTTTAAGGCATATGAGTGACAAAGGCATGGGTTCAAATCCATTCCAGTGTATTTCACTTTTCTTGCTATCATGTGTTCCGTTATCCTGAAATGAAACATTCCTGTCATCAATATATACATTCTGTCAGGGAGTTTAGCTCTTTCTAACTGAATTTATTTATGGATTCATCTGGCACTGTTGAGCTAAGGAATGGAGAGATATGTTCCTACCCCACCTCCAGCTCACCTTGTATTATGCACCCTGCTTTCTTCCCTCTCTGTCCTATGAACCTATTTCCAGACCTTATTCTGTTCAAGAAATAGATAATCATAATGCATGCATGCCAATAAAGAGCTTATAAAGCATCAGTCATCTGTCTGTGTTCATATGTTGCATGACAGGTCGCTGAGAGCAACATTGATGCACGGGTCTATATTATATGAAGCTTTATAACTTCGAATACCATATGATTGATACCATATGGTCGAAGTTACAAAACTCTGAATAGTTAAAACACAAAAAAAAAAAAAAAGTAACCCAACGGGTTAAAGCAGGGGGGCAAGCCCACCTACATTCCCCACTCCCCCCTGCTCTTTAAATATACCAACTCCAACATTGCACTACAGTGCAGTAAAGGGAAGTCTTCCCTTTACCCCATTATAGTACGGTCTCAGAGTTGGTATATTTAAAGAACAGATACTGTGGGGCATGCAGGGGGGCTTGCTCCCATTCCTACAACCCTTAGTTTAGGGTTTAGTCATTTATTTATTTATTTTTTTAACTATTCGAAGTTTTATAACCTCGACCATATGGTGTCAATCATATGGTATTCTAAGTTATAAAATTTCGTTCATATAATATAGACCCTCGATGCTCATGTACATGAGGAAAAACTCTTTTCACATAGCTTCATAGGTTCATAGGTGTGTACTAGGCTAATGGCCCTGGGGCCTTTACAAGCCTAGCCCATAGAAATACCCTTATATTGTGTCACCCGTCCTTACTTCCCAGTGCCTCTATCAAGTAGAGCCACTGGAGTGATCCCCGGGATGAACTTTCTATTTCACATCCACTCATCAAGATTTCTCTTGAAGAGGGCTAGTGAGGTGCTCTGCTTGACATGTATGGGAAATCTATTCCACAGCATGGGCAGTCTCTGGGTTATGAAACTGTCCCTTCAGCATGTTCTATTGATTGTGGTAATGAGGTTGAGGTCTCCGGAGCATGTGGTGCAGAGGGACTGGGATTTCTTTAGATGTAGCATTTCTAACAGAGCTGGGTCAGACATGGATTTGTAAGTCAAGCAATGATTACCTCTTAGTAGATGATATGAGACAGAGAATAGCTGGAGCTTTTCGAGACTGTCCATGTAGGACATGTGTTTAAGGCCTAAGATCCTCTTTGTAAGGTATTTTGTGGCATCTCCAGCTGTTGCAGCTGTCTAGTGAGGTACATACCAAGTGGGGCATTATACTCTATGACTGGCCTAATGAGGGAAGAGTAGAGAGAAATGATGACCTCTTTCTTCCTGGATGCAAAATCCTTGGTAATGAGATGTGCCACATAGAAGGACTTTCTGACCACAGTGGAAATGTTGTGGTTGAAGGAGAGGTTGCTGTCAACCTGTGTCCCCAGATCTCTTATAATGCCTTCAGTGCTCGGTGGGCTCCCATCGATGTGGTAATTAGTGGGAACTGAGTTTTTCCCAAAGGGGATGACAATGCATTTTTTTGCATTAAGCTTAAGGCCATGGTTTCAACACCAGTCATTGGTCTCAGTGAGGCCTTTCTGTAGGATGTTTGTATCACTTGGGGTGTTAATAATGGCTCCCAGCTTGCAGTCATCTGCAAATTTGGTCAGCCAGAGTCCCTCTGTGTTGACCTGGACTTCTGAGAAGTAGATGCCAAACAGGAGAGGACCCAGGACCGATCCCTGTGGGACTCCACTCATGACTGGTCAGCAGTCTGACTTGGAGTCCGCTACTTTCACACTGTGGGTTCTATCTGTGAGCCAATTTGCAACCCACCTAATGATATAGGGATTGATGCCTAGTTTGTTAAGTTTATCAATAATTCCTGATTGAGAAATGGTATCAAAGGCCTTGGCCAAATTGAGGTAGCCTGTATGAACTGCCTTACCTTCGTCCACCACTGTGGTGACTGACTCAAAGAAGCTAGCCAGATTGAGCAGGCATGATCTACCTTTCACAAAACCAAATTGCATGAGATCTAGAGTTTGGAGATTCCCTGTATCCTTGTTAATTAGGTCCATAATGATGTGCTCCATAGCCTTAATTATCATACTCATCAGGCTAATGGGGTGATAATTTCCAGGGTCTGTAATCACTCCTCCTTTATGGAGAAGGATGACTGTAGCAGTGTGCAATTCAGTAGTGACAAAGCCTGACGTGAGGCTGTGAGTTAACAGAGCACACAGATGTGGTGTCAGTTCACTTTGTAATTCATGTAGAACACAACCAAGGATATTGTCGGGTCTCATGGAAGCTGTATTCCTGGCCTTAGATAATGCAGCTTTAACCTGTGCTGCACTAATGCTGGGTACCTGGCATTCTTCTGGTATTGAGATTGGTCCTTTGGGGAGGAGGGGTAAAGTTGGCACTGAATCTGTCAGCCAGTATGTTGGCAATATCTGCTGGGTCAGTATAGGAAGTACAATTGTGCAGTAACTCAGAGCAAACCTGGGTATTGCCATGGAGATTCTTGATATAATTATAGAAGGTTTTGTGGTTGTTTTTAGTGTCTGCCACAATTCTGTCTTCATAGCTGGCTTTGGAGGTTTTGATGAGGGATCTCAACTTTTTGCTGAGGCTAATAATGGAATTTTTCCAATCTTGGGACTTCACCTTTTTCTGCAACAATTTCTTCCTTCTGTTGTAGAGTTTATTAATGGCAGGGGACCTCCAGACTGGCTTCCTTTATTTGGAGGAGAGCATCTTGGTTCTGTTGGGTATGGCTAGTTCCATACATTTATGTACGTGTTCATACAGTGCATTAGTGTATGGGCTGGATTCACGATGGCTTACACGGAGTCTAAGAGTAGAGTAAGACTCCATGCAGCCATCATGTCCAACGAGCGATCCAGGAACAGCCTGCAGGGGTGTGCAAGAGAGCTCCTAACACATCCCTTACACGGACAGGGCCGGGACATGCAAATTACCTCAATCGCAGCTGAAAGGCATGCAAATGAGGTAGATTTTAGATTCAGGAAACCCAAACCTGTTCGAGTAAGAGTAGTGTTATCTGCAGAAATGTACTCAGTTGACAACTGAGTACCGTTCTGCAAATAGCAAAACGGAGCCGTGACAGCTCGAAATAAAGGTTGCATCCAGTAGAGGAAGCATGCCGATGGCCAAATATATGGCCATTGGCAATGTTTCCTGATGCAAAATGAAAAAAAAAATAATTTATTTTTTTTTGTCCGATTTCCGATGTTTAAGCGTAGCACAGCGTTGCACTAAAGGGCTGTGCTCTAAAAACCAGAAAACTAATAATAAAAATCCACAAATGTGGATTCTATGTGAATTTGTAATGTACAATGCAAGGCAATGGCAGGCTGAAGACAACATGGCTACCGAGTAGGGGTTGCTAAGGGGAGAACCAAGTCTAAGAGATGTAACCAAGCATTAGTAGGCAATCCTATGCAAATGAGGGTAAGGATAGTGAATCCCAAGTCTACATAGCAAATGAGCACAGTCAGTGGAGTGTAAGACTAGGATAAGGGGAGTAACAGAGTAGGATATAGGTGACATCATGAGGGGGTATGTATGAAAGAAGCTAATCTCATTGGAGCAGAGTGGCATGTGTTAGCTGTCAGCTGCTCATCACTGGAAGAGGTGTGTCAGTAGGTATCCTAGCTAAAGTCAAGAAATAGAAGGTGCACACTGTGTCCGCCCCCTGAGGGAATGGAAAGGGAAAAGGAAGCACAACAAACTGTAGAAAGTTAACCAGGGAGAGTCAGCAGAGCTAGCAGGTGGAAATAATCAGAATCAGGCAATCACACAGGCAGTACACAAACCCACCAATCACACAGGCAGTACACAAACCCAGCAATCACACAGGCAGTACACAAACCCAGCAATCACACAGGCAGTACACAAACCCAGCCCAGCCCAGCACTTAAAACTCTGAAAACAACAGCCCGTTATGTTTCTGTCAAGAGACACTGCAACACTGGAGTTAACTAAGAGAAGTGAAAACTTAAAAAGCTTAACTGACAAAAAAAAATGTTAGTGGCTGCAGTTGCAAGCAGTGTCTACTGTTATTAATGTCAGTATTCATTGTGTAATACCCCACCTCTATACATGACGGCAATACTTTCTAGAGGGAGTGAGACTGGCACAGCTAACATACATTGCACAATCATGAACTTGCATAGAACATATTTAAGAGCTATGGTGTCTGCCCCACTCAGATATGCTAGTGTTAGTAGTGCCCTGATACTGTGTGTGGTTTGTAAAGTGCCTCTGTAACATTATTGTTTGCTAGAATGACTGCTTCTCTTATCACTGTCATGTAATGCAATTCCACAACACTGGCTGTTAAGGATTCACAGAACAGGCTTTGTCTAATGGCTTTTGTATTACTCCTTTACATTCCTTCATTGTAAGGAATGATATATTTATTACAGCATCAAGTTATTTTATATCTGCTGTGGCTTAGTAATAATTTATGTAGTCTAGTGTGTCCAAGGTCTGGGGTTCGAGACTGATAGGGGTGTTTTATGTTGCAGACTAAAAGCCTTTTAGCTACAGGTAAAACGTTGAATAAATCAACTATGGTAGTGGAACTCAGTCAGCAACATTCTGAAAGGTTACACCGGGCATGCTCACACACATAGGCCATGTCAGAGTATAGCAATGGTCCATACCTATCAGGCAGTTACAGGTGTCAACCCAGGAACCACATACTATCCAGCAATCTGGCCTGTGCACACAGCTATATACCCCAGGGATTATCTCAGTGTCACTGCTTGACAGAGGCACAGCAAAATAATGGGCATAGTATCCTCCAAACTAAAGGGGTGGCGAAAGCCACAAAACTCTGGCTAGGCTTATAAATGGCCTTGGGCAGATAGCCTAGTATGAACCTATGAACCTATGAACCTATATGACAATAGACACATATACAATATAGTCAAACCCTGTCATAATCACATCTTTGCCGCAGATACCTAAGTTGTTCATAGAAAGTGGGGAAACGAAGACAATAAACACCTGCAAAGGGTATCATCAATAAACAGGTGTGAATCCTGAACATTATCATAGGTGTAGAGTCTGATCCTAGGCTATCTGCCCTAGGGCATGTACACACCTAGACAGAGTGTGTCTGGCATGTGCAACATGTCCAATTTGAATATTGCGCATGTGAAAAGTAGGTCACACAAGATAGCCCGTATATGTACAGTCCATTGTGCATCTGTGTAGCAGGGACACAAAAGATATCCCATGGCCAAACATACAATCACCCATACACCTGTCCAGCTGACTCACGCAGAGCTATTGGACACCTTCCAACATACATGGTTCATTCCTGTAATTACTGCAGACATTACCATGACCAGTCTGAAGATATCTGCAACCTACAAATGTGGCAGGTGAAAAAGAAACACCCAGTAAAGCATATAGCGTGCCGTGTTAATGCCTGTCTCTGTAGTATCATAACATAGCTAGGTAGGGATTTGAAACATGCAAATGTTGTGTGTGGTGGGGGGGTGTTGTGTATGTGTGTCACACCCTTTGAGAGGAGTGGCCTTTTTGCAGATGGAGCTACATTCTTCTTTGGAAAGTCTGGTGATGTCAGCATTCTACAAGTATAGCAGGTGTAGACAAATGCTCAGCAAAGCATATAGCATGCTGTGATACTATCTTTGTAGTATCATAGCATACTTAGGTAGGGGTTTGAAACCCGCAAATGCTGAATGTATGTGTATCACATTCTTTAAGAGAGGTGGCCTTTTTGTAGACGGCGCTACATTCTTCTTTGGAAAGTCTGGTGATGTCCGCATCCTACAAGTATAGCAGGTGGAGACAAATGCCCAATAAAGCATTTAGCGTGCCGTGTTAATCCCTGTCTCTATAGTATTATAGCATAGTTAGGTAAGGGTTTGAAACCTGCAAATGCTGAATGTGCGTGTATGGGGGGGTGCTGTGTATGTGTGTCACATCCTTTAAGAGGAGTGGCCTTTTTGTAGACTGTAGACACAATGAAGGAGTTACATTCTTCTTTGGAAAACCTGGTGATGTCAGCATCCTACAAGTATAGCAGGTGGAGAGAAATGCCCAATAAAGCATATAGCATGCCATGTTAATGCCTGTCTCTGTAATATCATAACATAATTAGATAGGGATTGGAAACCTGCAAATGCTGAATGTGTGTGTATGGGGGGGTGCTGTGTATGTGTGTCATATACTTTGAGAAGAGTGGCCCTTTTGTAGACTGTAGATACAATGAAGGAGTTACATTCTTCTTTGGAAAGTCTGGTGATGTCAGCATCCTACAAGTATAGCAGGTGTAGACCAATGCCCAGTAAAGCATATAGTGTGCCGTGTTAATGCCTGTCTTTGTAGAATCATAACATACTTAAGTAGGGGTTTGAAACCTGCAAATGCTGAATGTGTGTGTATCACATCCTTTCAGAAGAGAGGCCTTTCTGTAGACAGAGCTACATTCTTCTTTGGAAAGCCTGGTGATGTCAGCATCCTACAAGTATAGCAGGTGGAGACAAATGCCCAATAAAGCATACCGCATGCCGTGTTAATGCCTGTCTCTGTAGTGTCATGACCTAGGTAGGTAGGGGTTTGAAACCTGTAAATGCTGCATGTGTATGTATGGGGGGGTGTTGCGTATGTGTGTCACATCCTTTAAGAGGAGTGGCCCTTTTGTAGACTGTAGACACAATGAAGGAGTTACATTCTTCACTGGAAAGTCTGGTGATGTCAGCATCCTACAAGTATAGCAGGTGTAGATAAATGTCCAGTAAAGCATATAGCATGCCATATTAAGTCCTGTCTTTGTAGTATTATTGCATACTTAGGTAGGGGTTTGAAACCTGCAAATGCTCAATGGGGGTGTGTGTGTATGGGGGGGTGTTGTGTATCACATCCTTTGAGAGGAGTGGCTTTTTTGTAGACTGTAGACACAATGAAGGAGTTACATTCTTCTTTGAAAAGTCTGGTGATGTCAGCATCCTACAAGTACAGCAGGTGTAGAAAAGTGCCCAGTAAAGCATATAGCATATAGTGTGCCGTGTTAATGCATGTCTCTGTTGTATTTTAATACATGTAGATAGGGGTTTGAATCCTGTACATGCTAACTGTGTGCGTGTGCAATTCTGTTTGAAAGAAGTGGACTTTTTGAAGACTGGGAAAACACACTAAAGATGTATATTCCTCTTTGGAAGGAGTGATGATGTTACCACCCTAGAAATACAGAGGGTGAAGACAAACCATCCAGTAAAGCAAACAGCGTGCTTTACTAATGCATCTCTCTCTAGTATCATAATGTATTTAGGTAGGGGTTTGAATCCTGTCCATGTTAACTGTGTGTGTGTGTGTGTGTGTGTGTGCAATTCTGTTTGAAAGGAGTGGGCTTTTTGAAGACTGGGAAAACACACTAAAGATGTATATTCCTCTTTGGAAAGAGTGATGATGTCACCACCCTAGAAATACAGAGGGAGAAGAGAAGCCACCCAGTAAAGCAAATAGCGCGCTGTGCTAATGCATCTCTCTCGTGTCATAATGCGCTTAAATAGGCGTTTGAATCCTCTACGTGCTAACTGTGTGTGTATGCAATTCTGTTTGAAAGGAGTGAGCTTTTTGAAGACTGGGAAAACACACTAAAGATGTATATTCCTCTTTGGAAGGAGTGATGATGTCACCACCTTAGAAATACAGAGGGTGAAAAAAAAACACCCAGTAAAGCTAACAGTGTGCTGTGCTAATACATCTTTCTCTAGTGCCATAATGTACTTAGATAGGGGTTTGAATCCTGTACACGCTAACTGTGTGTGTGTGCAATTCTGTTTGAAAGGAGTGGGCTTTTTGAAGACTGGGAAAACACACTAAAGATGTATATTCCTCTTTGGAAAGAGTGATGATGTCACCACCCTGGAAATACAGATGGAGAAGCGAAACTATCCAGTAAAGCAAATAGCGCACTGTACTAATGCATGTCTCTTTAGCGTCATAATGTATTTAGGTAGGGGTTTGAATCTTGTACATGCTAACTGTGTGTGCAATTCTGTTTGAAAGGAGTGGGCTTTTTGAAGACTGGGAAAACACACTAAAGATGTATATTCCTCTTTGGAAAGAGTGATGATGTCACCACCCTAGAAATACAGAGGGACAAGAGAAACCACCCAGTAAAGCAAATAGCGAGCTGTGTTAATGCATTGCTCTCGTGTAATAATGTACTTAAGTAGGGGTTCGAATCCTGTACATGCTAACTGTGTGTGTGTGCAATTCAGTTTGAAAGGTGTGGGCTTTTTGAAGACTGGGAAAACACACTAAAGTGTGCTTTAGCATGATTTAGCGCGGAGTTGCCACTAGAGCAGCATCGGGCAGCGCTGGTTTAACAAGGTTCAACTTTTTCTGGCTCCATAAAGTCTGTTCTTCATTTTTTCCCTTAGAACTGCTCTACTAGTAATCTAAACAGTATATCCCTTAACTAAAAAGTGCAGCACTTGTTCCTAAAAGCTTTTATTTGTCTTAAAAGCATCTTCTTTTCAGGTTTAGCATTTCTGTATTATACAAAGTCCCTCACTAGCAAAACCCCCCCCAGGAGTACCCACTTCCTTACTAAGTCCTCTCTTATTCAGTTACACCCCTAACTTTTAAATTTCCCTAGCATGTCGAAGGGCCAGATGCTGGCGTCCTCTCCTGTCCAGTTGGTGAATTTGGGAATATTGAGGCAATGTTACAATTGCCTCATGTACACTGACAACCCTCTCCTCCTCCCACATAACACAAATACTTGCGAGAGATGCAGCTATTTAGCCAAACTGGAGGCTGAGCTCTCTCAACTCAGGACTGGCAAGACCAGACAGGAGGAGAAGGCAACTACACACACCACAAAACCAGTCTCACATAAAGCTATCACAACAATGAATCAAACACATAAACACAAAAAGTCATACTCGGAGGGTCAGAGCAAAAATTTACCTAAACAGCAGAGGCCTCCAAAGCAGACATCCAAGCAACTGCCACCTCATGACACACCACAGGCAACACATAAACCACAAAATCAGTGTGCAAAGCAGTCTCAGCCCTTAAGGCCAAATACAACACCAAACATACTTGTCATAGGTGACTCCATAGTCAGACACACTGATGTCCCACTCACCAGGCTGAACAAGGAGAGGGTCACAGTAAGCTGCTTATTGGGCGCTAGAATCCGCCACATAACACAAGCACTCGGGTCACTCCACAGCAAGTACAAATATGACACAGTCATTGTCCATGCTGGTGTGAACAACCTGAGACATACCTCCCTGGACTACATGAAAAGAGACATAGAGGAGCTCTCTGATTATGTAGCCCAGGCATGTATGACCCTGACCCTGAGCAGTATCCTTCCTTCACCAAGAATGATGCCACAACATAGAGACAAGATGATCAGCTTTAACAATTGGCTTAATTTCTGGTGTCATTCAAAGGAGATCCAGTGTCTGTCTGCCTGGGATGACATGCTTGACAAGCCACGCTGCTTCGCAAGGGACGGCTTGCACCTGTCACCCCTGGGATTCCGGATATTGGCTAAGGCTCTTGCCACCCCATAGTGCCTTTTAGGCAAGGCTCAAATTCTAAACCTACCACCCTAGAAAACAAAAATGGGAAGAAACTAAGGGTAATGCTGCTCAATGCCAGAAGTCTAAATCTCAAAATGCACGCACTCGAGGCCCTTCTCAGTATGGAGAACACCGATGTCTGTGCTGTGACTGAAACCTGGATCAAGGCTCCTGAGAGCACCCCGGCACTATCAGGTTTTACCTCATATCATGCGTTCCGGCCACAAAACCCGGACCACACCACAAAAGGAGGGGGTGTATCCATATTCATCAAGGATACTCATACCTCCAGGTTGGTGGCAACACATGAAGCATCAGAAACCATCCAGGTGCAATTAACCATAGGCAAAACTGATCTACAATTTGTAGCATGCTACAGGCCACCCTCTCAAACTCAGGAACCCCACACAGCCTTCCTGAAGACACTGGAGGGTATAAATGTATCTCCAAACACCATTATATTGGGTGACTTCAACTACCCGAATATAGACTGGGAACATTACTCAAGCCCCAACTTTCTAGCCCAAAGGTTCCTGGAGTTCATAAATTCAAATGCCATGGAATAACTAGTCACCGTTCCCACAAGAGGAGAAAATATACTAGATCTCATCATCACAAACATGGGGACAAAATGCTCCACACCGGAAATATATCCCTCATTGGTGAGATCAGATCACAAACTTATCTCACTGGAAATCCACATCCCGCCCCCACCCCAAACAAAAAAGACCACAGTGAAGAACTTCTCTAAAGCAAACTTCACACTACTCAAGACTGGTGTGGTATCCTTCAAGGCCCCGAGCCAGTGGAAACCACAACCCAAGCTGCGGAAGCCCTTACAAATGCCTTCTCTGAACACCTCCAGGACTGCATGGATCAGGCAATCCCCAATAAAACCAAGACTCTTTCCACCAAGGGCAAACGTCCAGTCTGGTGGACCCCAGCCATAAACAAACTTTACAATAAGAGGAGAAAGCGGTTACATGATAGAGCAAAATCCATAAAAGAGAAGACACCTTTGATCATTATTAGTAAAAAAATACGAGCACTCATAAAATCATCCAAGGCCAACTTTGAGAGAAAAATTGCAATAGATTCAAAAGACAATCATAAGGCCTTCTTCAGCTATGTTAGAAACCTGGGTGGAAACTCCCAGATATGCACAGAATTAGTCCATAATGATACAAAAATCACTGAACCCACAGACATTGCCAACATACTGGCAGACAGGTTCAGTGCAAACTTCACCCCCCTCTCCCCCCCAAAATGAGAGATAACTATCCCAGTGGAGTGTAGCCTCCCAGACATCTCAAATGCACAGGTGAAAGCTGCTCTCTCTAAAGCTAAAAACACAGCATCAATGGGACCGGATGGTGTCCCGGCTGTGTGCTACACGAACTCAACGAGGAACTAAACCCGCATATAAGGCAGCTGTTTAATCTTAGCCTTACCACAGGATACGTGCCCAAGGAGTGGCGTACAGCAACTGTGGTCCCACTCCACAAAGGCGGTACCTCTATGGACCCTGGTAATTACTGCCCCATAAGCTTAACAAGCCTGGTCTGAAAAGCTATGGAGAGGATCATAATGGAACTCATAAACAAAGACATAGGGGACTTGCAGACATTGGACCCGACCCAGTTTGGCTTTGTCAAGGGCAGATCATGCCTTTTGAACTTGGTCGACTTCTTCGAAACAGTCGCCAAGGCCATTGATGAGGGAAAGGCAGTCCATACAGCCTACCTTGACCTTGCAAAAGCTTTTGACACAATACCCCACTCAAGTATTATAGAGAAACTTACCAGCTTAAATGTAAACCCATATGTCACAAGATGGGTTGGAAACTGGCTAAAGGACAGAACCCACAGGGTTAGAGTTGCTGGCGCCATGTCAGACTCCAAGCCGGTCACAAGTGGTGTCCCACAGGGCTCAGTCCTTGGCCCCCTGTTGTTCGGCATCTACTTCTCAGAAGTACAGGCAAACATAGGAGGACTATGGCTGACAAAGTTTGCAGATGACTGCAAACTGGGCGCCATAGTGGAAAGTACATCGGACACAGATATCCTTCAGAGGGGTCTCACAGAAACTGATAACTGGTGCCAGAGCCATGGCCTGAAGTTAAATGCCAAAAAATGTATAGTCATACCCTTTGGGAAAAACAAGGTAACCCCAAGCTACCATATAGGTGGCAATCCATTAAGCACAGAAGAGGTTATCAGGGACCTGGGGACCCAGGTTGACAGTGGCCTTTCTTTTGACACTCACATTGCTAAAGTGGTTAGAAAGACCTTCTACATTGCCCACCTGATCATGAAGGGATTCACATCCAGATCAAGTGAGGTCATTGTTCCCCTGTACTCTTCACTTATCAGACCAATGATCGAGTACAATGCCCCATTCGGGATGTATCTCACCCGACACCTGCAGCAATTGGAGAGACCCCAAAAGTTCCTCACCAAAAGGATAAAGGGACTCCAAAATCTGTCATATGCTGCCAGACTGAAGAAACTCCAGCTCTATTCAGTCGCATACTGCCTGCTCAGAGGTGACCTGTACCTGACATACAAGGCCATGTCCAACCCGGAATTAATGGACATGCTCCACCTCAAAAAATCCAAATCTACCAGATCCACTAGAGCAAGCGACTTAAACCTTAGCACGGATATAAATAGGACATGCTGGAGGGATAGATTTGTCACCCAGAGACTCCCTATGCTGTGGAATAAAATCCTGGTCCATGTGAGGCAGAGCACCTCGCTGGCTCTGTTCAAGAGAAATCTTGACCAGTGGATGGGAGATTGTAGGTTTACCCCGGGAATCATCTCTGTGTCACAGCTGGACAGAGGCACAACAAACTAATGGGCATAGTATTTTTTAACATAAGGGGTGGCGTAAGCCACAAAACTTTGGGCTAGGCTTATAAATGCCTTAGGGCAGATAGCCTAGTATAAACCTATGAACCTATGAACCTAAAGATGTATATTCCTCTTTGGAAAGAGTGATGATGTCACCACCCTAGAAATACAGAGGGAGAAGCGAAACCACCCAATAAAGCAAATAGCATGCTCTGCTAAGGCATCTCTCTCATGTCATTATGTACTTCGGTAGGGGTTTGAATCCTGCACATGCTAACTGTGTGTGTGCAATTTTGTTTGAAAGGAGTGGCCTTTTTGAAGACTGGGAAAACACACTAAAGATGTATATTCCTCTTTGGAAAGACTGATGATGTCACCACCCTAGAAATACAGACGGAGAAGGGAAACCACCCATTAAAGCAAATGGTGTGCTGTGCGAATGCATCTCCCTCTAGTGTCATAATGTACTTAGGTAGGGATTTGAATCCTGTAAGTGCTGACTCTGTGTGTGTCACTCTTGGACAATGCAGTGTGGGTTTTGCTTTTACTATGTTATGACATATTATGATTACAACAGTAAGTGCATTGCACACATCAGGTATCTGCGTGGCAAATATATATGTGTACATGTTCCCTTAATCAGTACATAGGTGTGAAGCCTGCATATTACATGAATACATTTGTTACCATTGACAGGTTGTGCCGCTGTTTCTCAGATCGTAGGTCACATATGTATGTATGTGACAGGGCCATCCACTGTCGTGATCAGTGGCCAGGGTCATCTGTGCCACACACACCCATGACAGTTACTTAACAGTAGTGTGAGTGAGGGTATATGCCTGGGGTATATGTCAGACATGTTCATACACAACAATGACTGACAATAATAGACAGTCTTTATAGGTGTACAACCGCCTTGTGGATATGCATCCAGGCCTCTAATGTCTCATGTGACACACCTTGGGACTCCACAATACCTATGGATATGTGGATACCAAGGGACACATGACATAACATGAGGCTGTATGTACACATTGGTACCCAACATACATGTTGAGGGCTACCACCTATGTGGTACTGTTGGGATAGTAAGTATAGTACATGTGGATGACTATGCCATAGTCGGCTTACTGCTATACAGCATGTATCAGATGACAGGCATCTGTCTGTATGATACCCTTGTGTAGGATATGTGTCCCTTCAGTGCCCTGGTTGGTGTGGTGCGCACGTCCGCACAAACACATTGCACTGGATAAAGCGCTGCAAAAATTTGGGCAACCCTATTTAGCTGGGTAAAGCACTGCTTAAATCTGGATCCTTTAAAATATATATTTTCTTCAATAATAAATTGGCCATTTTACTGCTTTTTATAATATTTTAATCATATATGTCAGGTATTATTTCATATACTGATTTGGAACATAAAAAAATAAATAAGAAGGGTAGTGGTGGGACTCAAACTGTGAATGCCTACTCTTTGGGCTAACGCTCTACGTTACTTGGCAGAATTTGAATAATTAGTTCTTATATGCTATTCGCTGTCACAATTGCTAACTGTGGTTAGGCAATGGGCACACCCGCACACACACGCGCAAATATGGGCATACCTCTCAACTGTACAGATTTTCGCAGAATGTCCAAATTTTTGCCTTATATTTTTGGTCCATTTTTCATAAAATTGTGGCTTTCTGGCAAATTATTAAAGATTGAAGTTAGAAAATAATGACAGACATTTGAGTTTTAGACTTCATATCATACAGAACATGCATACTAATGCAAAACCTGTTATTCTATCAACTTTCTAATTTGTAAGAGCAATATTTAAAACATGTCCCTATTTGCACCAGTTTTTTAATGGCTTTGTCCAGATTTCTTATTCTAAGAGGTTGAGAGGTATGCAGGCAGCTATATCGTGGATTAAAAAAAGAAAATTAGTATTTTACATTTTATAACTTTGATTGGAGTTTCCAGTGTCAGGGAGTGTGCTGTTGGGTGCAAGTACATTTGAGCGACCTTGCTCTTGTGTGCTGACATTGTGCTTTGTAACAACTTGCAGGGGCGTGAACATTTAGACTGCTCAGCAGTCAGACACGCCCCTGCTTTCATACTTAGCCTGTGTAAGAGTTACTGATGAGTCAGCGTGCCCTCATGAATATTCATGGCTTGCTGATGTCATACTATTCAACTGCAATCTCTGTGTAAGACTTATTAAGTCTTGCACGGAGGATTCGTGAATCCTGCCCTATGATTCAGCAGTAATACATCTATTTTCCATTAGCATGGGTGCCGTGAAGTTAGCCACCTCTGTTTTTAGGAGTCCAAAGTCAGCTTTGGAGACGTTTTTCATGGTGGATACCTTTGTGGGGGGTGTGGTTGAGATGTGGATTTCCATGGTGATTAGTTTATGGTCGGATCTAACAAGGGAGGAGTTGACTATTGGTGTAGAGCAACAGTTGAACATGTTAGTAATAACCAGGTCATGGATGTTACTTCCTCTAGTGGGGGTAAGAATGAGCTGGTCCATGGCACTGGAATTGATGAATTCCAGGAAGAGTTGGGACAGTGCATTGGTGCATGAGTAGTTTTCCAAAAATACGAATTAACTGCAGTTGACCACACTGGATAAATGTATATATCATGATAAAAACAAAACCCAACTAGTGGAAACGCTTGCTTTATTGCATATAGAACAAAATTTTGGGGAAAAAAAACACCCTTCATCAGTATTCATCACACAATTAAAAACCAGGCATTATATACCCTAGCAGAAAGAAACACAGCAACGGTGGTTCTGCTGCACAAGGGTGGGCCCACAACTGACCCTGGGAACTACCGACCAATAAGCCTGACCAGTCTGATCTGTAAGGCAATGGAGCGAATCATTATGGAACTCATAAATGGAGAGATTGGGAACCTCCAAACACTTGACCCCACACAGTTCGGCTTCGTCAAGGGCAGATCATGCCTCCTGAACCTGGTGGACTTCTTTGAGACAGTTACTCAGGCTATAGATAAGGGAAAGGAGGTACACACGGCTTACCTTGACCTTGCTAAAGCATTTGACACCATTCCCCATTCGGGTATTATTGATAAACTCACCAACCTGGGCATAAACCCTTATGTCACAAGATGGATCGCAAACTGGCTCTCAGACAGATCCCACAAAGTAAGAGTAGCGTGATCTATGTCCGAATCCAGACCAGTAACAAGCAGTGTGCCTCAGGGCTCTCTCCTGGGGCCCCTCCTGTTTGGCATATACTTGTCAGAAGTACAGGCAAGCACTGAAGGGCTGTGGCTGACCAAGTTTGCGGATGACTGCAAGCTGGGTGCTATAACAGAGTCTCTGGCCGATTTGGATATCCTCCAGAAGGGCCTTAATGAGACTGATGCATGGTGTCAGAGCCATGGTCTCAAGCTAAATGCTAAAAAATGCATAGTAATCCCCTTTGGAAAAAACAGAGTACCCGCGAACTACCACATAGGAGGCAACCCCCTGGAATCTGAAGTAGTAATAAGGGATCTAGGGACCCAAGTAGATAGTCAGCTTTCCTTTAATAACCATGTAGCCAAAGTGGTTAGAAAATCCTTCTATGTGACCCATCTGATCACGAAAGGGTTTGCATCAAGATCTAAGGATGTAGTGGCGCCCCTCTACTCTTCCCTCATCAGACCCATTATTGAGTACAATGCACCAATTGAAATGTACCTGGCTAGGCATCTCCAGCAGCTGGAGAGACCACAGAGGTACCTCACTAAGAGGATTACTGGCCTCAAACAGTTGCCCTATGCAGCATGATTGAAAAAACTAAGGCTTTTCTCTGTTGCATACCGCCTTCTCAGAGGCGATTTTTGTCTAACATACAGAGCCATGTCCAACCCAGAACTGTTGAACATGCTCCATCTTAGCAAAACCAAATCCACTCGAGCTACACGCTCTAGGGATATAAACCTCAGCACAACAATGAATAGAACATGCTGGAGGGATAGATTCCCTTCGCAAAGACTTCCCTTGCTATGGAACAAGGTCCAGATCTACATAAGACAAAGCCCCTCACTGTCACTCTTCAAGAGGAACCTTGACGAGTCGATGGGCAACAGAAAGTTCACACCAGGGATCATACCAACAGCTCTACTAGATAGGGGCCAAGGGTACTAGCTGCTAGATCAAGGGCCTAGGGAACTAACCAAAGGGGTGGCTAATACCGCACAACATGGCTGGACTGATATATGCCTTCGGGCAGATAGCCCAGTACCTACCTATGAACCTATGACACTAGAAACAAACAAGTTATTAATACAAAATTCTCAGAATTTAAACAGTAAAACCAACAGGTACTATATCATTAATACCATACGTAATTCTTTAGTCAAATTTCAAATTATATGAATCACATGAACCAAAAGCAGTCAGCAAAATGAAGGAGTGAACACAATTGTCTTAACACTTTTGTCCAAGTTTATTCCTCATGAACTTCTTCAGGAAATATTCAACCTCTCAAAACACACCCCTTATATATATTACATAAATCATCACATGACTTTACAATTCACATCTTTGTTAAAGGCATAAATTCATATCTTTGTTAAAGGCATAAAATCATACCATAAAATTATACCATAAAATTATTGCCATAAAAATAGTAATAGTAATAGCAAATGTACATAAAATACTATGCAATTTAAATACACAGAATCATATCCTAGCTAAATGTTATTTTTGTATGTTATTTGCTATATACTATTGCTATTACTATTTTTATGGCAACAATTTTATGGTATGATTTTAAGCATTTAACAAAGATATGATTTTATGCCTTTAACAAATATGTGAATTGTAAAGTCATGTGATGATTTATGTAATATATAAGGGGTATGTTTTGAGAGGATGAATATTTTCTGAAGAGGTTCAGAAGGAATAAACTTGGATGAAAGCGCTAAGAGAATTGTGTTCGCTCCTTCATTTTGCTGACTGCTTTTGGTTTGTGGGATTCATTTTGAAGTTTGGTATGTGTTTTTACATTTTTGCTTCAAATTATATATATTAAATTAAAAATATTTATAGCAGAAAATATTCATTTATATTGATTTTGTTTATTAACCAAAATGGGCTTTATTGTTATCATATTATTCAGCCCTGGTTGCCTATCAGCCTCAGTTATAGTTATCCATTTATATTCAGCTATATCCAATTTATTAATAACGTCCCCTCCTCTCAGATTCTTATGCATAACTTCTAATACTTTAAATTTAAACTCATGCATCTGACCCCTATCCATAATATGTTTTGCTAGAGCATTCCTTCTTATCTCAGACTCGGACAATTTTCTCGAATGACATTTTCAACATTTCTAGTCATATTATTGTACGTTGTTATATACCTAATCATATTCTTGTCAGTTTCATTGCCTTCAACTTGTACTTCATCTTCCATTCCTTCACTGAACTATCGTCTTATCATTGTTCTTCTTTGTTCTAGTACATAGTTAATAGTTCACTCAATCAACATTTTATTATAGCCTCTTTTCGAAATCTTCACTTAACTAGGCACGTCTACTATGGAAATATAAAAACTCAAATGGTGGGGGTTAGTAGGCTTAACACAGACGACATGAAATGTAGAGAACAGATGAAAGAGTAAAGTGATTTATAAAAAACAAACTGATACACACACACACACACACACACACACACACTCAGATACAGATACTTATGCACACACACACACACACACACACACACACACACACACACACACACTCAGATACAGATACTTATGCACACACACACACACACACACACACACACACACACACACACACACACACACACACACACACACTCAGATACTTATGCACACACACACACACACACACACACACACACACACACACACACACACACACACACACACACTCTCACATATGCATGAACTGTGAGTGTATGCACATAAATGGAATTGTTCAGGGAACACCCAGTAGATCAGTAGGTAAAGAGACACACGGCCTGAGTCCCACCCACCCCCAAAAAAAAAAATTGTTCAAAAATAATACCAACAGCCCTAGCAGTGGAAATGTGAAGGTGAACAGGGGAAAAGTACAGCAAGATAACAATATTAGAAATACAGGCAATAACAAAGAACACAAAATAATAATTACATATAATGTGAAGATGTACAACACAACATGCAGACAATAAACATAAAACAAACTGATATACCACACAAAACAGCCATGAGAGTTAGGCAACCTTCTCTGCACACAGCAAGAATAGTATGCTGGTTTTAGATATATACCAAATGCCACAGGATGTAAGCTTCAGTCCGAACTGGGAGGTAAAACATCGCATGAGGACTCCATTAGCAGTCAAAAACAACCTCACAATGAAGTGTCCAGAACTTGAAGAAAATTAACTTGATGAACCAGAGTGTTGTGCCACCTAGAATGAGACATATTTCTTGCTGTAAACCCTCCCAGAAAGGAACATATCACATGTGTGTAGATGGCTACATCTATTATAGGGAAAATACAGAGGACAAATGAGAAAATGCTGGCTCAGGTACATGACAAGGACTTGGAGTAAAGAGCACGTGTGGTCCCTTTATTCATTGTGACAGACTGGGGAATTAAAGTCACATGAGGGAGCTAATAAAAGTAACAACAAACTAGTGGGAGATTGCCTTGAAACTGCAGATGTTTCAGATTGTCATAAGGCTTGCATCTTAACATAGTAGTGGGCAGATAAGCTAGATTAAATATATTAATTGTTAAGCCTGGAACTGCAACAGAGAAAAATAAGTTATGTCTTACCATAGCATTACATCTGCGTTGTACATCTTTATTCATTCCTTACTGATAGGACTTTGGTTCTGACCTCGGAACCAACTCAGCCAATATACAAGCTCGTGCCAGACAAAAACTCTCGAGCTACATCCTACCCATAGTGCCCCTCTTCTCTTTTCTCCACATCGAGTTTGCCTGCCCTCAGCTGAGGGAGTTTCAGTTCTGCAGAACTCAGGGAAGCCGGAACCGAGTGGCTTCTCTTTTTTTGTCTTTCCTGGGAGGTGGTGAGACCTCTGCCTCAGAAAGGGCCTCCACAAAAGGGTTTTCAATAAACCCTTGAGAATCAGTTTATTCTTGTACTCTGCAAGAGTAGGATAACTAAAATTTCTACATAGCTCACAAGGAGGTTGTATCTAGAGATGGGGAACTCCAAGACAGTAGACGCACGAAACATGTCCATCCAAATTAGGCATCTTTTGCTCACACTTGTCACGCTGTTTGAACCCGGTCATTCCTTTTTTGTCTGACATATTGAAGAGCCTAAGTAGTTAGACAGAAAGGGAAACAAAATAGATATACAATCCCAATCAAAGCGGATACAAGATAAACAAAAAGAAGGGAGAAAAATATATAAATATATATTATTTTTTTCTTTTTTTTTGGAAGAAGAAGAAAACAGGATTGGAATACGAACAATGGTAAGGTAATTACCACACGGGTAAGGGAGGGGCTGTACCAACAATGGTACTAATTCTACCAAAAATGGTATGAAAGGGGAGAAAAAGGTCACAGATGAAGTGTAGAGACAGAGAGAATACTATCGCTAAGAAAAATGAAGGCTAGAAAAGATGTAACAAGGTATAAATCAAAAAACTCTGTCCGCTGAGAGAGCTGGCAGTTGGCACATCTTGAAAAGTACAAGTCAAACGAGATCTGGAGAAAGGAGAAGAGGGGCACCATAGGTAGGACCTACTCAAGAGTTTTTAGCTGGCGCGAGCTTGTATATCGGCCGAGTCGGTTCTGAGGTCAGAACCAAAATCCTATCAGTAAGGAATGAATGAAGATTTATAACATCATATGCATTACTAGCCAAGGCAGGTTACACCAGTTAGCTGCATTGGAGGGACATTTTTTCAGGAGTCATTGGCTAGGATTCACTTGGACTGGGAAAGGTGCAAAGAAACAACCATATGGCAGTATCTCATGCAATCTAATAGATGCTCTAAGAGTAATGACTTCTTAAACACAGTCTCCTATGAGTATTTGTTTGGGTTTTTTTTATATTCATCCATCCACCCAACCAGAATAATAACAATGTCATAAATGTTACTGTTACTTCAAGTTTCATTTCTTGTGAGTCTCTCAAGAAAACTCATTTGAGTTTTTGATAGAATCAAGCATGTGTGAAGAACTTGAAGAATATTAAAAGAAAGTTGCCTGACTTTAAAAGGGAAAATGCATACAACAACTATTAAAAAAACATGTGTATAAATACTTTTAAAAGATAAAAGTGAAAGAAAAGGTTTTGTTGCAGTTGCGCTTTTCATTAAGGTATAACATGGAAAGCAAAGGGGGAAAATGTGTATACTACACTCACTGCTGTGGAAATGTACAGCTGTAATTTAAGCATTGTTTATCTCCTGACAGTGCAAATGTGATACTATACACCCTTCTGCTTGAAGGTTGCAGCCCTAGGTTACATTGTGATAATATACACCCTTCTACTTGAAGGTTGCTGCCCTAGGTTACATTGTGATATTATACACCCTTCTGCTTGAAGATTGCAGCCCTAGGTTCCATTGTCATATTATATACCCTTCTGCTTGAAGGTTGCTGCCCTAGGTTACATTGTGATATTATACCCCCTTCTGCTTGAAGGTTGCTGCCCTAGGTTACATTGTGATATTATACACCCTTCTGCTTGACAGTTGCTGCCTTAGGTTACATTGTGATATTATACCCCCTTCTGCTTGAAGGTTGCTGTCCTAGATTACATTGTGATATTACACACCCTTCTGTTTCAAGGTTGCTGCCCTAGGTTACATTGTGATATTATGCACTCTTCTGTTTGAAGGTTGCTGCCCTAGGTTACATGATGATATTATACACCCTTCTGCTTGAAGGTTGCTGCCCTAGGTTACATTGTGATATTATAGACCGGTCTGCTTGAAGGTTGCTGCCCTAGGTTACATTGTGATATCATACACCGTTCTGCTTCAAGGTTGCTGCCCAAGGTTACATTGTGATATTATACACCCTTCTGTTTGAAACTTGCTGCCCTAGGTTACATTGTGATATTATACACCCTTCTGCTTCAAGGTTGCTGCCCTAGGTTACATGATGATATTATACACCCTTCTGTTTGAAGGTTGCTGCCCTAGGTTACATGATGATATTATACACCCTTCTGCTTGAAGGTTGCTGCCCTAGGTTACATGATGATATTATACACCCTTCTGCTTGAAGGTTGCTGCCCTACGTTACATTGTGATATTATACACCCTTCTGCTAGAAGGTTGCTGCCCTACGTTACATTGTGATATTATGCACCCTTCTGCTAGAAGGTTGCTGCCCTAGGTTACATTGTGATATTATACACCCTTCTGCTAGAAGGTTGCTGCCCTAGGTTACATTGTGATATTATACACCCTTCTGCTTCAAGGTTTCTGCCCTAGGTTACATTGTGATATTATACCCCCTTCTGCTAGAAGGTTGCTGCCCTAGGTTACATTGTGATATTATACACCCTTCTGTTTGAAGGTTGCTGCCCTAGGTTACATTGTGATATTATGCATCCTTCTGCTTGAAGGTTGCTGCCCTAGGTTACACTGTGATATTATACACCCTTCTGCTTGAAGGTTGCTGCCCTAGGTTACATTGTGATATTATACACCCTTCTGCTTGAAGGTTGCTGCCCTAGGTTACATTGTGATATTATACACCCTTCTGCTTGAAGGTTGCTGCCCTAGGTTACATTGTGATATTATACACCCTTCTGCTAGAAGGTTGCTGCCCTAGGTTACATTGTGATATTATACACCCTTCTGCTTGAAGGTTGCTGAACCTAGGTTACATTGTGATATTATACACCCTTCTGCTTGAAGGTTGCTGCCCTAGGTTACATTGTGATATCATACACCCTTCTGCTTGAAGGTTTCTGCCCTAGGTTACATTGTGATATTATACACCGTTCTGCTTCAAGGTTGCTGCCCTAGGTTACATTGTGATATTATACCCCCTTCTGCTTGAAGGTTGCTGCCCTACGTTACATTGTGATATTATACACACTTCTGCTTGAAGGTTGCTGCCCTAGGTTACATTGTGATATTATACACCCTTCTGCTTGAAGGTTGCTGCCCTAGGTTACATTGTGATATTATACACCCTTCTGCTTGAAGGTTGCTGCCCTAGGTTACATTGTGATATTATACACCCTTCTGCTTGAAGGTTGCTGCCCTGGGTTACATTGTGATATTATACACCCTTCTGTTTGAAGGTTGCTGCCCTAGGTTACATTGTGATATTATACACCCTTCTGTTTGAAGGTTGCTGCACTAGGTTACATTGGGATATTATACACCCTTCTGTTTGAAGGTTGCTGCCCTAGGTTACATTGTGATATTATACACCCTTCTGTTTGAAGGTTGCTGCCCTAGGTTACATTGTGATATTATACACCCTTCTGCTTGAAGGTTGCTGCCCTAGGTTACATTGTGATATTATACACCCTTCTGCTAGAAGGTTGCTGCCCTAGGTTACATTGTGATATTATACACCCTTCTGCTTGAAGGTTGCTGCCCTAGGTTACATTGTGATATTATACACCCTTCTGCTTGAAGGTTGCTGCCCTAGGTTACATTGTGATATTATACACCCTTCTGCTTCAAGGTTGCTGCCCTAGGTTACATTGTGATATTATACACCCTTCTGCTTGAAGGTTGCTGCCCTAGGTTACATTGTGATATTATACACCCTTCTGCTTCAAGGTTGCTGCCCTAGGTTACATTGTGATATTATACACCCTTCTGCTTGAAGGTTGCTGCCCTAGGTTACATTGTGATATTATGCATCCTTCTGCTTGAAGGTTGCTGCCCTAGGTTACACTGTGATATTATACACCCTTCTGCTTGAAGGTTGCTGCCCTACGTTACATTGTGATATTATGCACCCTTCTGCTAGAAGGTTGCTGCCCTAGGTTACATGATGATATTATACACCGTTCTGCTTCAAGGTTTCTGCCCTAGGTTACATTGTGATATTATACCCCCTTCTGCTAGAAGGTTGCTGCCCTAGGTTACATTGTGATATTATACACCCTTCTGCTTGAAGGTTGCTGCCCTAGGTTACATTGTGATATTATACACCCTTCTGCTTGAAGGTTGCTGCCCTAGGTTACATTGTGATATTATACACCCTTCTGCTTGAAGGTTGCTGCCCTAGGTTACATTGTGATATTATACACCTTCTGCTTGAAGGTTGCTGCCCTAGGTTACATTGTGATATTATACACCTTCTGCTTGAAGGTTGCTGCCCTAGGTTACATTGTGATATTATACACCCTTCTGCTTGAAGGTTGCTGCCCTAGGTTACATTGTGATATTATACACCCTTCTGCTTGAAGGTTGCTGCCCTAGGTTACATTGTGATATTATACACCCTTCTGCTTGAAGGTTGCTGCCCTAGGTTACATTGTGATATTATGCACCCTTCTGCTTGAAGGTTGCTGCCCTAGGTTACATTGTGATATCATACACCCTTCTGCTTGAAGGTTGCTGCCCTAGGTTACATTGTGATATTATGCATCCTTCTGCTTGAAGGTTGCTGCCCTAGGTTACACTGTGATATTATACACCCTTCTGCTTGAAGGTTGCTGCCCTAGGTTACATTGTGATATTATACACCCTTCTGCTTGAAGGTTGCTGCCCTACGTTACATTGTGATATTATGCACCCTTCTGCTAGAAGGTTGCTGCCCTAGGTTACATGATGATATTATACACCCTTCTGCTTGAAGGTTGCTGCCCTAGGTTACATTGTGATATTATACACCCTTCTGCTTGAAGGTTGCTGCCCTAGGTTACATTGTGATATTATACACCCTTCTGCTTGAAGGTTGCTGCCCTAGGTTACATGATGATATTATACACCCTTCTGCTTGAAGGTTGCTGCCCTAGGTTACATTGTGATATTATACACCCTTCTGCTTGAAGGTTGCTGCCCTAGGTTACATTGTGATATTATACACCCTTCTGCTTGAAGGTTGCTGCCCTAGGTTACATTGTGATATTATACACCCTTCTGCTTGAAGGTTGCTGCCCTAGGTTACATTGTGATATTATACACCCTTCTGCTTGAAGGTTGCTGCCCTAGGTTACATGATGATATTATACACCCTTCTGCTTGAAGGTTGCTGCCCTAGGTTACATTGTGATATTATGCACCCTTCTGCTTGAAGGTTGCTGCCCTAGGTTACATTGTGATATTATACACCCTTCTGTTTGAAGGTTGCTGCCCTAGGTTACATTGTGATATTATACACCCTTCTGCTTGAAGGTTGCTGCCCTAGGTTACATTGTGATATTATACCCCCTTCTGCTTGAAGGTTGCTGCCCTAGGTTACATTGTGATATTATACACCCTTCTGTTTGAAGGTTGCTGCCCTAGGTTACATTGCGATATTATACATCCTTCTGCTTGAAGGTTGCTGCCCTAGGTTACATTGTGATATTATACCCCCTTCTGCTAGAAGGTTGCTGCCCTAGGTTACATTGTGATATTATACACCCTTCTGTTTGAAGGTTGCTGCCCTAGGTTACATTGTGATATTATGCATCCTTCTGCTTGAAGGTTGCTGCCCTAGGATACATGATGATATTATACACCCTTCTGCTTGAAGGTTGCTGCCCTAGGTTACATTGTGATATTATACACCCTTCTGCTAGAAGGTTGCTGCCCTTGGTTACATTGTGATATTAAACACCCTTCTGTTTGAAGATTGCTGCCCTAGGTTACATTGTGATATTATACACCATTCTGCTTGAAGGTTGCTGCCCTAGGTTACATTGTGATATTATACACCGTTCTGCTTCAAGGTTGCTGCCCTAGGTTACATTGTGATATTATACCCCCTTCTGCTAGAAGGTTGGTGCCCTAGGTTACATTGTGATATTATACACCCTTCTGCTTGAAGGTTGCTGCCCTAGGTTACATTGTGATATTATACACCCTTCTGCTTCAAGGTTGCTGCCCTAGGTTACATGATGGTATTATACACCCATCTGCTTGAAGGTTGCTGCCCTAGGTTACATGATGATATTATACCCCCTTCTGCTTGAAGGTTGCTGCCCTACGTTACATTGTGATATTATGCACCCTTCTGCTAGAAGGTTGCTGCCCTAGGTTACATTGTGATATTATACACCCTTCTGCTTGAAGGTTGCTGCCCTAGGTTACATTGTGATATTATACACCCTTCTGCTTGAAGGTTGCTGCCCTAGGTTACATTGTGATATTATACACCCTTCTGCTTGAAGGTTGCTGCCCTAGGTTACATGATGATATTATACACCCTTCTGTTTGAAGGTTGCTGCCCTAGGTTACATTGTGATATTATGCATCCTTCTGCTTGAAGGTTGCTGCCCTAGGTTACATGATGATATTATACACCCTTCTGCTTGAAGGTTGCTGCCCTAGGTTACATTGTGATATTATACACCCTTCTGCTTGAAGGTTGCTGCCCTAGGTTACATTGTGATATTATGCACCCTTCTGCTAGAAGGTTGCTGCCCTAGGTTACATTGTGATATTATACACCCTTCTGCTTGAAGGTTGCTGCCCTAGGTTACATTGTGATATTATGCACCCTTCTGCTTGAAGGTTGCTGCCCTAGGTTACATGATGATATTATGCACCTTCTGCTAGAAGGTTGCTGCCCTAGGTTACATTGTGATATTATACACCCTTCTGCTTGAAGGTTGCTGCCCTAGGTTACATTGTGATATTATACACCCTTCTGTTTGAAGGTTGCTGCCCTAGGTTACATTGTGATATTATCACCCTTCTGTTTGAAGGTTTCTGCCCTAGGTTACATTGTGATATTATACACCCTTCTGCTTGAAGGTTGCTGCCCTAGGTTACATTGTGATATTATACACCCTTCTGTTTGAAGGTTGCTGCCCTAGGTTACATTGTGATATTATGCATCCTTCTGCTTGAAGGTTGCTGCCCTAGGTTACATGATGATATTATACACCCTTCTGCTTGAAGGTTGCTGCCCTAGGTTACATGATGATATTATACACCCTTCTGCTTGAAGGTTGCTGCCCTAGGTTACACTGTGATATTATACACCCTTCTGCTTGAAGGTTGCTGCCCTAGGTTACATTGTGATATTATACACCCTTCTGCTTGAAGGTTGCTGCCCTAGGTTACACTGTGATATTATACACCCTTCTGTTTGAAGGTTGCTGCCCTAGGTTACATTGTGATATTATACACCCTTCTGCTAGAAGGTTGCTGCCCTAGGTTACATTGTGATATTATACACCCTTCTGCTTGAAGGTTGCTGCCCTACGTTACATTGTGATATTATGCATCCTTCTGCTTGAAGGTTGCTGCCCTAGGTTACATGATGATATTATACACCCTTCTGTTTGAAGGTTGCTGCCCTAGGTTACATTGTGATATTATACACCCTTCTGCTTGAAGATTGCAGCCCTAGGTTCCATTGTCATATTATATACACTTCTGCTTGAAGGTTGCTGCCCTAGGTTACATTGTGATATTATACCCCCTTCTGCTTGAAGGTTGCTGCCCTAGGTTACATTGTGATATTATACACCCTTCTGCTTGACAGTTGCTGCCTTAGGTTACATTGTGATATTATACACCCTTCTGTTTCAAGGTTGCTGCCCTAGGTTACATTGTGATATTATACACCCTTCTTTTTCAATGTTGCTGCCCTAGGTTACATTGTGATATTATACCCCCTTCTGCTTGAAGGCTACTGCCCTAGGTTACATTGGGATATTATACACCCTTCTGCTAGAAGGTTGGTGACCTAGGTTACATTGTGATATTATACACCCTTCTGTTTGAAGGTTGCTGCCTAGGTTGCATTGGGATATTATACACCCTTCTGTTTGAAGGTTGCTGCCCTAGGTTACATTGTCATATTATGTGCTGCCCTAGGTTACATTGTGATATTATACACCCTTCTGTTTGAAGGTTGCTACCCTAGGTTACATTGTGATATTATACACCCTTCTGTTTGAAGGTTGCTACCCTAGGTTACATTGTGATATTATACACCCTTCTGTTTGAAGATTGCTGCCCTATGTTACATTGTGATATTATGCACCCTTCTGCTTGAAGGTTGCTTCCCTAGGTTACATGATGATATTATACATTCTTCTGCTAGAAGGTTGGTGCCCAAGGTTACATTGTGATATTATAAACCCTTATGTTTGAAGGTTTCTGCCCTAGGTTACATTGTGATATTATACACCGTTCTGTTTGAAGGTTGCTGCCCTAAGATACATTGTGATATTATGCACCCTTCTGCTTGAATTTTGCTGCCCTAGGTTACATGATGATGTTATACATTCTTCTGCTAGAAGGTTGGTGCCCAAGGTTACATTGTGATATTATAAACCCTTATGTTTGAAGGTTTCTGCCCTAGGTTACATTGTGATATTATACACCCTTCTGCTTGAAGGTTGCTGCCCTAGGTTACATGATGAAATTATACACCCTTCTGCTTGAAGGTTGCTGCCCTAGGTTACATTGTGATATTATACACCCTTCTGCTTGAAGGTTGCTGCCCTAGGTTACATGATGATATTATACACCCATCTGCTTGAAGGTTGCTGCCCTAGGTTACATTGTGATATTATAGACCGGTCTGTTTGAAGGTTGCTGCCCTAGGTTACATTGTGATATTATACACCGTTCTGCTTCAAGGTTGCTGCCCTAGGTTACATTGTGATATTATACCCCCTTCTGCTAGAAGGTTGGTGCCCTAGGTTACATTGTGATATTATACACCCTTCTGCTTGAAGGTTGCTGCCCTACGTTACATTGTGATATTATGCACCCTTCTGCTAGAAGGTTGCTGCCCTAGGTTACATTGTGATATTATACACCCTTCTGCTTGAAGGTTGCTGCCCTAGGTTACATTGTGATATTATACACCCTTCTGCTTCAAGGTTGCTGCCCTAGGTTACATTGTGATATTATACCCCCTTCTGCTAGAAGGTTGGTGCCCTAGGTTACATTGTGATATTATACACCCTTCTGTTTGAAGCTTGCTGCCCTAGGTTACATTGTGATATTATACACCCTTCTGCTTCAAGGTTGCTGCCCTAGGTTACATGATGGTATTATACACCCATCTGCTTGAAGGTTGCTGCCCTAGGTTACATGATGATATTATACCCCCTTCTGCTTGAAGGTTGCTGCCCTACGTTACATTGTGATATTATGCACCCTTCTGCTAGAAGGTTGCTGCCCTAGGTTACATTGTGATATTATACACCCTTCTGCTTGAAGGTTGCTGCCCTAGGTTACATTGTGATATTATACACCCTTCTGCTAGAAGGTTGCTGCCCTACGTTACATTGTGATATTATGCACCCTTCTGCTTGAAGGTTGCTGCCCTAGGTTACATTGTGATATTATACACCCTTCTGCTAGAAGGTTGGTGACCTAGGTTACATTGTGATATTATACACCCTTCTGTTTGAAGGTTGCTGCCCTAGGTTACATGATGATATTATACCCCCCTCTGCTTGAAGGTTGCTGCCCTACGTTACATTGTGATATTATGCACCCTTCTGCTTGAAGGTTGCTGCCCTAGCTTACATTGTGATATTATACACACTTCTGCTTGAAGGTTGCTGCCCTAGGTTACATTGTGATATTATACACACTTCTGCTAGAAGGTTGCTGCCCTACGTTACATTGTGATATTATACCCCCTTCTGCTTGAAGGCTACTGCCCTAGGTTACATTGTGATATTATACACCCTTCTGCTAGAAGGTTGGTGACCTAGGTTACATTGTGATATTATACACCCTTCTGTTTGAAGGTTGCTGCCTAGGTTACATTGTGATATTATACACCCTTCTGTTTGAAGGTTGCTGCCCTAGGTTACATTGTCATATTATGTGCTGCCCTAGGTTACATTGTGATATTATACACCCTTCTGTTTGAAGGTTGCTACCCTAGGTTACATTGTGATATTATACACCCTTCTGTTTGAAGGTTGCTACCCTAGGTTACATTGTGATATTATACACCCTTCTGTTTGAAGGTTGCTGCCCTATGTTACATTGTGATATTATGCACCCTTCTGCTTGAAGGTTGCTGCCCTAGGTTACATGATGATATTATACATTCTTCTGCTAGAAGGTTGGTGCCCAAGGTTACATTGTGATATTATAAACCCTTATGTTTGAAGGTTTCTGCCCTAGGTTACATTGTGATATTATACACCCTTCTGTTTGAAGGTTGCTGCCCTAGGATACATTGTGATATTATGCACCCTTCTGCTTGAAGGTTGCTGCCCTAGGTTACATGATGATATTATACATTCTTCTGCTAGAAGGTTGGTGCCCAAGGTTACATTGTGATATTATAAACCCTTATGTTTGAAGGTTTCTGCCCTAGGTTACATTGTGATATTATACACCCTTCTGCTTGAAGGTTGCTGCCCTAGGTTACATGATGATATTATACACCCTTCTGCTTGAAGGTTGCTGCCCTAGGTTACATTGTGATATTATACACCCTTCTGCTTGAAGGTTGCTGCCCTAGGTTACATGATGATATTATACACCCATCTGCTTGAAGGTTGCTGCCCTAGGTTACATTGTGATATTATAGACCGGTCTGTTTGAAGGTTGCTGCCCTAGGTTACATTGTGATATTATACACCGTTCTGCTTCAAGGTTGCTGCCCTAGGTTACAATGTGATATTATACCCCGTTCTGCTAGAAGGTTGGTGCCCTAGGTTACATTGTGATATTATAACCCCTTCTGCTTGAAGGTTGCTGCCCTATGTTACATTGTGATATTATGCACCCTTCTGCTAGAAGGTTGCTGCCATAGGTTACATTGTGATATTATACACCCTTCTGCTTGAAGGTTGCTGCCCTAGGTTACATTATGATATTATACACCCTTCTGCTTCAAGGTTGCTGCCCTAGGTTACATTGTGATATTATACCCCCTTCTGCTAGAAGGTTGGTGCCCTAGGTTACATTGTGATATTATACACCCTTCTGTTTGAAGCTTGCTGCCCTAGGTTACATTGTGATATTATACACCCTTCTGCTTCAAGGTTGCTGCCCTAGGTTACATGATGGTATTATACACCCATCTGCTTGAAGGTTGCTGCCCTAGGTTACATGATGATATTATACCCCCTTCTGCTTGAAGGTTGCTGCCCTACGTTACATTGTGATATTATGCACCCTTCTGCTTGAAGGTTGCTGCCCTAGCTTACATTGTGATATTATACACACTTCTGCTTGAAGGTTGCTGCCCTAGGTTACATTGTGATATTATACACACTTCTGCTAGAAGGTTGCTGCCCTACGTTACATTGTGATATTATGCACCCTTCTGCTTGAAGGTTGCTGCCCTAGGTTACATTGTGATATTATACACCCTTCTGCTAGAAGGTTGCTGCCCTAGGTTACACTGTGATATTATACACCCTTCTGCTTGAAGGTTGCTGCCCTACGTTACATTGTGATTTTATGCACCCTTCTGCTTGAAGGTTGCTGCCCTAGGTTACATTGTGATATTATACACACTTCTGCTTGAAGGTTGCTGCCCTAGGTTACATTGTGATATTATGCACCCTTCTGCTTGAAGGTTGCTGCCCTAGGTTACATGATGATATAATACATTCTTCTGCTAGAAGGTTGGTGCCCAAGGTTACATTGTGATATTATAAACCCTTATGTTTGAAGGTTTCTGCCCTAGGTTACATGATGATATTATACACCCTTCTGCTTGAAGGTTGCTGCCCTAGGTTACATGATGATATTATACACCCTTCTGCTTGAAGGTTGCTGCCCTAGGTTACATTGTGATATTATACACCCTTCTGCTTGAAGGTTGCTGCCCTAGGTTACATGATGATATTATACACCCATCTGCTTGAAGGTTGCTGCCCTAGGTTACATGATGATATTATACACCCTTCTGCTGGAAGGTTGCTGCCCTAGGTTACATGATGATATTATACACCCATCTGCTTGAAGGTTGCTGCCCTAGGTTACATTGTGATATTATAGACCGGTCTGTTTGAAGGTTGCTGCCCTAGGTTACATTGTGATATTATACACCGTTCTGCTTCAAGGTTGCTGCCCTAGATTACATGATGGTATTATACACCCATCTGCTTGAAGGTTGCTGCCCTAGGTTACATGAGGATATTATTCCCCCTTCTGCTTGAAGGTTGCTGCCCTACGTTACATTGTGATATTATGCACCCTTCTGCTAGAAGGTTGCTGCCCTAGGTTACATTGTGATATTATACACCCTTCTGTTTTAAGGTTGCTGCCCTAGGTTACATTGTGATATTATGCATCCTTCTGCTTGAAGGTTGCTGCCCTAGGTTACATGAGGATATTATTCCCCCTTCTGCTTGAAGGTTGCTGCCCTACATTACATTGTGATATTATGCACCCTTCTGTTTGAAGGTTGCTGCCCTAGGTTACACTGTGATATTATACACCCTTCTGCTTGAAGGTTGCTGCCCTACGTTACATTGTGATATTATGCACCCTTCTGCTAGAAGGTTGCTGCCCTGGGTTACATGATGATATTATACACCATTCTGTTTCAAGGTTGCTGCCCTAGGTTACATTGTGATATTATGCATCCTTCTGCTTGAAGGTTGCTGCCCTAGGATACATGATGATATTATACACCCTTCTGCTTGAAGGTTGCTGCCCTAGGTTACATTGTGGTATTATACACCCTTCTGCTTGAAGGTTGCTGCCCTAGGTTACATGATGATATTATACACCCATCTGCTTGAAGGTTGCTGCCCTAGGTTACATTGTGATATTATAGACCGGTCTGTTTGAAGATTGCTGCCCTAGGTTACATTGTGATATTATACACCATTCTGCTTGAAGGTTGCTGCCCTAGGTTACATTGTGATATTATACACCGTTCTGCTTCAACATTGCTGCCCAAGGTTACATTGTGATATTATACCCCCTTCTGCTAGAAGGTTGGTGCCCTAGGTTACATTGTGATATTATACACCCTTCTCTTTGAAACTTGCTGCCCTAGGTTACATTGTGATATTATACACCCTTCTGCTTCAAGGTTGCTGTCCTAGGTTACATGATGGTATTATACACCCATCTGCTTCAAGGTTGCTGCCCTAGGTTACATGATGATATTATACCCCCTTCTGCTTAAAGGTTGCTGCCCTACATTACATCGTGATATTATGCACCCTTCTGCTAGAAGGTTGCTGCCCTAGGTTACATTGTGATATTATACACCCTTCTGCTTGAAGGTTGCTGAACCTAGGTTACATTGTGATATTATACACCCTTCTGCTTGAAGGTTGCTGCCCTAGGTTACATTGTGATATTATACACCCTTCTGCTTGAAGGTTGCTGCCCTGGGTTACATGATGATATTATACACCCTTCTGTTTGAAGGTTGCTGCCCTAGGTTATATTGTGATATTATCCATCCTTCTGCTTGAAGGTTGCTGCACTAGGTTACATGATGATATTATACACCCTTCTGTGTGAAGGTTGCTGCCCTAGGTTACACTGTGATATTATACACCCTTCTGCTTGAAGGTTGCTGCCCTACGTTACATTGTGATATTATGCACCCTTCTGCTAGAAGGTTGCTGCCCTAGGTTACATTGTGATATTATACACCCTTCTGCTTGAAGGTTGCTGCCCTGGGTTACATTGTGATATTATGCACCCTTCGGCTTGAAGGTTGCTGCCCTAGGTTACATGATGATATTATACATTCTTCTGCTAGAAGGTTGGTGCCCTAGGTTACATTGTGATATTATACACCCTTCTGCTTGAAGGTTGCTGCCCTAGGTTACATTGTGATATTATACACCCTTCTGTTTGAAGGTTGCTGCCCTAGGTTACATTGTGATATTATACGCCCTTCTGTTTGAAGGTTGCTGCCCTAGGTTACATTGTGATATTATACACCCTTCTGCTTGAAGGTTGCTGCCCTGGGTTACATGATGATATTATACACCATTCTGTTTGAAGGTTGCTGCCCTAGGTTACATTGTGATATTATGCATCCTTCTGCTTGAAGGTTGCTGCCCTAGGTTACATGATGGTATTATACACCCGTCTGCTTGAAGGTTGCTGCCCTAGGTTACATGATGATATTATACCCCCTTCTGCTTGAAGGTTGCTGCCCTACGTTACATTGTGATATTATACACACTTCTGCTTGAAGGTTGCTGCCCTAGGTTACATTGTGATATTATACACCCTTCTGCTTGAAGGTTGCTGCCCTACGTTACATTGTGATATTATGCACCCTTCTGCTAGAAGGTTGGTGACCTAGGTTACATTGCGATATTATACACCCTTCTGTGTGAAGGTTGCTGCCCTAGGTTACACTGTGATATTATACACCCTTCTGTTTGAAGGTTGCTGCCCTACGTTACATTGTGATATTATACACCCTTCTGCTAGAAGGTTGCTGCCCTAGGTTATATTGTGATATTATACACCCTTCTGCTTGAAGGTTGCTGCCCTACGTTACATTGTGATATTATGCACCCTTCTGCTTGAAGGTTGCTGCCTTAGGTTACATTGTGATATTATACACACTTCTGCTTGAAGGTTGCTGCCCTAGGTTACATTGTGATATTATACACCCTTCTGCTTGAAGGTTGCTGCCTTAGGTTACATTGTGATATTATACACACTTCTGCTTGAAGGTTGCTGCCCTAGGTTACATTGTGATATTATACACCCTTCTGTTTGAAGGTTGCTGCCCTAGGTTACATTGTGATATTATGCATCCTTCTGCTTGAAGGTTGCTGCCCTAGGTTACATGATGATATTATACACCCTTCTGTTTGAAGGTTGCTGCCCTAGGTTACATTGTGATATTATACACCCTTCTGCTTGAAGATTGCAGCCCTAGGTTCCATTGTCATATTATATACCCTTCTGCTTGAAGGTTGCTGCCCTAGGTTACATTGTGATATTATACCCCCTTCTGCTTGAAGGTTGCTGCCCTAGGTTACATTGTGATATTATACACCCTTCTGCTTGACAGTTGCTGCCTTAGGTTACATTGTGATATTATACCCCCTTTTGCTTGAAGGTTGCTGCCCTAGGTTACATTGTGATATTATACACCCTTCTGTTTCAAGGTTGCTGCCCTAGGTTACATTGTGATATTATACCCCCTTCTGCTTGAAGGCTACTGCCCTAGGTTACATTGGGATATTATACACCCTTCTGCTAGAAGGTTGGTGACCTAGGTTACATTGTGATATTATACACCCTTCTGTTTGAAGGTTGCTGCCTAGGTTGCATTGGGATATTATACACCCTTCTGTTTGAAGGTTGCTGCCCTAGGTTACATTGTCATATTATGTGCTGCCCTAGGTTACATTGTGATATTATACACCCTTCTGTTTGAAGGTTGCTACCCTAGGTTGCATTGTGATATTATACACCCTTCTGTTTGAAGGTTGCTATCCTAGGTTACATTGTGATATTATACACCCTTCTGTTTGAAGGTTGCTGCCCTATGTTACATTGTGATATTATGCTCCCTTCTGCTTGAAGGTTGCTTCCCTAGGTTACATGATGATATTATACATTCTTCTGCTAGAAGGTTGGTGCCCAAGGTTACATTGTGATATTATAAACCCTTATGTTTGAAGGTTTCTGCCCTAGGTTACATTGTGATATTATACACCGTTCTGTTTGAAGGTTGCTGCCCTAAGATACATTGTGATATTATGCACCCTTCTGCTTGAAGGTTGCTGCCCTAGGTTACATGATGATGTTATACATTCTTCTGCTAGAAGGTTGGTGCCCAAGGTTACATTGTGATATTATAAACCCTTATGTTTGAAGGTTTCTGCCCTAGGTTACATTGTGATATTATACACCCTTCTGCTTGAAGGTTGCTGCCCTAGGTTACATGATGAAATTATACACCCTTCTGCTTGAAGGTTGCTGCCCTAGGTTACATTGTGATATTATACACCCTTCTGCTTGAAGGTTGCTGCCCTAGGTTACATGATGATATTATACACCCATCTGCTTGAAGGTTGCTGCCCTAGGTTACATTGTGATATTATAGACCGGTCTGTTTGAAGGTTGCTGCCCTAGGTTACATTGTGATATTATACACCGTTCTGCTTCAAGGTTGCTGCCCTAGGTTACATTGTGATATTATACCCCCTTCTGCTAGAAGGTTGGTGCCCTAGGTTACATTGTGATATTATACCCCCTTCTGCTTGAAGGTTGCTGCCCTACGTTACATTGTGATATTATGCACCCTTCTGCTAGAAGGTTGCTGCCATAGGTTACATTGTGATATTATACACCCTTCTGCTTGAAGGTTGCTGCCCTAGGTTACATTGTGATATTATACACCCTTCTGCTTCAAGGTTGCTGCCCTAGGTTACATTGTGATATTATACCCCCTTCTGCTAGAAGGTTGGTGACCAAGGTTACATTGTGATATTATACACCCTTCTGTTTGAAGCTTGCTGCCCTAGGTTACATTGTGATATTATACACCCTTCTGCTTCAAGGTTGCTGCCCTAGGTTACATGATGGTATTATACACCCATCTGCTTTAAGGTTGCTGCCCTAGGTTACATGATGATATTATACCCCCCTCTGCTTGAAGGTTGCTGCCCTACGTTACATTGTGATATTATGCACCCTTCTGCTTGAAGGTTGCTGCCCTAGGTTACATTGTGATATTATACACACTTCTGCTTGAAGGTTGCTGCCCTAGGTTACATTGTGATATTATACACACTTCTGCTAGAAGGTTGCTGCCCTACGTTACATTGTGATATTATGCACCCTTCTGCTTGAAGGTTGCTGCCCTAGGTTACATTGTGATATTATACACACTTCTGCTAGAAGGTTGCTGCCCTAGGTTACACTGTGATATTATACACCCTTCTGCTTGAAGGTTGCTGCCCTACGTTACATTGTGATTTTATGCACCCTTCTGCTTGAAGGTTGCTGCCCTAGGTTACATTGTGATATTATACACACTTCTGCTTGAAGGTTGCTGCCCTAGGTTACATTGTGATATTATGCACCCTTCTGCTTGAAGGTTGCTGCCCTAGGTTACATGATGATATAATACATTCTTCTGCTAGAAGGTTGGTGCCCAAGGTTACATTGTGATATTATAAACCCTTATGTTTGAAGGTTTCTGCCCTAGGTTACATGATGATATTATACACCCTTCTGCTTGAAGGTTGCTGCCCTAGGTTACATGATGATATTATACACCCTTCTGCTTGAAGGTTGCTGCCCTAGGTTACATTGTGATATTATACACCCTTCTGCTTGAAGGTTGCTGCCCTAGGTTACATGATGATATTATACACCCTTCTGCTGGAAAGTTGCTGCCTTAGGTTACATGATGATATTATACACCCATCTGCTTGAAGGTTGCTGCCCTAGGTTACATTGTGATATTATAGACCGGTCTGTTTGAAGGTTGCTGCCCTAGGTTACATTGTGATATTATACACCGTTCTGCTTCAAGGTTGCTGCCCTAGATTACATGATGGTATTATACACCTATCTGCTTGAAGGTTGCTGCCCTAGGTTACATGAGGATATTATTCCCCCTTCTGCTTGAAGGTTGCTGCCCTACGTTACATTGTGATATTATGCACCCTTCTGCTAGAAGGTTGCTGCCCTAGGTTACATTGTGATATTATACACCCTTCTGTTTGAAGGTTGCTGCCCTAGGTTACATTGTGATATTATGCATCCTTCTGCTTGAAGGTTGCTGCCCTAGGTTACACTGTGATATTATGCACCCTTCTGCTTGAAGGTTGCTGCCCTACGTTACATTGTGATATTATGCACCCTTCTGTTTGAAGGTTGCTGCCCTAGGTTACACTGTGATATTATACACCCTTCTGCTTGAAGGTTGCTGCCCTACGTTACATTGTGATATTATGCACCCTTCTGCTAGAAGGTTGCTGCCCTGGGTTACATGATGATATTATACACCATTCTGTTTCAAGGTTGCTGCCCTAGGTTACATTGTGATATTATGCATCCTTCTGCTTGAAGGTTGCTGCCCTAGGATACATGATGATATTATACACCCTTCTGCTTGAAGGTTGCTGCCCTAGGTTACATTGTGGTATTATACACCCTTCTGCTTGAAGGTTGCTGCCCTAGGTTACATGATGATATTATACACCCATCTGCTTGAAGGTTGCTGCCCTAGGTTACATTGTGATATTATAGACCGGTCTGTTTGAAGATTGCTGCCCTAGGTTACATTGTGATATTATACACCATTCTGCTTGAAGGTTGCTGCCCTAGGTTACATTGTGATATTATACACCGTTCTGCTTCAACGTTGCTGCCCAAGGTTACATTGTGATATTATACCCCCTTCTGCTAGAAGGTTGGTGCCCTAGGTTACATTGTGATATTATACACCCTTCTCTTTGAAACTTGCTGCCCTAGGTTACATTGTGATATTATACACCCTTCTGCTTCAAGGTTGCTGTCCTAGGTTACATGATGGTATTATACACCCATCTGCTTCAAGGTTGCTGCCCTAGGTTACATGATGATATTATACCCCCTTCTGCTTAAAGGTTGCTGCCCTACGTTACATTGTGATATTATGCACCCTTCTGCTAGAAGGTTGCTGCCCTAGGTTACATTGTGATATTATACACCCTTCTGCTTGAAGGTTGCTGAACCTAGGTTACATTGTGATATTATACACCCTTCTGCTTGAAGGTTGCTGCCCTAGGTTACATTGTGATATTATACACCCTTCTGCTTGAAGGTTGCTGCCCTGGGTTACATGTTGATATTATACACCCTTCTGTTTGAAGGTTGCTGCCCTAGGTTATATTGTGATATTATCCATCCTTCTGCTTGAAGGTTGCTGCACTAGGTTACATGATGATATTATACACCCTTCTGTGTGAAGGTTGCTGCCCTAGGTTACACTGTGATATTATACACCCTTCTGCTTGAAGGTTGCTGCCCTACGTTACATTGTGATATTATGCACCCTTCTGCTAGAAGGTTGCTGCCCTAGGTTACATTGTGATATTATACACCCTTCTGCTTGAAGGTTGCTGCCCTGGGTTACATTGTGATATTATGCACCCTTCTGCTTGAAGGTTGCTGCCCTAGGTTACATGATGATATTATGCATTCTTCTGCTAGAAGGTTGGTGCCCTAGGTTACATATTGATATTATACACCCTTCTGCTTGAAGGTTGCTGCCCTAGGTTACATTGTGATATTATACACCCTTCTGTTTGAAGGTTGCTGCCCTAGGTTACATTGTGATATTATACGCCCTTCTGTTTGAAGGTTGCTGCCCTAGGTTACATTGTGATATTATACACCCTTCTGCTTGAAGGTTGCTGCCCTGGGTTACATGATGATATTATACACCATTCTGTTTGAAGGTTGCTGCCCTAGGTTACATTGTGATATTATGCATCCTTCTGCTTGAAGGTTGCTGCCCTAGGATACATGATGATATTATACACCCTTCTGCTTGAAGGTTGCTGCCCTAGGTTACATTGTGGTATTATACACCCTTCTGCTTGAAGGTTGCTGCCCTAGGTTACATGATGATATTATACACCCATCTGCTTGAAGGTTGCTGCCCTAGGTTACATTGTGATATTATAGACTGGTCTGTTTGAAGATTGCTGCCCTAGGTTACATTGTGATATTATACACCATTCTGCTTGAAGGTTGCTGCCCTAGGTTACATTGTGATATTATACACCGTTCTGCTTCAAGGTTGCTGCCCAAGGTTACATTGTGATAATATACCCCCTTCTGCTAGAAGGTTGGTGCCCTAGGTTACATTGTGATATTATAAACCCTTCTCTTTGAAACTTGCTGCCCTAGGTTACATTGTGATATTATACACCCTTCTGCTTCAAGGTTGCTGTCCTAGGTTACATGATGGTATTATACACCCATCTGCTTCAAGGTTGCTGCCCTAGGTTACATGATGATATTATACCCCCTTCTGCTTAAAGGTTGCTGCCCTACGTTACATTGTGATATTATGCACCCTTCTGCTAGAAGGTTGCTGCCCTAGGTTACATTGTGATATTATACACCCTTCTGCTTGAAGGTTGCTGCCCTAGGTTACATTGTGATATTATACACCCTTCTGCTTGAAGGTTGCTGCCCTGGGTTACATGATGATATTATACACCCTTCTGTTTGAAGGTTGCTGCCCTAGGTTACATTGTGATATTATGCATCCTTCTGCTTGAAGGTTGCTGCCCTAGGTTACATGATGATATTATACACCCTTCTGTGTGAAGGTTGCTGCCCTAGGTTACATTGTGATATTATACACCCTTCTGCTTGAAGATTGCAGCCCTAGGTTACATTGTGATATTGTACACCCTTCTGCTTGACAGTTGCTGCCTTAGGTTACATTGTGATATTATACCCCCTTCTGCTAGAAGGTTGGTGCCCTAGGTTACATGATGATATTAAACACCCTTCTGCTAGAAGGTTGGTGACCTAGGTTACATTGTGATATTATACACCCTTCTGTTTGAAGGTTGCTGCCCTAGGTTGCATTGGGATATTTTACACCCTTCTGTTTGAAGGTTGCTGCCCTAGGTTACATTGTGATATTATGTGCTGCCCTAGGTTACATTGTGATATTATACACCCTTCTGTTTGAAGGTTGCTACCCTAGGTTACATTGTGATATTATACACCCTTCTGTTTGAAGGTTGCTGCCCTAGGTTACATTGTGATATTATGCACCCTTCTGCTTGAAGGTTGCTGCCCTAGGTTACATGATGATATTATACATTCTTCTGCTAGAAGGTTGGTGCCCAGGGTTACATTGTGATATTATAAACCCTTATGTTTGAAGGTTTCTGCCCTAGGTTACATTGTGATATTATACACCCTTCTGCTTGAAGGTTGCTGCCCTAGGTTACATGATGATATTATACACCCTTCTGCTTGAAGGTTGCTGCCCTAGGTTACATTGTGATATTATACACCATTCTGCTTGAAGGTTGCTGCCCTAGGTTACATGATGATATTATACACCCATCTGCTTGAAGGTTGCTGCCCTAGGTTACATTGTGATATTATAAACCGGTCTGTTTGAAGGTTGCTGCCCTAGGTTACATAGTTCATAGTTCATAGTTCATAGTTCAGTACTAGGCTAACTGCCCTTGCGAGCCATTGTAAGCCTAGCCAATTATCCCTTGTGAGACTCAAACCCTGTACCATTGTGATATTATACACCGTTCTGCTTCAAGGTTGCTGCCCTAGGTTACATTGTGATATTATACACCCTTCTGCTTCAAGGTTGCTGCCTTAGGTTACATGATGGTATTATACACCCATCTGCTTGAAGGTTGCTGCCCTAGGTTACATGATGATATTATGCCCCCTTCTGCTTGAAGGTTGCTGCCCTACGTTACATTGTGATATTATGCACCCTTCTTCTAGAAGGTTGCTGCCATAGGTTACATTGTGATATTATACACACTTCTGCTTGAAGGTTGCTGCCCTAGGTTACATTGTGATATTATACACCCTTCTGCTTCAAGGTTGCTGCCCTAGGTTACATTGTGATATTATACCCCCTTCTGTTAGAAGGTTGGTGCCCTAGGTTACATTGTGATATTATACACCCTTCTGTTTGAAGCTTGCTGCCCTAGGTTACATTGTGATATTATGCACCCTTCTGCTTCAAGGTTGCTGCTTTAGGTTACATGATGGTATTATACACCCATCTGCTTGAAGGTTGCTGCCCTAGGTTACATGATGATATTATACCCCCTTCTGCTTGAAGGTTGCTGCCCTACGTTACATTGTGATATTATGCACCCTTCTGCTTGAAGGTTGCTGCCCTAGGTTACATTGTGATATTATGCACCCTTCTGCTAGAAGGTTGCTGCCCTAGGTTACATTGTGATATTATACACCCTTCTGCTTGAAGGTTGCTGCCCTACGTTACATTGTGATTTTATGCACCCTTCTGCTAGAAGGTTGCTGCCCTAGGTTACATTGTGATATTATACACCCTTCTGCTTGAAGGTTGCTGCCCTAGGTTACATTGTGATATTATACACCCTTCTGCTTGAAGGTTGCTGCCCTAGGTTACATTGTGATATTATGCACCCTTCTTCTTGAAGGTTGCTGCCCTAGGTTACATGATGATATAATACATTCTTCTGCTAGAAGGTTGGTGCCCCAGGTTACATTGTGATATTATAAACCCTTATGTTTGAAGGTTTCTGCCCTAGGTTACATTGTGATATTATACACCCTTCTGCTTGAAGGTTGCTGCCCTAAGTTACATGATGATATTATATACCCTTCTGCTTGAAGGTTGCTGCCCTAGGTTACATTGTGATATTTTACACCCTTCTGCTTGAAGGTTGCTGCCCTAGGTTACATAATGATATTATACACCCTTCTGCTTGAAGGTTGCTGCCCTAGGTTACATTGTGATATTATACACCCTTCTGCTTGAAGGTTGCTGCCCTAGGTTACATGATGATATTATACACCCATCTGCTTGAAGGTTGCTGCCCTAGGTTACATGATGATATTATACACCCTTCGGCTTGAAGGTTGCTGCCCTAGTTTACATTGTGATATTATACACCCTTCTGCTTGAAGGTTGCTGCCCTAGGTTACATGATGATATTATACACCCATCTGCTTGAAGGTTGCTGCCCTAGGTTACATTGTGATATTATAGACCGGTCTGTTTGAAGGTTGCTGCCCTAGGTTACATTGTGATATTATACACCGTTCTGCTTGAAGGTTTCTGCCCTAGGTTACATTGTGATATTATACACCCTTCTGTTTGAAGCTTGCTGCCCTAAGTTACATGATGATATTATACACCCTTCTGCTTGAAGGTTGCTGCCGTAGGTTACATTGTGATATTATACACCATTCTGCTTCAAGGTTGCTGCCCTAGGTTACATGATGGTATTATACACCCATCTGCTTGAAGGTTGCTGCCCTAGGTTACATGATGATATTATACCCCCATCTGCATGAAGGTTGCTGCCCTAGGTTACATGATGATATTATACACCCTTCGGCTTGAAGGTTGCTGCCCTAGTTTACATTGTGATATTATACACCCTTCTGCTTGAAGGTTGCTGCCCTAGGTTACATGATGATATTATACACCCATCTGCTTGAAGGTTGCTGCCCTAGGTTACATTGTGATATTATAGACCGGTCTGTTTGAAGGTTGCTGCCCTAGGTTACATTGTGATATTATACACCATTCTGCTTGAAGGTTTCTGCCCTAGGTTACATTGTGATATTATACACCCTTCTGTTTGAAGCTTGCTGCCCTAGGTTACATGATGATATTATACACCCTTCTGCTTGAAGGTTGCTGCCGTAGGTTACATTGTGATATTATACACCATTCTGCTTCAAGGTTGCTGCCCTAGGTTACATGATGGTATTATACACCCATCTGCTTGAAGGTTGCTGCCCTAGGTTACATGATGATATTATACCCCCTTCTGCTAGAAGGTTGGTGCCCTAGGTTACATGATGATATTAAACACCCTTCTGCTTGAAGGTTGCTGCCCTAGGTTACATTGTGATATTATACACCCTTTTGTTTGAAGGTTGCTGCCCTAGGTTACATTGTGATATTATGTGCTGCCCTAGGTTTCATTGTGATATTATACACCCTTCTGTTTGAAGGTTGCTACCCTAGGTTACATTGTGATATTATACACCCTTCTGTTTGAAGGTTGCTGCCCTAGGTTACATTGTGATATTATGCACCCTTCTGCTTGAAGGTTGCTGCCCTAGGTTACATGATGATATTATACACACTTCTGCTTGAAGGTTGCTGCCCTAGGTTACATTGTGATATTATAAACCCTTATGTTTGAAGGTTTCTGCTCTAGGTTACATTGTGATATTATACACCCTTCTGCTTGAAGGTTGCTGCCCTAGGTTACATGATGATATTATACACCCTTCTGCTTGAAGGTTGCTGCCCTAGGTTACATTGTGATTTTATACACCCTTCTGCTTGAAGGCTGCTGCCCTAGGTTACATGATGATGTTATACACCCATCTGCTTGAAGGTTGCTGCCCTAGGTTACATGATGATATTATACACCCATCTGCTTGAAGGTTGCTGCCCTAGGTTACATTGTGATATTATAGACCGGTCTGTTTGAAGGTTGCTGCCCTAGGTTACATTGTGATATTATACACCGTTCTGCTTCAAGGTTGCTGCCCTAGGTTACAATGTGATATTATACCCCCTTCTGCTAGAAGGTTGGTGCCCTAGGTTACATTGTGATAGTATACACCCTTCTGTTTGAAGCTTGCTGCCCTAGGTTACATTGTGATATTATACACCCTTCTGCTTCAAGGTTGCTGCCCTAGATTACATGATGGTATTATACACCCATCTGCTTGAAGGTTGCTGCCCTAGGTTACATGAGGATATTATACCCCCTTCTGCTTGAAGGTTGCTGCCCTACGTTACATTGTGATATTATGCACCCTTCTGCTTGAAGGTTGCTGCCCTAGGTTACATGATGATATTATACCCCCTTCTGCTTGAAGGTTGCTGCCCTACGTTACATTGTGATATTATGCACCCTTCTGCTAGAAGGTTGCTGCCCTAGGTTACATTGCGATATTATACACCCTTCTGCTTGAAGGTTGCTGCCCTAGGTTACATTGTGATATTATACACCCTTCTGCTTGAAGGTTGCTGCCCTATGTTACATTGTGATATTATGCACCCTTCTGCTTGAAGGTTGCTGCCCTAGGTTACATGATGATATTATACATTCTTCTGCTAGAAGGTTGGTGCCCTAGGTTACACTGTGATATTATATACCCTTCTGCTTGAAGGTTGCTGCCCTAGGTTACATTGTGATATTATACACCCTTCTGTTTGAAGGTTTTACATTGTGATATTATATGCCCTTCTGTTTGAAGGTTGTTGCCCTAGGTTACATTGTGATATTATACACCCTTCTGCTTGAAGATTGTTACCCTAGGTTACATTGTGATATTATACACCCATCTGCTAGAAGGTTGGTGCCCTAGGTTACATTGTGATATTATACACCCTTCTGTTTGAAGGTTGATGCCCTAGGTTACATTCTGATATTATATACCCCTCTGCTTGAAAGTTGCTGCCCTAGGTTATATTGTGATATTATACACCCCTCTGCTTGACGGTTCCTGCCCTGGGTTACATGATGATATTATACACCCTTCTGCTTGAAGTTTACTGCTGTAGGTTACATTGTGATATTATACACCCTTCTGCTTGAAGGTTGCTGCCCTAGGTTACGTTGTGATATTATAGACCCGTCTGCTTGAAGGTTGCTGCCCTAGGTTACATTGTAATATTATACACCCATCTGCTTGAAGTTTGCTGCCCTAGGTTACATGATGATATTATACACACTTCTGCTTGAAGGTTACTGCCCTAGGTTGCATTGTGATATTATACACCCTTCTGCTTCAAGGTTGCTGCCCTAGGTTACAATGTGATATTATACACCCTTCTGCTTCAAGGTTGCTGCCCTAGGTTACATTGTGATATTATACACCTTTGCTTGAAGGTTGCTGCCCTAGGTTACATTGTGATATTATACACCCTTTTGCTTGAAGGTTGCTGCCCTAGGTTACATTGTGATATTATACACCCTTCTGTTTGAAGGTTGCTGCCCTAGGTTACATGATGATTTTTTCTCTGGATTCTGACCTGCTGATTCACCCCTTCCCTGTTTTGACATGCAACTCAGAACATTTAATGGGTGTCTAAAAATGAATGCAGCAGTTGGAGAGACCACAGAGGTTCCTGACCAGGAAAATCCTGGGTCTCAAACACTTATCCTATACAGAGAGGCTAAAAGTCCTGTCCCTCTACTCAGTCTCATACAGACTGCTCAGAGGTGACCTTTGTGTAGCATACAAGGCCTTCTCAAACTCAGCTTTGATGGAGTTGCTGAATATCTTTGTCAACTCCACTCGCACAACCCACACACAAGGCCTCAACCTGCTCTGTGACATTAATAGAACTTCTTGGTGCGATACATTTGTGTCCCAATGACTCCACCTTCTGTGGAATAGACACCCTGTCCATGTCAAGCAGAGTACCTCACTAGCCCTCTTTAAGAGAAACCTGAATGACTGGATGGGAAACAGAAAATAAAACCATGGGATCCCACCTGTGTCTCTGCTGGACAGGGAAATAGGTGCTGACTTTGACTTTGACTTGAGTGTCGTCTGTTGTGATAAATACCAGTGAATTTTTAGAACTGTTTTGGCATTTAGCGTTGTTCTATTTACTCCCTAAATGTTCACATTGGCTGCATTTGCTTAATGTCTAAATGTTTTGTACAAGTTGGTGATATTACTGTTGTTTAGGAAGTAACTGTTGTAATACTTGTCCATCTGAATTTTATTTCTATATATACTGGCTATAACTCCTAATACTATCTATTTCTTCACTCCCTGTCTCTTCCTACTTATACTAGCCTGGTGAACTTGTCCAGTCAGCACCTGAACTACCAGAAAATCCCTCTCCTTGAAGTCACTGGAAACTGCCAGGACTCTGGAAATACCCACCAGCTCCTTGAGAAGCCAGCTTGATTAGGACAGTGAAAGTATGTGCTAATCTTCAAACCTGACCCTTGTAGCAATATCTCTGTTTTTAAGAACTCTGCTACCTTAGGCAAGTTTCCCTCTCAGGTTAGCCAACAGCCTACAACCCCCTCCAACTAGACTTTTTTCCTGATCAGTTGGCCTTCGCAGTTTGACTACCTATTCTCTCTTCTTGTATTTCTGTACCCTACCCCCTCTCTCCTACTGCCTGGCCCCTTGTAAGTGGGTTGTCTCCAAAATCAGTTGCAATTAACTCACTGGTCACTAGGAGGCATCTTTCTGTACTGTTTAGTATCGCTGACCCTGCTTTTTATCTCCCTATCAGACCCCCTAGCCCTACTTTAATACTTTTTTTTATTCTTCTCTCCCTAGAACCTGTTCTGCACTTCCCTACACTTATCCCAGTATATATTTCTCACTACACTCTAACTGTCTTACAAGTCTAAGCACCCTGTAGTAACCTTACTCCGTGTTCCTGACTATACCTAGGATACACTAGCCTGCTGACCTTCTTCAGCTTTCTCACACTACTAAACTTAATTAATTTACCTGCTTCTTTCTCCCGCACTACTGATTGTCTTCCTTGGGTGTCCACTCTCTTGTCTCTGCCCGCTCCGTTCGCCCTGCGGGCTCACTCCGCTCCCCTCCCTACCCCCCAATTCCCTCCCACCCCAGGGGTCCTACATTTAACTTGCCTCTAGACACACCTCTTACTTCTTCCACCTAATCATACTCACAGCCTCACAAATTGTGTACCACCCTTCACTTAGCCACACCTACTTGCCTACTATAACCAGCCCCACCCCTCTCTCACTAACACATCTAAAATATCACAACCCCTACCACTTGCCCTACACTTCCACAGTATTTTCACCTACAACACACCACTAAACCACATTCAAACTTACAACTATTTTATCATGACTACAACTATCCTCCAGTCACAACTGAAATTACCTATCTCCTTCTTACTATTATTCCTTCTCATTACTACCTACTTCCTAACCTCCTATGAACACTCCATAACTATTTCTCTCACACTTCCCTCAAAACATACCAGTAAACCTGCAACATCTCCACCTCCATCCTTCTTACATACCTCCTCACAATCCATCTACCTACTTGCCAAATATCACAGGCTATTACACTGCAAACTACTAAAAACTAAAACAAAGAAAATATTCAACACCTTCCTAAAACATAAACTTGAAAACTATTTTACACTACTCCATCTACTACTAGATGGTGACATACACCCCAACCCAGGCCCTCAAGCTACTACTACCAAAACACACAAAAATCATATCAAACCCTTCTCTCTTTCATCCACTACACCCTCTAACTTATTATCCTTGGCCCATCTCAATATACGTAGCATCTGCAACAAAATTAGTCAACTCCATGCCCTATTAGAAGTACACAAATTTGATATTCTATGCTTATCAGAAACTTGGCTAAAACCTTCAATTAAAGACATTGAAATTACCCCACCTGGATATAACATTGTTAGACTTGATCGCACCTCCAGGAAGGGAGGTGGAGTAGCTATTCTATATAAAACAAACCTGAAGCTTACTCTTCTTGACCTTACCCTTACCCAAAACAATAATGCTGAAATAATCTGCTCCAAAATTCAAATTAACACTACTAAAGCAATAAACATCATCTGTGCATACCTCCCCCCTGGAAATAACATCCCCACTTTAGAACAACTTCTTGAACAACTCTCTAATAACCTCCCTCAGGAAACACTATTCCTTGGGGACTTTAACATTGATTGGAAATCTTGTAACAATGCTAACCCTACTTCCCATATAAACCTTTATGGTTTCAAACAACTAATTGATAGTCCCACTAGAATAAATAATAAGAGCAAAAAGAAACCACCTTAGACTGGATTCTTACAAACTCCCCCCTACAAACCTACCAAACTGGCATCCTTCCTGATGACCTCAGCGATCACTCCCTCACCTATGTCATTAGAGCTAAAACTAATCTAAACTTACCTACCTCTCATAGAACACTATATTAAAAAAAAAAATGTAATCCCGAACAGTTTCAAACAGAACTTTCACAATACAACTGGACCCCTCTAAAACACCTCTCACTTAACAATGCCGTTGAACATTTCAACTCAGCATTCCTTGCAATCTTAAATCAACATGCCCCAAGTCGTACCATTAGAACAAAGACCAAAACAGCACCCTGGCTAACCTCTAAAACTAAACAAAAAATTAGACTGAGAAATAAATCTTGGAAAAAATGGCGCTCCTCTAGAAACCCAACAGATCATCAAACCTTTAGAGAGCTCAGAAACAATACCAAAAAAGCCATCCTTTCAGATAAAAATAATTATTACTTTGAACTTCAGCAATCCACCAAAAAAGAACCAAAAAAGTTCTGGTCTACTATCAATAATCTACTTACCCCAGGCAAAGTAGTTACACCCAACCCACAGGATTTAGACCCTGATAATCCCTCTTTAATAGCCAATAACTTCAATACCTTCTTTACTACTTCCATACAAAGTCTAGCTAACCACTTATCTCCTGATGCTTCCCAACTGCTCTTAAGTAACATCAACTCCCTTCTTCCCCTTCAACTTCAACCCATACCCACCTCCTACATACAATCTCTTTTACAAAAACTTAAACCCACTACCCCCTCAGCAGATAAGCTTCCTGCTGAATTCCTTCAAGTGGCAGCTAAAGCTATTGCCTACCCTGTTTCTATCCTAATAAACAGATCCATAAAAGAAAGTACTTTTCCAGCAATCTGGAAGATATCACACATCATACCCTTACACAAAGGAGGCAAATCCACTGACCTTTCTAACTTTCCCTATAGCTATTATCTCCACTAGCTAAAATAATGGAAAAATGTATACACAAACAACTACTTAACCATCTCCTTCATAACAACCTACTAGCTAACACTCAACATGGATTTAGACCTTCACATAGTACTACCACTGCACTACTTTCTTTTACCAACACCATCAACTGTAACCGTAACAACAACAAACTAACCTCTTCTCTTTTCCTAGACCTGTCAAAAGCCTTTGACATGGTCAACCATACACTTCTTCTACACATATTAAAATCCCTTGCCTTGGATTTCTCTTCCTTAACCTGGTTCTCATCCTATCTTGAAAACCGACAACAAGCAGTACTATGGAAAAATTCTCTATCTGCTCTACTACCTATCTCTTTAGGAGTACCTCAAGGATCTATACTAGGCCCACTCTTATTCTCTATCTTTATTAATGATCTCCAATCATCTATCCAAAACACTACCTGTATACAATATGCAGATGATTCTACCATTATTTGCACAGCTTCCACTCAATCTGAACTCCAGTCACTGACACAATCTACCTTTTCTACCATCGAACAGTGGTTCTCAAAAAGATGTCTTCTCCTCAACCCCAAGAAAACAAAACTATTACTATTCTCACCTACCCACAAATCTTCTCAACTAAACTTCACTATTACTGCAAGTGATAATTCCCTCATCTCCCCAGACTCCACTACCAAACTGCTTGGTGTTACTATTGATAATAATCTTAACTATGATTATCACATCAATAACACTATAAAAGCAGTTAATAAAAAGATTGGTTCACTGTACAGAATTAAACCCTTCCTTACACCAGAAGCACGGACCACCTTAGCACAATCACATCTTATCTCTACCCTACTATATGCTTCCTCTATTTACACTAATCTCTCTAAAAGCAACCTTAGGAAACTGACTACATCCTACCATAATATAGCTCGTTTTGCCACAGCATCCCAGTATAGAACTCACCACTGTCTAAACTTAAAACACTTACACTGGTTGGAACTTCCTAACAAACTTATCTATCAACAACTCTTAATAACACATAACATTCTATATCAACCATCAAAGACACCTGCTCTTAGGAACCTCTTGACCCCCTATAATAACTTGAAACAGCTGCGCTCCGCCGAAAAGCTACAAGTCAACACAACTAGAATTACAAATTCTGCAGGTAACTGCCTTTTCTCCAACTCAGTAGGCAAAATATGGAATAACCTCCCCTCACACATTACCTCTCTAGGCTCCTTTCATCTTTTTAAAAAACAACTTCTTTTACATCTGAACAACTTCTGGCTCTGCTCTTGTACCAATCCAGACTAATCTACTATCTTCATTCTACTATCATATTTCCTTATTTCAAAACTGCAATCTTTCTCTGTGATCACAAATGACTTAATGACTGTACTGTTACTACTGTTCTTATATTAAAAAAAAAAAAAAAAATAGGGTACAAACAATGTCTTTTACAAGTATGTATATACATTTTAAAATATGTAATACCCCATCCTCACATAATTGTACTGTAAAGAATTAATGCCTTTCTCAACACGTAGATAGTACTATGTGTTTTTTATTACTTGATCTAGACTAGTATGTATGCATTGTTGCTCACTGTCTGTGTCACAGGCATTTATTGTAAATGTTTAATTTCTATAACCTTGTTTTAATCTGTGGAGCTTTTCTCCCCGGGCCTCCACTGAAAATGGAAATTATCCAGCTGGACTAGCCCGGTCAACAAATGTAAAATAAATAAAATAAATAAATAAAAAACATGGGTGAAATTCTTGGCTAGGTCTATAAGGCCCTCCAGCCCAATAGCCTAGTATTGTCCTATGAACCTATGAACCTATAAGTGTGTATCAAACATTTTGATCTGTGCCCTTAGAGTGAGTACTTATATTTACTACAATGGAAATATTTAAAGGGTGGCTGTCACTGAGGGTAGATAGTAAGGTGTGTTCTTGTTTTGTTAGGTTTGATTAACTGACAGCATCATATGTTAAAGACAGAGAAGGGAACTGGTGAAAGAGATTACCCCCAATCTGAAGTAGTGTGTGTGTGTGTGTGTGTGTGTGTGTGTGTGTGTGTGTGTGTGTGTGTGTGTGTGTGTGTGTGTGTGTGTGTGTGTGTGTGTGTATCTGTTATGTGTGTTTACAAAATAATTTTGGTTAACCTTCAATAACTGTTTTTTAAACATATTTTTTATTGTCAGCATATACACATATGTTGTAACAATAACATTCGTTGCTCACACAAAATTGATAGAATAAAATGTTTCTCACACAAAAGTCCAGTCTTTGAATTTCGGATTATAATCTTCATTTTGCTAATTATTCCACTGTCTTTATTCGTATATAGCCACTTTACTACTGGCAACAATGCAGTAATAGCACTGGCTCTACTCAAGAGAATAAAATCCAACTGAGTCAATGATTACAACTCACATTTGCTGTTTGTCCTGAAGGTCAACTGCTTTTTGTGTTTGAATGGGTACTAATGGTGTGAGTCAAACCTCATATTACTTAGTTATGGCTCACATCAAATACTGAGTGCATCACTGCAAGTGTTAGAACTCGAAACCCCTGCCAATTAGAATTGATAGATTGCAACAGGGAGAACTCTGTGCCTTTTTATCTTAGTGTATACAGTATCGATGGTGCAGCAGTAGCGTTGTTGCCTCACAGCAAGAGGTTCTCCAGTTCGATTTTCGGCTAGAGTGCAGGGAGTGCCTTCTGTGTGGAGTCTGCATATCCACCCTGCAGTTGGGTGGGCGATCGAAAATCTACTGCTAATCATTAGCGGACCAGAGTTCTGCTGTGGTGACCCCTAATCGGGAAAAGACCAACAATACAGTATCTAGTAGGTTCTAAAATATCCTGTGCAGAACCATTTCTGAAATGTGTAGCTGATAAAGTTGCTGGACTTCTGAATGTGTTTTGTGTGTGTAGTAATTTATTTTGACTTGTTTAATTCTTTATTTGCTTTATTTCTAAGTTCTTGGTAAGTTTGTAGAGTGGGTTGTGACCTTGTTTTATTCCAGGTTGTCCAGACCCTATCTCTAGATTTAAGTAGAGATTGTGTTTCCTTTGTTAGCCATGGGGCACAGTTTGATTTAACATGAATATATCTGCTGGGGGCTTGAGAATTTAGTATGCCAAGGAAGGTGGAGTTGAAATAGTCAACAGCCTCTTGTAGGGGAAGCTGTTTCAATGGTGACTAGTTACAATGTTTGAGTATATCTATAAGTTTGTGTGGGTTCAGGTGTTTTTTATTTCTTTTTAAATATGTATAAATGTTTCAGGACAGGTCATTTGACAGCAGTGGTAGCATTTCAAAGATATTTTGCTAGCCAAAAGGGTCATATGCCTGTTCTTTTGTGGGGGTGAGGGCTAAGGTGGGTTACTGTTATTGTACTAACAAGGATATATTGCTCTAGTTACTCACCGTTTGCATCCTGCTCATTGTTAGTATTTCACATCTCTAGACTGTATTATGTTTTACCAGTGGGTAATACTGACTGGCTACCTTTCCTGTTGTATATATAAACAATATTTTGTAGTCATGTAACACTTATGTGTATTATATGTCTGTTTTCTTTTAGGCCATCTACAATCATGGCATCAAGGCGTGTGAATCCGTATCTAAGACTCTTTACAGATGCCAAAAACAATATAATAATTGATGGTTTTCGGCAACATGGTGCTTTCCTCCTGCAAATGGGAAGGCAAGATATGGGCCATAGCCTCATAATATGGCAAAAAACTGTTGCCGATGTGAATGCCATTGGCGGCCACTGCAGAATCTATGAACAAGTGCACCCCAGGGCCACTGATATGATCACCGCTGCAAGAAGGAGAGCAGCTGCAGTAGGTCATGACCTTTTGGTTACAGGTAGAACCTGCTAGGGAACCATCACTGACCCCCAATGAGCAGTTCCTACCTGACTTAAGGATCACACAAATCTCACAGGAAACTGAAGCCCACAATGTGCTAGATGTGCGAGCCCGCTTGTTGGACATACCAACCACATCCCAAGAGGAGCTTCCAGGTAAACCTTGTTATCTGAACTGTTGAGTACTTTGTATATTTAGTGAATTTAACTCATTCCCTCCATTATAGCTCTTTTGAGTGTGTATCTTTAACTCCCAGTGGGTATGGGTGTAACACAATGAATAGATACATAGTAGCAGTTGTTATGATTTGATAATCCAGGCAAAATATAAATACAAGTAGGAATCCCATAAGATTTGACAGCATTTCAAAATTCAAGGATTCAGATGTTTTTTTAACATTGAGCCATGGATGTTAGGTAACACAATTAAATGGATACATCAGTTACAATTTATATGCTTTGAATTCTTAACAGAGTGAAAAATGTTAGTCCGAGTAATGAAATGGTGAAGGCCAGAAGGCATCACTATTAAGTAATATAATAACATTTGTGCCACTGGAGTTTCACAGTCTACATCTGACATTATTTATGACAATGTGCTGTGACATGTCAATCTTCTCAATATTATGCCTGATGTAGCAATTCTAAATAATGCAACTTCAGCATTTTATTCACATTTCAATGTGTTTATTATATTTCATCCACTCTAACAGTTAACTCCCCTATTCTGTTTATAACATTACTACAATGAAACCTATGGACTTAATAATTTAGTGCACAACAGCTAAGATACCAGATGTGTATATGTTTTCCCAGGTTCCTTCCAACCTTTCAAGAAGCTGACTTGTTGAAATGCAAAAAGCCAGTACAGTTGATATAAAATCAGCTGATTAAATGTACCATTTTTTTTCTGCTGTGCGAGATCACAGTAGAGTGGGGCTTGGGGAACTTAACTTTTCCTCGCTATATTGCAGTCTTGGAGTTGGTATTTGTGTTGCTTTGAATCTTTGTGATTCCAAGTGTTCTTTATTCAAATCTTTGTGATTCTGACCATTCTGGTATATGACTCTGCTCAAAGTTAATCGCCTGTCACACTTCATTTCCCCATATTTACCAACCAGACTAATGCCTTTATTAAAGGTTAAAAAGCAGTAAGGGCAGCTTTCTCAATCTGGTTAGAAGGAGATAAAGGCGGAGTGCAGAATCTGCCTTCCGAGCGTTGCATAAAGCCAGCCTCATCAGAGGTGACTTGTATGGCCTGTCATCTTTGTTAGATGTACAGAGATGTGCATTAGAGCACTATTTGCTTTTAGAAAATGGACTGAGCATTAGGTTATAAACAAACATTTGCCAACAGGGTATTAATGTAGAAGTAAAGCCTAATAAAAAATGCAGCATGTGATGATGTGAAGTATTGCCAGCTATGCCAGATGCCAGGAGAAGTAGGGCAATGGATGTGTAATATATGCCAGCTTACTGGAATTTTATAAAAAATCATATGTCATTTCCATATCAAACTGAATTGTACAGATGCTTCTGTTTAAAAATGTATTTGTAAAGTTGCTTGTGTTAACAATGTATCAACAGTATGCCCTGCTGGACAGAAAAGAAATATACATGTATTATTGCAACTGAATTAAATGTATATGTTTTAACGGAGGATACTTGAAGAGAAGAGGTTAATCAGAATCCACCTGCAGCAAAATTTGAAAATAATAAGATATTAAATTACTAGGCCTAGGCTATGAAGATGTTATCTCACAGTTTTAAATGAAGCCAGAGCTGCATGGTTTGTTAGTCTCTGTAGAAACAGTAGAAGTTTGTAATTGTTTTATGATTTCTACAAGTTGCACCAGATCTGAGCCATGCTCTTGTGTGTGTATTATTGACATGTAGGTGCTAAATCCTGGCAGTTTCTAGCAATGGGGGGTTGCATGGGAGGCAGACGTCAACTGACCAGATGTATGTGATGTCGTTCTGTACAGACATAATGTTTTAATATTAGGTGAGACAGAAGTCTCAGGGCAGTCTGTTTCTTAGAACCTGACATAGAAGGATCAGTCCCCTACTTCATCTTGCCTTGCTCTAGTAAGTGACCATGGATAGTAATTCTCTAAATCAAATAAATAAAATAAAACAATCCCCACAAGGGTCAATACTGGTAACAATAAATGACCCAAAAACGGACTAAAAACTCCACTTTTAATAAATAAAAAGTATAACAGAATCTCCCAATAACTAAGCCCTTTCATCAAATCACATAGGCTTCATCAGACTTAATGAGAGCTTAAAGCATACACTTTAAAATACCCATGCAAGGACCTTATTGCCCAATCACCTACACTATAAATAATTAGTCATTATTGATTATAGTAGTTTTTAAACTACTGCCTTTAGTCCATTGTAAACAGTATTTTGAATGTGAAAAAAATTGAATATGAACAATTGAAACAATATAGCCCATCAAGGGAAATATATATGTATGTATGTCTATATATATATATATATATATATATATATATATATATATATATATATATATATGTGTGTGTGTGTGTGTGTGTGTGTAATTCTTACTAAAATGTGACCAAAATGACTAAATATTGATAAATAAAAACTTTATTTTGAAGTTTATATACAAGATCAACCAATCTATAACTTGAAATGGAAGAAAGCACCTAGACTTCAACAGCTCTTTGCTTTAAAATTGGCATAAGAGATATGTTGTCGTTCAGGCCTGGAAAGTTTGCGGCATTAAGTCTAACCTGACACTTCTATTCTCTGCTTTCCACTCTAAGTCTATCATCACCACCCGTTTTGCTTGGGATAACTTGATCAATCACAAAGAAAATACATTTCTTAAAATTGAGGCAAGTAGTGCTGTGAACAAACAGGGAATTATGTGTATTTTTCCTTCTAATGGCTCGAGCCTACGTATTGTTTTGCCCATGTATAACCCTTGACAGCTAGTACAGGCTGCTAAATATACCAGCATAGATGTATTGCAGCTACATCTACTTGGGCAAGGTAAAGACCTGGCATACCCCTGTACTAGGACATAAGGTCTGTTGTTAATGTACTTGCAATATTTACATGCCCCACATTTGTACATGATGGAGGTTTGTCTCCTAATGACCGGCCCTTCCAGAATGTTCTTGGTGTTCCTACCACTACTAAACACCACTCTAGGCACCTGCCCCAATTTTTCTTTCATCCCCTCATCAAAACTTATATCCCAATATCTTTTAGTCACATCCACTAGTGTGGGTGCCTGGTGGTTGTATCTTAATATAAAAACATCTGTTTTTTGAGGTTGTGATTCCTTATGAAAAGGGCTACTCCCTCCCCACAATATGGGGGGAAAATAAGTACTTCTCCTATTTGTCATTTCCTGATGTACCTTCAAAAGCAATTTTAAGGAATAGCCTCTTTCCAAAAACATTCAGATCAAGGTATGTAACTCATCCTGATATACCTTGTTGTCATTGACCAAACATGACAATCTCACCATTTGGCCCTTTACAACACTTTTTCGTTGGTGAAATGGGTGGCAACTGTTGTAGTGCAGAAGGGAATTGGAGTAGGTTTCCTTCCTATAAATGTTGCTCTGTAACCCTGCCCCAGTTTTTGTAAGATGAATGTCCAAAAAATCAGTCATATCAGAGTTCCAGTGGCTGGTAAATGTAAAGAAAAGGGTAGTGTTGCTAAGATATTCTACAAATAACCTGGCCTCTTCCTCATTGCCTTTCCATAATATCAAAATATCATCCAAAAATCGATAGTATGAACCTACTTTTTCCATAAAAAGGGAATGAAAAATGAATTCTTCTTCCCAGTGTAAGAGTACAAGGTTAGCAAAACCAGGGGCACACTTTGCCCACATAGCCAGCCCCGACGTTTGGTGGAGCAGTTCACCCTCAAAACTTAAAAATTTGTTTTTAATACAATTTCCATTAGGTTCATCAAAATATTAATTTTTGCCCTGTTCATCATTTTACCTTTGAAGAGGCTTTCAACAAAATACGTCAAGCCTTCATCATGAGGAATAACTGTAAATAAGTTCACCACATCTATGGTGAGAAAAAAAAGTTGCCCAGATCCTTAATGGCACCCATATGTTCTAGACAATGCCAGGAGTCCCTTAATATGTGTTCAGTTCCCCTCACAACCTGCCATATCCCTATGTTTACAAATGATGCAAGGGGCTCAGTGTTTGAGCCCCTTGCTGCAACAGTTGGCCTAAATGGAGGATTGTTGACACTTTTGTGGATCTTAGGGATCCCAAAAATGACAGGTGTAATTGGATAGTCCACACTAAGGTATTTGAAATCTTTTTCATCTATTGCCCCCTGAAAAAGGGCATCCAGCAGGTACAAATCAATTCAGCTATAAACTATATTCATTTCTTTTTTTAGAAACTCTTTGGTAAGTGGAAGAATCATTCAAAATATCTTGCATTTTGGCCACATAATCTAAGTGGGCTATATTGACAACCTCCCCTCCTTTGTCGGGCTTCATTATTCTTAATTCCTTGTTACCAGCCAATTCAAATAACACTTTCCTTTCATTACTAAGATTGTCAGTATTGTTGTATTTATCAGAATTTAACAAAGCTACTCTCATTTCCCTAATACACATTTTCTCAAAGATAGTTATAGCCGTATGATTTGGGGGTATAAATGTGCTTTTCCTCGGAAGCACTGTAGGCACATTATTACTGTTATTTCCCTGGTCAATAAAAAATAAATGCAAATTAAGTTGTCTAGTGAACAATTTAAAACTCGTGTACACATCAACAAAATCTAAATAAAAAGAAGGGACAAAGGTAGTACCGTTACTAAGAAACCTATGGTTTGCCTCATTAATGCTCAAAGCACTGAAGTTGTAAATGGTAAACCCATCCATTTTTAGAATATCACAACTAGGGTGCTCACTCTGTAAATTCAAATTGACAAAAGAACCACCATTGTCACTTTCAAAATGAGCAAAATCAAAAAAACAATCATTAAAAGACCAATTCAATGTCTCTGATTTTTCACCCATTGGCGTTTCTTCTTGTGATAAACATTCAGTTGTTAGTATCCCCCATAGTGTTGGTTCTTGTAACCTCCTTCCCCTCTGTTCATTAAAAGTTCCAATCTCCTCACCTGTGGAGGTTGATCCAAAAAGCAATGTTCATTATACTGTACACTAGTGGTTTCATTCCGGTCAGTAGAACTCAACTCATGGTTTACCTTAACACCTCGTTGCCCATCATACACTGTTGAGGAATTAAAGTTACTGTCCAGTCTCCCAACCGGGTATGCATGTTTGTTTTTGTAGTCATTTGAATCCCTAACCAATTTCTTAGTTTTCACACTATTTTTCTTTACAAAATCATCCAAGTTCTTAAGTACCTTCCGATAATTATTAATTTGTTCAGAAAAACAGAAGGTCATTGACAATACTTTGATTTAATGATACAATTTCTTTCTCAAATAAAGTCAACTTACTTTGGTTGTTTTTTATTATGATGTCCATCATTTCAGGACCCGTTTTATTGAACAAGTCTATAAGTTCTTTGTAAGCCGTGGTTCCGTTCTGAATTCCCATAGGTAACTTCCATATCCTCAGGCCTTTAGGCACTTGCTTAAGTACCAATGACTTACTCAGATAAGCATTATCCAATTGCAATGCTCTGCATCTCCTGCAGACCCCCTCAAAGTTTTCAATTTGTTTTTTTTTCAATGCCGATCTTTTGTTCCTCTCCTCATTCAAGTCCAAGAAACTAAAATCGGGTGACTGGAGTCAATCCTTGATGTCACTTCCTTCAAATGAATCTGGATTAGCCTCTACATTGGTGGTGTTCACCTCCTCCAACAAAGGCATGTGCAAAGTGAACAGTTCCACCTGGGAACTTGTGATTGTAGCTTGCGACCCTCCAGTGGTACCATCACGAATAAGAAGTGCAGTAAGCCTCTGCAGCAAAGCAGTCAATTCGCTTATAGCTGCTTCCATTAAAAACTTGTCTTCTTGTAACCAAGTGGCAGAATTTAGAACCATTTTGGATAAAATAATAAACAAATAAAACGAAATAAACCCCACAAGGGTCAATACTGGCAATAATAAATAACCCAAAAATGAACTAAAAACTCCACTCTTAATAAATAAAAAGTACAACAGAATCTCCCAATAACTAAGCGCTTTCAGCAAATCACATTGGCTTCATCAGAGTAAATGAGAACTTAAAGCACACACTTTAAAATACCCATGCAATGACATTATTGCCCAATCACCATCACTCAAAAATAAATAACTAATTGGTCATTATTGATTATAGTAGTTTTTAAACTACTGCCTTTAGTCCATTGTAAACAGTATTTTGAATGTGAAAAAAATTGAATATGAAAAATTGGAACAATATGGCCGATCAAGGGGAATATATATGTATACATATATATATATATATATATATATATATATATATATATATATATATATAATTCTTACTAAAATGTGACCAAAATGACTAAATATTGATAAATAAAAATACAAGATGCAATCAACCAATCTAAATCAACTATAACTTGAAATGGAAGAAATCACCTAGATTTCAACAGCTCTTTGCTTTAAAATCAGCATAAGAGATACATTGTCATTCAGGCCTGGAAAGTTTGTGGCATTAAGTCTAACCTGCCACTTATATTTTCTGCTTTCCACTCTAAGTCTATCATCACCACCCCTTTTACTTGGGATAACTCGATCAATAACAAAAAAAAAAAATACATTTCTTAAAACTGAGGGAAGTAGTGCTGTGAACAAACAGGTCATTATGTGTATCTTTCCTTCTAATGGCTCTAAGGTGTTCAGCTATTCTGTCCCTGAGCCTAAGTATTGTTTTGTCCACGTAGAACCCTTGACAGCTAATACAAGTTGCTAAATATACCAGCATAGATGTATTGCAGCTACATCTACCTGGGCTAGGTAAAGGCCTGTCATACCCCTGTACTAGGATATAAGGCCCGTTGTTAATGTATTTGCAATATTTACATGCCCCACATTTGTACATGATCAAGGTTTGTCTCCTAGTGACCGTCCCTTTCCATAAACTCTTTTAATCACTTCTGCCTAGAGTTACTTTGTGGGAGGTTGTAGAACAGCAAGGAGTGGAAATGTACCCTTTCCCCATTGTTGTGAAATCTCATAATTAGCAGTGGTTGTTGGGGGAGTGCATGTGTGGCGGTATGAGGGTTTTTCTTATTATTTTGAGTTTTGATCCTTTTAGATCAATGTTTTGTTGTTCAATGATTTTGTATTTCAGTATATTTCAAAACATATACTTTTTTGGGGTCTATATTATATCTTCGAATGATTAAATGAACAAACGCTCTTTAATTGACCCCTTAAAATCTAAAGCACTAAATCCTGAACACACAGAATAGTGATTTTTTTCCCCCAGGGAAAAAAATTGCTGACCAGAAAAAGAAAATCTAAACACAAAATAAAGTGGGTGGCTTTGCCCCCACACCCCCCGATTGGAGGGGGAATATGCCCCCCACACCTCCCCCTGCTTAAATATACCAACTCCAAGATCGCACCACAGTGGAGGAGATGGCAAAGTCCCGAAAACGGCCCAGTGATTTTTTTTTCCCTGGGAAATAAATCACTGTTCCTTGAGTTCGGGATTTAGTGCTTTCGATTTTAAGGGGCCAGTTTAAGAGCGTTTGGTCTTTTAATCATTTGAAGATATAATATAGATGCACTTTTTTATTTAAACAAAATGTTTGAGGACTGGATACTAATTATATTTCAGTTGCTTACCATACTGGCCTCTCAAAAATAAATTATTGAAAACTGCTCTAGCCGCACTCCAACTAGCCACATTAACCTCTAGAGATTTACCCAAATTATACCTACTCCAACCAGAACAGACAAAACCTCAAAACGTGAATCTATCTTAGACTGGATTCTGTTATCTGACCCCACTCTAGCCTGGCACTCTGACTGTCTACCTGACAATCTAAGGGATCATCAACCAACCTAGCTAATTCAGAACAGACCCCATTACATAGGCCAACCCAACCTCAGAGTACTATGTAACAAAAAGACCTTTAAAACAACTGACTTCATCAATTCACTACAAAGCTGTACTTGGACACCCCTAAAACTACTATCTCTAGATGAGGCCTTACAGTACTTTAACTCCACTTTCCTACAAATCCTGAACTATCATGCCCCCTCCCGAACTATAAGACTAAAAGCTAACTATGCTCCATGGCTAACTAAATATACCAAGACTACAATGAAAGAGAGGGATCTGTCCTGGAGTCAATATCAAAAGAACAAAACCAGTAATTTGAGGCAAACCTACCAGGAACTTTGCAACAAAGCCAAAAAACAAATCAAACTAGACAAAAGTAACTACTACAAAAACATGCAGGAAAAATATGCCAACAACCCTAAGAAATTTTGGGCTACAATAAATGGAATAATCCACCCAGGTAAGGCCATTACACCAACCCCAGTACTACCAAACAACCACCACAACATTCCCACACAATTTAACAAGTTCTTTACTGAAACAGTCCAAACCCTTACCAATGCCCTCAATACCACTAGTAGCCCTATACCAGGTACTAGCAAGACCCACCCTACTACTCAAAACAATACCACCAACTTTTCCCTACACTCTGTACCCACTAAAGTAATTTCCAAGCTCCTTAAGAAACTCAAACCAACCACACTAGCAGATGACACCCTACCAGCCGAAATCCCTCAGATAGCAGCAGATGCCATAGCCTATTCCGTGCCCATCCTCATAAACAGGTCACTTGCAGAATTCAAAGTCCCCACCCTGTGGAAAACATCACATATTATTCCACTGCACAAAGGGGCCAACTCCTTAGAACTCACCAACTACCGCCCAATCGCAATTCTCTCACCAATATCCAAGATAACAACTTAATCTCCAAAACAGCATGGCTTTAGACCATCCCATAGCACCACCACAGCATTACTATCATTTACAGATATAGTTAACCACAATAGAAACAAGGGACTATTTGTATCTTCCATTTTCTTAGACTTATCTAAAGCCTTTGACATGGTAGACCATGACATTTGTCTCCAAACTCTATCTACCCTAAGCCTCAGCCCCTCCACTATATCATGGTTTACTAGCTACTTATCTGGTCGACTGCAGGCAGTCCTATGGCATGACCAGCTGTCCCCCCTGCTACCAGTATCCATAGGTGTCCCTCAAGGATCCATCCTTGGCCCACTGTTATTCTCACTATTCACCAACCAAATCAATTCCTCCTCACTCACAGCATCAGTAGTACAATACGTAGATGACACCACCCTTATAAGTGCTGCCCCCACCTTAAATGAACTACAAACTCTCACCCAACATACTTTTACTCTAGCCGAAACATGGTTCACAAACATCCAACTCATTCTTAACCCCCAAAAAACTAAATTAATTATTTTCGGCCCAGGTCATGCTCCCCCTCAACAACACTTTCACCATTCACTCCAAAGAGAACATTCAAATCACTCCAATGCACGCACTAAACTGTTAGGTGTAGAAATAGACAATAACCTCAAATTTGACATCCATATAGCACAGACCATTAAGAAAGTTAATAAAAAACTAGGACTACTCTATAGGAACAAAAATTTTATCACAAACCAAACCAAAGCTACTATTGCAATAACTCATCTCTTATCTATCTATCTCTATGCCTCTCCCATCCTTACTAATCTCCGCCAAACTAATCTGAACAAAATGGAATCTTGTTATAACAAAATAACCAAGTTCGCTACTGAAGCCAGGGACGTCGGGAGGCATACGCACTGTACTGAATTCAGTACAACTTATTTCGAAGGGGGGTAGCGTTTTAAATGTTCACTTTTTTTGTTTTTTCGCGCTTTACTGCACGATGACATCAGCTCATCAGGGCAGCCAGTTGGAATGGAGCTCACCACACACTGCGCATGTATTTCCAGCCGCCAGTTCAAATGCATTTCAAGCGGGAGGATGTACACGTTATGTTGGTGAGGATGTACACGTTATGTTGGTCGAGCAGGAGGATGTTGGTCTCACTGCAAGGACGTTCTGTAGAAGGGTCTTCTGGTGTGTGTGTGTGTGTAAATGCCCCAGGTGGGATGGGATGTACTGGTAATTACTCATGGTGGTGTGGTAGGGAATACCTCAGGCTTGAACCCTGTACCTTGTAAGCAGGTGTTAAAGACCTGAATTCCCTACCCACCACCATTTGTAAAAAAATTGCAGATTTTTGCCTCATATTTGATCTGATCTATTCTATTCCTCATATCTGTGGTGTTTAAATATTGCAATGCTTGAAATTTGATGGTGCAGTGGTAGCAACGTAGCATTGATGCCTCACAGCTGTAGGTTCTTGGGTTTGGTTCTTGGCTGGGGTGCCTTCTTTGTGGGGGGGGGGTCTGTATCTTCTCCCTGTGTTTGTGTGGGTTTGCTTTTGTGTCCTCCCATGTTACAAAGACATGTCTGCATTATTTTTCCTGGGCCTCTGCTGAGAATTGTTTTTTTTTTTGTTCCAAGTCAGACTGTCCTGATTAACAAATTAACAGGCATTTAAATTTCAGACTTCAGGTTTCTGAATGTTTACTTCCTTACATATTTGATGGTGCAGTGGCAGTATTGTTGCCTCACAGCTATAGGTTTTCTGGTTTGATTCTTGGCTGGGGTGCCTTCTGTGTGGAGTCTGCATCTTATCCCTGTGTTTGTGACATAGTAAAACAACTTTTTATTCTAGCAATAAATATATAGTAACACAACCTTTATAGCAATTTTTAAGTTTATGACTATTTGAAATTTGTCCTTATTTTTGGGACTGTAATACCCTGTTATTGGCTTTGTCCAGGTTTTTTGTGCTAAGGTTGACAGCTATGGCAAGAACTGAATTCACTGAATATGTTTGAGGGCTGTATTCCCTCATTACTGGGTTTGTCCAGGTGTTTTGTGTTAAGAGGTTGACAGCTATGGTGAGAACTGAATTCATTAAACGATAGCCATTTAAGTTTCAGTCTTCCTCTCTTTCACAAAGCAGGTGATTTGGCATAGTGGTATGTTGTTCTGACTATTTTGCACAGTGACCTTGGCAGTAAAATGTATGATGGCAACACAGCATTTTATTCTAGCAGCTTTCCAAGATTATACAAGCAATGTTTAATGTGTTCCTGTTTTTTGCCCTTTTGACCCACCCCAATAAATTTGGCTTTTTCCAGACTTCTTGTGCTGCGAAGTTGAGATGTAGTTGAGTATTGTGTAGATTTTACAAGGAGCTGAGAGCTGCAGGGGAAGAGAAGTTTAGTGCTGATTATGCTAAGCCGGCTCGCATTGCTAGTAGCACAAAATGTTGTGTACTTGCTTTTAATGCAGAAGGTTGTTGGTTCTACTCCCATAAGGGGTGAATGCTGCTGTACTGAAAGTTAAGACACTAACTATGAGCCTGTTATCAGTTTGCCATCCATTTCCTATTGCAATATTACTAGCTTATTATTAATGTAATTTAGGCAATTTATTCCTCAGGGGCATCAGACACTTTATTTTTCGGTGAAGTCATGAAATATAAAGGTGATTGCTAGCAACAGCCTCTTCATTAGTTAGATTTATTTAACGTGGAATTATTTAGATGACTTTTTTACTACTTCAGAGATTGTGCATATTATTTACTGATAATGGTGGACTGTAGAAGTTTGACTAGACTTTTATGATGGAAATGTTCTGAATTGGGCAGTTTTGTTTCATTGTTTACTGGAAAAATGTTCAAAGCAATAGGAAGGTGTATCAAAGAGCACATGTATGTTTCATATGCAAGGGGCCTATGATTTAAAAGCAGCCCAGAATTAATTTTTATCTGCCACGGTAAAATGTATTTTTCTTTGAATGTGGGTTTTAATGTTTCAATGAATGAGTTTCAAGGGCAGAGAAGTTTTAATGCCAAGTTTGTTTAGCAGATGTCTTAGTGTTTGTGCTGTAAAATGCAAAATAAAACTTTCAAATGAAGTTCAAATCATCATAGAAGTAAATCAGTATGCACATTAGTGTTTATGGTAAATGGAGTGAAATAGCAAAGTAATGGATCATTGGAATGGCTGCAGGGGGAGGCTCCATTCGACCATGGTTTTGTGAGGGGGAAGGGCGGCAAACTTAGACAGCCCCAGCTGAACTATACCTCCCAACTGTCTAGATTTTCAAAGAATGAATAGATTTTTTGCTTCTTATTTTTGGTTTGTTCCTCAGTTTCTGGTTTTCTGGCAAATGATTTAGGAATTAAGTCACTAAATGACACTAGTTTCAGACTTTATAACCTTCAGAAAAATGCATGCTAAAATAAGACCTGTTCTATCAACTGTCCCAGTTTATACAATAGCAATTTTAGTACTGTTTATATGTTCCCTCAATATATTTGGCCTTGTCCAGATTTATTGCATTAACAGGTTGAGAGGTACATGCAAATAAATTGCTTTATAGAATTAGGCATAGCCAAACCTCAACTGTCCCTGATTTTAGCTCAAAATGTTGCTCTTCCCCTAATGATCCCTCCACAAAATAGCAATTTTGGAAGAAAACATAGAGGGTTTACTTTACTTTTATAAATAACTGTAATGATCAGAGTTATACATTACTTTTATTTCAGAAATGCATGTAGATTCTCTAATTTTGTCAGCTGCTCTAAGTTAACTGTGCTCATATTAAAATGGTGTCCCTCCTTTGACAGGTTCCCAGCTATATTGTCTGGCAATTTTATATTTTTGCATCACATTTTTGGTCCGTTTTTCATAAAATTGCAGTTTTCTGGCAAATTAGTGGCAAATTGTTAAAGACTGAAGTTAGAAAATAATGCAGACATTTCAGTTTCAGATTTTATACCTTTCAGAAAATTCGTACTGATGCAAGACCTACTACTATTCTATTATCTTTCTAAGTTTATAAGAGCAATATTTAAAAAAAAGTCCTTATTTTTGGGCCTTTGCCTCAGTTTTATTTATGAGTTTGTTGCTGTAAGAGGTTGAGAGGTTGTGTATGTGTGTGGTAGGTAGTATACCTCTCAACTGTCCACATTTTGCAGAATGTCCAGATTTTTGCCCCATATTTTTTGTCTGTTCCTCATAAATTTTGTGATTTTCTAGAAAATCATTGAAGGCTGAAGTTGCTAAATAATGACAGACATTTGAGCTTCAGACTTCATGTCCTTTGGAAAAATTCATACTAGCACAAATCCTGTTATTCTAGCAACTTTCTAAGTTCACGAGAACATTATTTAATATCTGTCCCTGTTTATTTTAGGCTTTGTCCATATTTCTTGCACTAAGAGGTAGGTAGGGGTGTGTGTGTGAATGAAACATCCTAGTTAGTGGTAGCAGGTGGTTAGTAATTTACTCAAGCTCAAAACTTGTACCTTAGTTACAGAAAACAAAAGCATAAAGTCTCTACCCCAACTACCATGCTGCATTTTTCAAAGAACTGACATTTCAGGTTAATTTTCAATTCAAGGAACCGAGTTTGAGTGAATTTATATTATATTACTGAAGAGGCATTACAGCGAATGCCTCTTCATCGACACTAAAAGAGCAAACCGTGAATTATGAGAATGGCCGTAGCTTGGCTGGGGAGGGGGGTAGCAGTTTGAGAGCTGTCAGTACAAATTTGAAAATCCTAGCTACACCCCTGCCCTTAACCAACTCAATTGGCTCAAGCTACCTCATCTACTTCTGTTCAATCAACTCACATGAGCACATAATCTCGTCTACCTTCCAGAGAAAAACCCTGCACTACAAAATCTAATTAACCCCCACATCCCTTCCAGAGCCTTAAGCTCTAGTTCCCAGAGCCTAATAAGCATTATCAGACACAAAAATGATGCTGGCAAATCTCTCTTTGCCTGCACTATTGCCAAAATCTGGAACTCACTACCTAGCCAAATAACCTCCACTACCTCCACTATTCAATTTAGGAAACTCCTGAGAACCCATTTCTCAAACAATTGGCTTTGTTCTTGCCACTCCCCAGATTAATTTGCACCAATACCATGTTCAGGGATACTACTAAAGGACCCCTGATTCCTTTCTCTGTAAAGCTTAATAACCACCTGTTATTTCTGTAACAAAATATTGAGAGTACTTATAATTTAGACAGACAAAAAATATATATTGTTTTTATGTTTATATTTTATATTCTATATAAACCCTATTACTGGATTACTGTATAATCTTAACCTGCTGACTTTACTAAATGAATTGTTAAACTATACCTGACTTATGTTTCCATGGAACCCATATCTCTGTATGATATTCTTTTGAAATTTCTTGTATGTCATGCTATTGGAGCTTTTCTCCCCAGGCATCCGCTGAAAATGGATATGTGTCCAGTCGGACTTTCCCGGTTAACAAATGTAAAATAAATACATAAATAAATAAATGTATAACAATTATGCAAATAAACAGTTGTGCAATTTATAAACATTGACCAGGCATTAACAGTAAAAGTGCTGATGCCTATAACTATGTTCACCCTTCTACAATAACTCTCAGTTTCTAAGCTGTGTCTATGTCTTTAAAACTTCAGGAACACAGCAAATAATGTCATGTTTATACTATTTTGCAATGAGTCATTATGCAAACGTTATTACTTTAAAAAATAATAACATCTGCACATAGCAAAATTTAATAAATATTGTATTACAGTTTCAAGATATATGACTAGAGTTGCAATAATGGGACAACCCCAAGAGATTTGCTATAAACCTAGGAGGATGGAAATTTCACAGAATGAGATAAGTGTTATAGTCACATATATTTCTGCAG
>NC_056751.1:723518886-723606386 GCF_019279795.1 Protopterus annectens | reverse complement strand
GGGGAAAGAAGAGCCATAAAGATGATAAAGTGGACTATTGAGGATAAGAAAGAAATTATGTATTGTTACAATTATGCAAAAAACCCAGAATTTCCAAACAGAAATATACAAAATGACTAAGAGAGAATTTAGAGGAAAGAAAAATACTTCCACAGGAAAAACTGTTAGAAGCTTCAAAATGAAAATGTGTGTTCATTAATACAACAGATTTGTGAAAACTTTGATCTCTTTGGAAAAAGAAGCATCTGAGGAAGTGCAAAAATATAAACAACAAAACCTAGAGATTTTTGAAAAGTATAAAAAAGAAATATGGACAAGGGAAAGAAAGAGAGATTCGATATGGTGCAATATTTATACAAAGGAGAAAGCCAAACTAATCAATATAAAGAAGGTAACCCCAAACATATTCAAAGAGAAATACAGGCAAAGGCATCTGACTATGGAAAATTTCACAATAAAATAATAACATTACAAAGATGGAATGTAGAAAAGACGATTAGTAAAGTCGAAGTTAAAGAAATAGAAGTTGAAGTTGTGGAATGCCTGCAAAGTGAAGGCTTTGGTGTAGAAGGTCTAAGACAGACTACATCACAGCATGATGGAGTGAGTCCCCAGAATAAGGAAAAGCAAGAAGATCAGGAGACATGAAGAAGAAATATGGACTGGGGAAAGGAAAAGAGATTTAATATGGTGCAATATTTATGCAAAGGAGAAAGCAAAACTAACCAATACATAAAGAGCAGCACCGAAGATATCTGAAGAAAAATACAGGCAAAGGAATCTGGACATGGAAAACTTTACAATACAAAAATTAAGAAGACAAAGAGGAAAAGTTAGAAAGGAGATCAGTAATGGAGAAGTTAAAGAAATAGAAGCTGAGGTTATTGAATACCTGCAAAGTGAAGGATTTAGTGTACAAAATCTAATTCAGAAAGCACCACAACAGGATAGAGCAATGGATAGCCAAATTAAGGGGAAAACCAGTGCAAAAGAAAATAATTGGTCAGGTATCATATCAAGATATTTTGGAGCCCTCCACAGGGAACCCGTATAAATGCTCACTTGAAGCTAGACAACAAGGGAAGGAACAGGAAACTGTGGAAACTCTGATGCAGTCAATGTTAAGGAGTGACAGGCCAGTGAGTTCCCATATGACAGAACAACGGACGGCACAGGATGAAATTGAAGAAAATGTGCCACAGGAAGATGCTATAGAACTTTCTATAGAATGTCCGCTGTAAATGGAGAACAAGGGATGTGCCCTCAGTATGGAAGAAAATGAGCTAAAAGAAGAGTTTCTTGATATAATAGGCATAGATAGATATATTAAGATCAATGAAAGAAACAGACTGCAGAAGGTCAATAAAACCCAATAAGCCAGAAGTCTGATAAAACAAATGAACACAGTAATTAGGACTGTCCATAGAGATCCATGTGATATAACAGAAGTAAACAGGACATATTACTGTGTAGATAGATTAATAACTGATAAAGTTCTACTACAAGAACACATGGTAGTGAGGGAAAGGACGGGGAGAAATTGAATACCATCATGGAAGTATCGAATAGAGAAAAATATAAAGCAACTAAGACAAGAAATGTCACTGTTAGAAGACTATAGAAGATGGACTAGATCAACAAAAATACTAAGAAAGATAGATGTGATAAAAGTAATGTGCAGTATTAGAACAGACCAGGATCTATCATGCACTATCGCAAATAACAAGCTAAAAATTTCAGCACAGGCAGAAAAACTTAGAAGATACACAAGTAAATATAAAGGAAAAGTGCAAAATAAGCAATTTATTGATGACCCCAAAAAGGTTTTATAGAGAACTTGGAAACAAGGTAAAAGGAATTGAAAGACCACCAAAAAAGAAGAAATAGATACATTTTGGAGAAATGTCTATGAAGATCCTGTGGAACATAACAAAGATGCTAAATGGATAGAAGAAGTAAAAGAAAGAATAAGAAGTTTAAACATACACGATATAAAATGGGATGAAGTAACAGCCAGAAAGATTGAAACAAAGTTAAGAAAAGCCTCTAATTGGAAAACCCCAGGCCCACATGCAGTACCTAATTTTTGGTTAAAAGTACTAACATCTTTGCACAGATTTAGCCATGAGTAAAATGTATTTATATGCACACCCCAAACAGACACCAACCAGGCTAACAACAATGCTCCTATTTAAAAGTGAACCTGCAAGCTACCCTAAAAATTATATTCCAACAACTTGCCTTCGAACAACGTATAAACTATACACGGGAACTGATGCTGACAGAGTTTATAGTCATTTAGAAAAAAACTCAATTATGGCAGTAGAACAAAAGGGCAATAAAAGAAAGACATATGGAACAAAAGATCACTTTCTGTTAAATAAAGTCATAGTGGAGAACTGTAAAAAGGGGAAGACTCTAAGTATGGCATGGATTGACTACAAAAAAGTATTTGATAGTATCCCACATTCATGGATAAAAGTGTGCTTAAAAATGTATAAGATACATCCTACACTGATCGACTACATTACAATGACCATGAAACATTGGCAGACCACTTTGTAATTAAGTCATAATAAAGGACAAATTATTTTCCCAGGGATAAAAATTCAAAGAGGGATATTCCAGGGTGACTGTCTGTCACTGTTGCTATTCTGCCTTGCCCTTAACCCATTAAGTTGTTTACTTAACAGCTTAGGCCATGGCTACAATTTGGCTCCTAGAAAACAAAAAAGTCTAATCTTCTCTTTGTTGGTGATTTAAAACTGTATAGCTCATCATATGAGGAACTGAAAGCACAACTGCAGGTTGTGAAAACATTTTCAGATGATATAAAAATGTCATTTGGTCTTCATAAATGTGCAAAAGTAGCCTTTAAATCAGGAAAATTGCAGCACCAAGAAAACATCAGTTTGGGACAAGAATGTGATATAAAAGAACTTGATCAAGAAGGAGTGTATAAATATTTGGTAATTGATGAAGGATCATCAATAAAACATGAACAAATGAGAATAAAACTTAGTAAGGAGTACATTAGAAGACTTGAATTAATCCTGAAAACAGTGTTGACATCAAGGAACAAAATCCAAGCTATAAACCAATTTGTTCTTCCTGTCCTAACTTACAGTTTTGGAGTAATTGACTGGCCCCAAAACATGTTGGATAGATTAGATAGGAAAACAAGAAGGATGCTTCATGCTCACCAAATATCAGTGCATACCACAATTATATATTCCCCATTTCGAAGGAGGGATGAGCCTCCTTGAAATTTATTATATGTGTAGATCTGCAATCATGGGACTCATAAGACCCAAACGTTGTGAAAGTTTTGAAACATGAGGAGAATAAATCTAAGATGACTTCTCTGCTTAATCTAGCAGAAGCATATTGGCATCAAGCAGGAATGGAACTCAAACCAGAAGTAGATAAAAATCAGGCAGCAACTGAGTGTGCGAAAAAACAAAAGAAATAATATAAGGTGAAGGACCAGATGAAAAGGCAAAAAATGTGGAAAATGCAGAAATATTGCTGCAAGTATAGAAAACTTCTGGAAAAACCTCATGTTGATCAGGAACGAAGGAAGGAATGGTTAAGAAGAGGAGAATTCAAAACAAAAGATGAAAGGTTAATATTGACGGCCCAAGATAGTGGACTATGTACACCCTGGTTTACAAAGTCCATTGAACATGTGGGAGAAACAGACAAATGTACGTCTTATAAAATGGAATTAGAAACAGTCAGACAACTCTTTGCTGGTTGTGACATATTAATGGCAGAAAGACTGTATACTGAAAGGCATAATAATATGGAAAAGCTTGTTGCACTGGAGGTTGTGCAAGCATTATGGTATTGAAGTGGCTCAAAAACACTGTAAATATGAGCTACAAAGCATCATAGAAAATAATAAAGTTTATATCACATGGGATCACCCATTACCAACAATTCAAAAGACAGATGCTAGAAAACCAGATATAGTGGTCCAAGAAAAGAAGACAAGAGTAGCACTGATCATTGAAATCAACCCACTCAGTGACTGCAGTGTCTTGCACACAGAGACACAAAGTCATAAAATATCAGGATCTGCAGGCAGAAATGACAGTAATGTGGAAGAAAGATACACAGACAGTTCCAATAGTAGTAGGAGCAATGGGTCTTATAAAAAATAATCTACAATCATATTTAGATATGTTACCAATCCATGTAACCCCATATGAATTGCAGAAGGAGTCATTATTGGGCACATTCTGAGTGCTGTGAAGTGCACTTCTAACTGACATCAAAGATTGAAACAATGCTAATTTCATGAACTTTAATCATACTTTTACTTAGGAATGGAGTCTACTCCCATCATGGTATTAGAAACCCAAACGATTTGGAGAAATTAAAGAAGTAGCTGTTCCTCTGAAGAAGTATTGCTTCTATAAATATATATAAATATAGTGTTGCTTTAACATCAGGGGTATATCTAGAAATGAAATTAACTGTAAAATACAAGTGAATGAGAAGTGTAACAAAACACTTTAAGTGCTTTCATCCTTGTAAACTACAGGACTTAATCAGAACTAAAGTAAACAATCATATACATTACAACAGTGCTTCTTTAAATTAAATAAATCAAATACATCAAATTAACTAACAACAAATGTAAAATATTTTTATATAAATATATGAAAACTATATTGTTGTGAATGTTAAAATATGAAAGTATAAAAATATAATAAGCACAAAGAATATATTAAAGCTTTAAGAATGTTTAAATTAATCATGTTGTTGAATAAAGTAAATTATACAATCAAAATGGAATTTTGTATTCTACTGCAAAAAAACGGTGTTAACTACATATAAAAACTGCAGTAAATTATATGTACATGTTCCTTCAACAGCAGGAATAAAATTTGCAATATATTTGATTAATATGAAGTAGTTAATAAAAAAAGAGGGGAATTTGTCACTTGTTTTTATTTGAAAAGGACATTTTTTGTATGAATTAAAAAAATAATATATATATAAAAAATTCCGGCTGTACTCAGTGGCATATCGCTTACTCAGAGGTGATCTCTTCTTGACTTACAAAGCCATGTCCAACTCAGAATTGATGGACATGCTCCACCTAAAGAAATCCAAGTCACTGCAAGCCACGAACTGTAGTGAGCTAAACCTCGCCACAACAATAAATAGAACATGCTGGAGGGATAGATTCCTGTCACAGAGACTCCCCATGCTTTGGAACAAAATTCCTAACTACATTAGGCAGAGCTCCTCACTAACAATCTTCAAGAGAAACTTTGACGAGTGCATGGGTAACAGAAAATACACCCCTGGGATCACTTCATTGGCTCAGTTAATTAATCAATGGGGCGGCAAAAGCCAACACACTCTGGCTAGGCTTATAAATGCCCTTGGGCAGATAGCCTAGTACCTACCTATGAACCTATGAATGTATATATAATGTTTATAATGTATATTTGATCTTTGGAAAACATAATTGTAATGTAATTTTAATTTTGTATTATATTCTGTTTAAAACACTGCATAACAGCATAAACCGGTTACACAGGTGTATTGTATAGTTGAATAATTTGCTACAGTCTAGCTGATTGAGACTTTGACAGGCTACTAATTGAAATCTGGTCATCAAAACTGGGTGAAACTGTGACATTAAGTTTCATACACCATAGTAGTTCCTTAAACTCTATCTTTGTTTGCCACAGCCACCCTCTGGTGTCTTTTACTATGTTTTCTAAGATGGCAAATATAAAGCATACAGACACATCATATAACTGTGTGTGTCTGTATAAAGAATTATTAAAATTATTTCTGGAGATATAATAATGTTCATCGATACTCATCCTATGTGGGTACTCAGTTTTACCAATGTAAAAAGAGCAGCAAGTTTGCAAATGGCTGCATAAAAAAAACAAATGTTAATGTTTCATGTTCACCCATGTATTTTATTGGTAAGCTGTCACCCTCAAGGACATGTTTGCATTTGTTACAAAAATGCACTTCTTAGTATTCACATTTTATTTGACTGCACATCAGCAGAAACAAATTTGCCATATATTTTGTTTTTTTTTCCTCTTTTGTATACAAATAAGGAGTCTTTGTCAGGTATTTCAAATCCGTTTTAGTCATATTTGCAAATGCACCAATTTTTCGATATAATTTCTTTGACTTAGGCTGCATTGTTATCAAATTACAAAACCATAGTCATTTCAAATCTAACGCCACTCTCTTTATCATACATCACAGTATTGGGGATAATTGTATTACTACATGCCACTTATAGTTTAAATCTATCTTGCTTACCCTCTGTGTCTTCCTCACTCACCCTCTGTGTCTTCCTCACTCAACTTGATTACAAAATCTAATGGACACCTTCTTTCTTAACACATTGCTATTAACATATCTCTCTCTTTTATAAACACCTCATTATTATCTGGAATCTAGTTGATCTAACTGCCTGGCCTTTAACCATTTTTTTTATTTTTATTTTGTAAATAGGAATGACAGATACTGAAATGCAAACACGAATTCAAGAAAGTCAGCTTCCTATATATCTAAAAAGCAAAGGTCTCACCATTTTTAGTGAAAGTGATGTCTGAAAAGTTGATTTCTATCTGTTTATAAAGGACGTAAATTTTAAAAGATAAGCTGTATTGTTGATATATTCAATAAATTCAATGATTTTTTCATTCTACATCCTTCCAAGATGACAAATATCATCTCGGTATCTAACATACCTTGTCTAACTTGAAGTAAAATATGAGGTGAAGATGTAGTTTTAGGATCCTTGTTTCAATATCTTCATATACATTGATTAGTTGATCAATTATATATATTGTATTCCTCTTGGGAACACTAGGACTAAGGCTATCATTTCTCATGTAGGTTTCAGTAAAAGCTGCTTGACGTCAACAGTTGGTGCAAGCCTAGTCGTCTCTAATTAAATGAGAATAAAATGTAATATAGGTCATTTTGGCAAACAAAACATTTTTACATGCTACATAAATAATATGAATGTCTTTATGCTTGAATATGCTGACCCCAACTTTAAGGTGATTACCACTATAGAACTGCAGGAATCTGTAACCATTATCTGTTCTGTTTCCTAAAGCAGTGGCGCCAATGATGTGTTCAAATCCCTCTCTGTTGCTTCCAATTTGAGCACTGAAATCACCCATTAAAATTCTAAGATCATAACTGGAAATTGAGATCATCACATCTTGTAGCTGTTCTTAAAATTCTTCCTTTTCAGTGTCTGTGGTGCCTTCTGTTGATGCATAAACTTGTAGTAATATTAGTTTGGTGAAATGGCTCTGTAAGTGTACTGAAATAATTCTGTTACTGATTGGTTCCCAAATGACTAAAGTTTTTGATGCTTTCTTGCAAAGCAGTATACCAACTCCATTCTCTTGCTTAGCGCCACCTGAAAACAGAATGGTGACATCTTCAGAAATAATATTGCCTGATCCAGTCCATCACATTTTGCAGATTCCAACAACCAATAGATTGTAATGCTTCATCTCGTGTATGATTTATGCCAATCTACCAGTGCTATAGGCTGTATGAACATTTCAAGTGCCGATACGTGTAATACATTTAGCAGTCAAGATTTCCCTTGTCTAACTTCCTTTCGGCTTACATCAGATCCCTTCATCAAGTTGCAAGTTCTCTCTTTCAAAGACTTTGCAATTGGGCTTTCTTCTGCCATGCTGAGTTGAACTGACTTTTGTTTTCTTGTGGTTTCTGTTGCAGTATGCATTTTTACCTGAAAGAGTTGCAAGCCCTCTGCAAAACCTGTTCTCCAGGATTGAATACTGTCTGTGCTGGCCACCCATTTTTTAGGGTTCCTGCTAAGTTTGTTCACCTCGCATAGCACCCTAGGTAATTCTTCGGTCATGTGACTTCCACCCTGATAGCATAGCCTCAGCAGGCAGTCCCCTACTTGGAGTGTTCACCTCTCCACCACTATGAGGTACAGGTCAGATTTTAGTGAGGTAAAAAGCTAGAGACAGCATATACGAACATAAAGACATTCATATGGCACATGGCGTTCACCCGAAGGATACACTGTGAATCAGATTGATCACATTTGCATATCTCATCGATGGGTAAGTATGCTTCAAGATGTCAGAGTACAATGGGGAGCTGATGTCACATCTGATCACTACCTTTTGGTTGCATCAATGAAAATGAAACTCAAGAACCAAAAGAAAAAGCCAGTATCTCTTCGATTTAACACCGATGTGTTGACGTCACCTAACATGCAGATACAACATCAAGGTCCAAAACCAATTCTCTGCCCTATAGAGCATAGATGACGACATTGAACAGCACTGGGAACAGTTCAAGTCAATCATCAAAGAGAGTGCAGAAGCAACAATTGGGCATAAGACAGAAAAGAAAAGAAGCGTGGATAACAGCTGAAACTTTGAAAGCCATTGATTCACGACATGATTGCAAATGAAGATGAGAGCAGGCATACCAAACTGGCCAGTCATTAGACACTTTGACTGAAAAATATAAATAGAAAGATAAACTGGTCAAAAAGATGTGCAAAAGTGACAAAAAGTTATGGGTTGTGAAAATGGCAACAGAAACAGCGGCAGCGACTGGAAATTCCAGGGCATTATATCGTGTTGCCAAAGAACTTACAAACAAGAATAAACAGGGCTACCTTTTAAATTAGCAAATGGAAAAACTGCAAAAACACAAGAGGAACAATTAAGGAGATGGCAAGAATATTTTGAATCTGTGCTGAACTGCCCCACACCAGATGATCTGTATGACTTTGACAATGATGGCCAAGTGTCAACAATGATTCTGGATGTGAACTTGGAAGACTTGAGTGAGATTGAAGTAAAGGAAGCCATAGCCAAACTAAAGAATGGAAAAGCTCATGGAACAGACCAGATACAATCAGAGTTGCTAAAGTATGCTACGTCTTACAGTGGAATATTTCACATGTCTCTTGAACAACATATGGACTCAAGAAAGGTTACCCAATGAGTGGAAAAATGGCATCATCATCCGTCAACCAAAAATGGAGATCTTAGAGACTGCATGAATTGATGTGGAATCATATTGCTGTCAGCTCCAGGCAAAGTGTTTGCCAGTGTATAACTGAATAGACTGAAAGGAGCAGTTGATGACAGACTCAGACAGGAACAGGCTGGATTTAGATCAGGTCGATCCTGCACTGACCAGATATTTGCACTCAGACAAATCATAGAAAAAGCAGCAGCATGGAAGAAATCAGTCATTGTTAACTCTGTGGACTTGAAAAAGGCCTTTGACTGTATACATAGACCATCACTATGGCACATCCTGGCAGAATACGGGATTACTCCAAAATTCATTTCACTCTTTAAGAGTCTGTATCAAGACAGCAACTGCACTGTTTGAGTGAATAATGGGTACAGTGACTGGTTTGCGGTGGTCACTGGTGTACGACACAGATGTATACTGTCTCCCTTATTACTCATAATAGTTATTGACTGGGCCATACAGAAAGCATTACATGGATACTCAGTGGGACTGGAATGGATCGATGACAACAAGCTATGTGACTTGGACTTTACTGATGGCATAGCTCTTATTGATGTAACATGGAGTGCAATGCAGAAAATGACATCAGTGGAGAAACAGGACGGGAAAGTAGGCCTCAAAATAAATCCTGACAAATGCAAAGTGTTGGTCAGAGAAGCATGAAATGACAACAAAGACATAATGCCTGCAGGATCAATATTAGACATGACAGAGAACTTCTGCTACCTAGTCAGTTTCATCTCTCATACAAGTAACTGCGAGAACGAAGTTCTGGTTAGACTTGGAAAAGCAAGTGCAGCATTCACTAGACTATCTGAAATCTGAAGATCAGAAAACATTGCACTGCCCACAAAGGCGAAGCTATACCAAGCTCTGGTGCTGTCTACACCCTTATATGGCACTGAGCTGTGACCAATCACAGCATCAGCCATGAGACAACGTGAGGCTGCTCTCATAAATGGGTAAGATGCATTCTGGGATATCATGGAAGGACAAAGTAAAAAAATGAGAGTGTTAGAAAATAATTCAACAACGGAAACTTGAAAACATCATTATGGAAAGAAGGCTATGTTGGTTTGGTCATGTTAACCTCATGGACACTAGCAGGATTCCTATACAATCCCTTAACTGGGAACTAGCTGGGTACAAGAAATGACCAGGCAGACCTCGACAAAACTGGAAAGGAGTAGTAACAAGAGACCTCTGTCACCTGAATATCACTTGGGAGGAAGCTAAAGAAGCAGCAACTGATAGGACACAGTGCAGTCAACATGTGACCCAATGCGTCATCGATGCGGGGTGAACCGAAGACTGAAGACCGACATAAATAACATACCTCTCCAAATAGCCACTGTTGTAAGAGACCTAGGCACTCTTGTTGATAATTCATTACCTATTGACCATCATGTCTCCACAATAGTTCAGAATGCCTACTATCTGACTTATCTAATTTCCAAAGGTATTTTCTCTAGATCCAAAGAAGTCGTAATTCACTTTACCTATATTTCATCAGACCCATTACTGTATATAATGCTCCTTTTGGGATGTATTTTGCTAAATATGTCACTCAACTTGAGAGACCTCAGAGATTTATAAGTAATAAGATCAATGTCTTTTAAAATCTTAGTTATCAGGAGAGAGTGGCAGCCTTGTCTCTGCACTCAGTTTCCTATAGATTCTTCTGAGGGATTCAATGTCTTACCTTTTGAGTCATGAAAAAGCCAACCCTCTTTATTCCTCCTATTTCTTCATAGAACAGATAGTTCAAATATTCAGTTAAAAAATGAAACATTCATCAAGAGATAAGTTTGACACAGTGGAATGAGGGATTCAAATACCAATGTATCCCTGACTTAGACAACTAGATGGGTAACCTTTAATTCATCCTCAGTCTGTCTTGTGGTGCCCTCCTTGAGGCTGGTGGCAACTTTGGAATATGAGCTATTGGCTATGCTTGTAATGGTCTACAGACTGTTTGCCTGTTATTTACCTATGAACTATGAACTTATGAATTACATGCAGCACATTAGGAATGATTGTGTTTTGAGGTGCATAAAACAAAATTCAGCACAATTCATTTAGCAACATCATTATGAACAAATAGCATTCTTAATAGGCTTTATTTTCCTTCATAAAATGTATTTTGATTTTTTTTATTTAGTTTTAAAGTACTCTTTAATTTATTGTGACAGACTAGCATTATATCTAGGATTAGTTTCCCTGCGTTGTACCCTGTAACTGCCTGAATAATAGCCACCTGTCCCATGACCCTAAAGTGGATAAAGCTGGTCTCAGGCAATGAATAAAATGAATGAATGAATGAATGAATGAATGAATGAATGAATGAATGAATGAATGAATATAATTTAGTACACATTCAATGTCTCTATGTCTGAATTAAATGTTACAATAATATATTTCATGCATCTGATAATGGTCTAAGCCCACTGGGCACAAATGTCCTTTTCAACTGGCAACCCATGCGTACTTTCTCTGGTTGAGTGACTTGCTCAGAGTCAGACAATAAGCATATGGAACTGGAAAGAATCAAACCCTGTACCCTAAGCTATGAAAAGCAGCTGATGGATAGCTCAGAGGTGTATTCCTCTGCACCAACAATCAGATCATGTCTTAGTTAATATGCAGATGAAGATACATAGCACTTTACCTACTACCCAGTACTATAGCAAGGTTCTCAATTAAACTGTAATCCTAATGGTAAGTGCTCAGCTCAAATTATATTTTATGAAATAAATGTTAACCTTACCAAATCCATATCTTGTACTGTAGCATATACTGATATACTTCCATCAGGTGGTGTAGTCTAAAAAAAAAAAGGTAGACATTATACATATTTTCTTCTCGATACTTTTGCAGTTACTATCTTCAAAATTTATACGTGTGCAGTTTGTAACTGCTTCTTTTGCTGTTCATCAAAATAAAAAACTACATTTTAGTCAATAAGCAGCAGTGAACAATAATTTATACAATAGCTTGATTCAGTAACACTCGTAGCTACTATGTGATATTATGCACTTGCCATAATAAGAATCGTTTTTCACTGTTGAACATTCTGGACTTATTCTCAAATGTGACAACATGAACAGAATCTAAGTTATTTCACAGGAAAATAAGGATTTGTACAAAGTAATTGCATATCAGAACTTAACGCATGGCCTACTGACTTTTTGGAGGGTGGAACTCTGACATAAATTTTTTTGGTGTTTAAGACAAACTGACCACTCCATGTTAATTTCTCCAGCTACTTTCTTCAAAGACCAGTAAGATGTCTGTTGGTATCTCAACGTGGTAACTTAGTGTTACAGTCTCTGTTTGACAGCCCTAGGACTTGGTGTTCAGTCCTGACATCAGGTCACTATCCATATATAGTTGTGCATGATCTCCATGTGGCTTTACGGGATTTCTCTGGCTACTACATTTTCCTTCACAAACACAACAATTAGTGGATTGATGATTCTATATTGTCTTTATATATGTTTTGTGGCTGAAAAGAGCTGAGAAGAACTAGCTCACATACCCAGTTACCATATTAAAAATTTCTTATTTGTATATTTTAGTTCTGCCGACATCACAGTCTCTTTTGACTGCCAGCAAATCCCTACACTTCGGCATCTGACTGATGCAATGTTTCCCTTTCGGTCATTTCGATGATTTCTGTTTACCTCCATTATTGTTTCTGATTGCAGTTATGTGTCATGCCCCAAACTTCAGCAGTTTAAAGGTGGAGGCATGTACTTCGAATCCATAAGATGAGGTGTTTTGCTGACACTATCTTATGGATCACTAAATTAAAAAAAATAGCAGGCAAGTGAAGAAAGCCTGAATATCTTGAGACTGCTTCACTTTGATTTCTGTGCAACAATTAAACTGTTTCCTTTTAATGGCTTTGTAGACGTTAATGAAATACTATCCTAGTGGCAATTAGAGTTTTCCTTTACAATAAGATACTTGCATTAAACTATTGATATTATTTTCTTTATAATTTCTAACTAACTTTGTCTGATCTTGCCGAGTTTTCTGATCTCTAAATACAAGTAAACTACATTTCTTATTTCCAAAATAAGGAAAAGCAAATGCTTTCTAATTTGCAAGTAATTCTTTATTGCACAGCTTTGGACAAACACATCTCCAGGTACTATTAAAATTATAGATGGTAGCATTCTTTGCTGAACTGGAATGATGTTATTTATCTGTAGTCATTTTAAGATGAATAAAGGAGAGAGGAAGAGATTTTATATAGATCTGCAATCCCTGGATGAGACATTCAACTTAACATAACAACTGTTTTCGGGAACTATACTCAAAAGGTGACAGTAACATTGTACCTTCACTTTCTCATCATAATTTCCAGTATGCATTTGTGGGTCTATATTAAATCATCGAACGCTTAGAAAAGCGAACAATGATTTATCGACGCCATGTAAGCAAAAGCTTACAAACTCGAATGCTTATTGCTGCTCCAAAAAAAAAAATATATACTTAAAATATAAAATAAAGTGGGGGGCTTTGCCCTCCACACCCTCGATGTGGGGGGGCTATGCCCCCCATAACCCCCCTACTTAAATATACCAACTATGAGATCGCACTACAGTGACAAAAATGGCAAAGTAACGGAAACGGCCAATCGATTTCTTTCCCAGGGAAAGAATTCACTTATATGCTACTTTGTCATTTTGCCTTTTCTTCTTTTCAAGTTCCACCAAGACGCATTTGAAAGAATGTGTCTTCGGTCATCTAATAGGAACCCGTATTTGTCTGTATGTGTTTTGGTCAGATTGGATTTGCTTGAGTCTCACTGCCTCCTGCTTGTGTATAGGTTTGGATTACAGAAAGCCAGAGCAAGAATGGAATAAAAAGAATATTTAAAGTACAGTTTGCTCTTTTTCTGACTGAGTGCAGTTTTGAAGTTAGCACAGGGTAGGTAGACTTGGCCCTTGCAAAAATGCTGTTTTTAAGTGTTTTAACTGTAATGAGTTTTTTTCATTTTAATGACAAACACTTTAGTTCTTGAGTTGAAGCTGCACTGGAATTTAGATAGGAGTAGTCTGTTTCTTTCTGTGCTATATAGTAGACCCTTACTGAAATCTTTTGTGCAATTACTGTTCAGTAGTTTTATTAAGCCAACTCCTTCGATATACTGGAAACAGTACAAGACAAAGACTTCGGACAAATGTTCTGAGTATTTACCTGTTTGGGTTTCATAACTGTTTTGATACAAGGCCTGAAGAAATACATAAAACTTAAAAAGGGAAGACTTTTCACACTTTATTTTGATTTTTTTTAACATCCTTTAACATGGTGAACCATAACAAGTTATAAAGAAATATGTAACACTACATAATATTGAGGGAATGAACTCCTATTGGAGAAAGAAGTGTTGGAGTCAGGGATTCCTACAGTATCCTATTGATTATGACATTTTCTCTAAGTAACTCTAAGTAGTTGATTGTTACTGTCACTTTGTATGCTCTCCAGCAAACAGCTTCATAATACTAAATAAATGTTCCCCCAAGAAGTGAGCCCCACTGCATCACCAAAAGTGGGGTACTTCATCTCCATCAACTTACTTATATATATATATATATATATATATATATATATATATATATATCAACTCAACCTCTTTTTTGCATAACATTGACAAAGTGTTTTACAGCATCTGTTTTAGCTTCTTGACACTATTGCGTGGCAGTTACTCTGAAGGGTCTAGTTCAATATTTGAGCATAACAGCTGGAAGTCAACTATAACCAACTTATTATGTGTTCTCAACATGAATGTCAAGAAGTATTCCAAAAGAAAGTATGGTCCAAAACACAGCCAGGATAAAAAGCAACCAGTAATTTATTAAATTTAGGTAAGCGCTTTCACGAGTGACAAACTTGCTTCCTCAGACCTTATACAAACACTAATACACAATTCCACATTTAAAATCACCTAACTGCCAATGTGATCTGTAAGAATCAGTCACGTGACTTAAGATAATACAAATTAACTAAAAAACATCATGTGGCATGAGATGATACAAACTAACTAAGAAAGTGCTTCTTAAAGAGATACATTATTGCATACAGCTAAGCTGATACAAATTAACTAAGAAGCATTTCTTGAAAAACACTTCTTAAAAACACAGCGTACGAAAAAACAGTCAGATGCATTCTAGTTGCTGTTCATAAAATATCAAATATTGAATCATAATAAAATTAAACTCAATGAACAGCAATGTATAACTGAATATAACACTTGAGTAAAAACATATAAAATAAATAAAGTAAACAAATGAACACCCACTTCTGACTTAATACATGCATAATGTTAAAACAACTTCTCCCATTTACTTATGCAGCAGTCTGGCTTTTAACATCAGTGTCAATGGAACACTATTGAGACCCGGCCATATATCAGCTATAAGCCTAATGATCCACTTGGTCTCTATAACTTCTGTATCATTTCTTAGGTTACCAAGACAATGGCCCTGTAATATTCTATCAATTTCCATGACCTTAAAGGAATGTTCACCACTAGTATTCACTATATGTTTGGCAAGTGCATTATTGATGCTTCTATTTCTGATGTTATAAAGATGTTTCTGAATATGGTCCCTCAACCATCTATTAGCTTTCCCTATATAAAAACAGCTACAGGCTGTACAGTAAGACAGATAAATCATGTCTGTGCTGTTACAATCTGCTCTGACCTGAAATATATGTTTTGGACCACTACTGGGATGGATAAAGCAGTCACTCAGATCTATATATTCACAATATATATATACATTTTCCACAAGGAAAGGTGTTTCCATGTCCATTATCTGTATGTCCAACTTGTTTGCATCCACACAACATCCTTTTAACCAATTTCTTGTTTTTATACCTAAATATGGGGTTCTCTCCTAGTATGTCCCTAATATTTTTATTAGTCTTTAATATATTCCAGTTCTTGCAAATAATTTCCTTAATATGTCTTGCATCACTAGAATAATATAAAATATAATTTTGGCAATGTGATCTATTCTCATTCTTCTCCTGTGGGGGTTCACTTGCAGAAGAATAATAAGGCTTGGCCAGGTCATTTCTCATTCCACGCACCTCATTACTAATCTGTTTAATGCACCTGCTGTTATAACCCCTGGTCACAAAGTTGGTATACAAATTTTCCAACTCATCATAAAAGCCTTCATCTGAAACATTCAGTCTGGAGGCTCTGATGGCCTGACCCCTAACAATATTTGAAAAAATATATGGGGGTGCACGCTATTTCTATGTAGCAATTTGTTTCTGCAACAAGATTTTCTATGTATGGCAGTAGTGACCTGACCAATAACCATTTTCTTAATACATACATCTAAGAAATGTATTTCTTTACTTGCTACTGTTATATCAAATTTCAAATTTTATTTTATTTTTTATTTAATTTTTATTTTACATTTGTTAACCAGGAAAGTCCGACTGGACACAGGTCCCTTTTCAATGGAAGCCCAGGGAGAAAAGCTCCACAATACAGTACAAGTGAGGATTTCATTTACATCTATAACTACAATTCAACATGAAATATTCAGATATTAGCATCTTGTTATCTGGACTATTTACAAGGACATAGCAGACTCATTTCAGCATGTAGTAGACAGAGTTAAACATTTCTGGTATGTCGACATTACAGCATGCAATAATCAGATATTAACATGTTGTTAGCAGGACTATATACAAATACATTTACAGACTCATATAAGTGCTGAGGTTCTGTACATACTCATAAAACTTATTAAGTGTTTCTGCATCACCAGTCCATATGAAAAACAAATTGTCTACAAAACGACGATAGAACGGAATAAAGCTGTTATATTCCGGATTGCTTAGAATATACTGATGTTCCCATACCTTCTTTTGGAGTACTACTTTGTTTCATATTGTGTGGGCCATTTAACACAGGGATTGGAATCTTTGCCTTCATGAATGTAAAGAAATTAACCTCAATAGTGACTCTCAGTAGGTGAATCTTGGCACCCATGTTAAGGACACATAATAAAAGGTTTTGTTCAGTGAGACCTCATCCTAGTGCATGCAGAATTATGTTTTCTACGTGCTACCAGTTATAGAAAAGAAAAACAAATATAGAAGTGGGAACTGTTTTACCAGTTTTTAAAGCCTTTGAAAACTGGTAAAGCATTTGACACTGTCAACTAGACAACAAGCAAGGATTGGAGTACCAAGTTGTAGAACTGCCAGCTTTAAAAGATGCTGGACCACTTCAGTCTGCCACACTTTGTCTTTGTAAGGGGGGGACAACGAAGCATCTAAAAGGTTTCAAAAGCTGTTTTACCACCTGCTGTTATTTATTTATTTATTTATATATATTGCTAACCAGCCTGATGTTCGTTCCTTGTCAGAGACCCAGTCTTTACAGCATTTAGAGGCAATTGACAAATGTTGGTAAGCACTCCTAAGCATTATTAAGATCAGGTATCGCAATAAAGAGGTGCTTTACAAATTTATCTTTTTCCTGATTTTGGAGAATAATTGCAGCAGTCCATGGGCTACAAAACTTATTCTGCATATCTTTGATTTAAGGAAATTGCATAACAACCATGCCTTTTTACTGACTAGAGATCATAATTAACAGGCTCCTTCTTGTAAAATGTCTAGGTATTAGTTTTCTAAATTCCTCATGCAACTTCAAAAGCTTATCTGTACTGTTTGTGTGACCTCAGTAGTTTGACCTCACCCTTGGTGCATTTTCAAAGGTACAAACACTCTCCTAAAACAACTGAACAAGCACGGAGTGCTGAAAATTAAAGCAAATATTCAGATGCAGCAGATGCAAAACAGAAAAAGAATACACAACCCCAAAATACCATAGTCCATGTAAAGCAGTTTCTGTCCCCAACCAAAAAACTGCATTTCCCTTTTGCTGCTATATAAGAAGAAAAAAAATAGCTTCATACACTGCCCACCACAATAAGTATAAACAACCCCAGTGAAAATACTGTCAAAGAACATTAAACCCTTAGCAAAGTAAACATAAAATAAAATAGAACATCAACTACCCAGTCAGGAATAAGCACTATCAGTAAAATGAGCTGAGTTCTGACCTTGTACACTCACAGAAATAAACTGGGTCTATATCAAAAGACTGAAGAGGTGTTTAATCGAACACGTCTTCGATGACACAGAAAAAGCAAACACAGTAAAGCACAAACTCTCAGCATACACACACACACACACACACACACACACACACACACACACACACACACACACACACACACACACACACACTTTCAAACATAACAACATGGGGGGCTGTGCCCCCCACACCCCCCTAACTAAATATGCCAACTCCGACATCACACTAAAGTAGGGAAATGGGAAAACATATGGGGATGGCCAAGTGATTTCTTTCCCAGGGAAAGAAATTGGTGTTTTGAGCATTCGCGATTTAGTGTGTTCACTCTTTGTGTGTCGACGAAGAGGTGTTCGATTAAACGGCTCTTCGATCTTTTGATATAGACCCAAATAAACTTACTAAAAAGTGTAATAAACTAAAAAATTCTAAACTAAGACTTACTGACCTTGACAAGCAGCAATCAGATGGAGTGCTGGGGAACATGACATTTGTTGTTGTGACATTTGTTAGTCACATGCAGCAATCGGATGGGGTGCTGGGGAATATGACATTTGTAGTTGTGACATTTGTTAGTCACATAAAGCAATCAGATGGGGTGCTGGAGAACATGAGGTTTGTAGTTGTGACATTTGTTAGTCACATGCAGCCATCGGATGGGGTGCTGGGGAACATGAGGTTTGTAGTTGTGACATTTGTTAGTCACATGCAGCCATCAGATGGGGTGCTGGGTAACATGACATTTGTAGTTGTAACATTTGTTAGTCACATGCAGCAATCGGATGGGTTGCTGGGGAACATGAGGTTTGTAGTTGTGACATTTGTTAGTCACATGCAGCCATCAGATGGGGTGCTGGGGAACATGAGGTTTGTAGTTGTGACATTTGTTAGTCACATGCAGCCATCGGATGGGGTGCTGGGAACATGAGGTTTGTAGTTGTGACATGCTTTTCACATTTAAAACAAAGACTCACCCCCGGATTCACTAATCCTCCATGTAAGACTTAATAAGTCTTACTCGGAGGCTGCAGTTGAACGGTTTGACATCAGCGTGCCATGAATATTCATGAGGGCACGCTGACTCAATCGTAACTTTTACACGGACTGAGTAGGAAAGCAGGGGGCGTGTCCAACTGCCGAGCAGTCTAAAAGTGCAAGCCCCTGCAAGGTTTTAAAAAGCAGAATCCTTTATAAACGCATTCTATGAACACCTTCAGGAATGCATGGATCATGCGATCCCAAATAAAACCAAGACCCAATCCTGCAAAGGCAGACGTCCTGTCTGGTGGACCCCAGCCATAAACAAACTATACAATAGAAGGAGGAAGCTACTAATTGATAGAGCAAAATCCCAAAAAGGGAAGGCATCTCTGATCAGTATTAGCAAAACACTACGGGCACTCATAAAATCGTCTAAGGCCAGCTTTGAGAGAAAAATTGCACAGGACACTAAGGATAATCACAAGGCTTTCTTTAGTTATGTTAGGAACCTGGGTGGTAATTCCCAGGTATGCTCAGAATTAGTCCAAAATGACCAAAAATACACTGAACCCACAGACATTGCCAACATCCTAGCTGACAGGTTCAGCACAAACTCCCCCCCCAACCAAAAGGGCAAATATCTATCCCAGCAGAGTGCTGCCTCCTGACATCTCAGATGCTCAGGTAAGAGCCGCCCTCTACAAAGCAAAAAACACAGCATCAATGGGACCAGACGGTGACCCGGGCTGCATCCTACATGAACTCCAAGAAGAGCTAAACCCAAACATAAAACTACTGTTCAATCTCAGCCTTACTACAGGATATGTACCCAAAGAGTGGCGTACAGCAACAGTGGTCCCTCTCCACAAAGGTGGTGCTTCAATGGATCCTGGAAACTATCGCCCCATAAGCCTGACTAGCTTGGTATGCATAGCTATGGAAAGGATTATCATGGACCTCATAAATAAAGATATTGGGGACCTACAGACACTACCCAGTTCGGCTTTGTTAAGGGCAGATCCTGCCTCTTAAACCTGGTTGATTTCTTTGAAACAGTCACCAAGGCCATTGACAAGGGGAAGGTGGTCCACACAGCCTACCTGGACCTAGCAAAAGCCTTTGATACAATACCCCACTTGGGCATTATAAATAAGATCACCAGCTTAAATATAAACCCCTATGTCACTAGATGGGTTGCAAACTGGCTCAAGGACAGAACCCACATGGTTAGAATTGCAGGAGCCATGTCAGACTCCAAACCAGTTACAAGTGGCATCCCACAGGGGTCAGTCCTGGGACCTCTCTTGTTCGGTATATATTTCTCAGAGGTGCAGGCCAACACGGAAGGACTGTGGCTGACCAAGTTCGCAGATGACTGCAAACTGGGTGCCATAATCGACTCTCCAGCCGACACAAGCATCCTCCAATAGGGCCTCATAGAAACAGACAACTGGTGCCAGAGCCATGGCCTCAAGCTAAATGCCAAAATATGTATAGTCATCCCCTTTGGCAAAAACAAAGGGCCCACAAATTACCACATAGGTGGTAATGCATTAAGTACAGAAGAAGTAATTAGGGACCTGGGGACCCATGTTGACAGCAATCTCTCATTTGACAACCACGTGGCCAAAGTGGTTAGAAAAACATTTTATATAGCCCTCCTAATCATGAAGGGATTCACATCTAGATCAGGGGAGGTCATCATGCCTCTTTACTCATCCCTCATCAGGCCCATAATTGAGTACAATGCCCCTTTTGGGATGTACCTTACCAGACACCTGCAGCAACTGGAAGAACCCCAAAAGTACCTCACCAAGAGGATCAAAGGGCTCAAACAGATGCCATATGCTGCCTGGTTAAAGAAACTCCAGCTCTACTCAGTGGCATACCGCCTGTTCAGAGGCGATCTGTGCCTGACATATAAAGCCATGTCCAACCCGGAATTAATGGACATGCTGCACCTCAGAAAATCCAAATCCCATCGAGCTACACGCTTGAGAGACTTGAACCTCAGCACTGAAATAAATAGGACATGCTGGAGGGACAGATTCATAACCCAGAGGCTCCCTTCACTCTGGAATAAAATCCCAGTTCAGGTTAGGCAGAGTCCCTCACTGACTCTCTTCAAGAGGAATCTTGATGAGTGGATGGGAAATTGTAGGTTTACCCCGGGTATCACTTCTGTGTCACTGTTAGACAGAGGCACAGTATACTAACCTCGAAAAAGGGCATAGCAAAATTAATTTAAAATGGGTGGCGAAAGCCAAACACATTCTGGCTAGGCTTATAAATGCCCTAGGGCAGATAGCCTAGTATGAGCCTATGAACCTATAATGTCAAAACACAAGAGCGAGTTCGCTCAAATGTACTTGCACCCAACATCACACTCCCTGACACTGTAAACCCCCATCACACTTATATAAAGTAAATAATTATATATATTTGTTTAAATCCATGATATAGCTGACCGTATTTGCGCGTGTGTGCACGGGTGTGCCCATTGCTTAGCTAGAGTTAGCAATTCTGACATGGAAGAGCATAAGAAAGAATGTTTATACAAATCACACCAAATTGCAATAGCGTAATGGTAAAGCATATGCCAAAAGCGAAGGCATTTGCGGTTCGAGTCCCACCACTCCCCTTCTTATTTATGTTTTAAATCAGTATTTGAAATAATACAAGTAATCTCCATGGTATCTCCACACAGAGAAGTTTCTTACACTGTTTTGTTTTATTTGAAATAATACCAGACATATATGATTAAAATTTTATTAAGAGCAGTGACATGGCCAATGTATCAGTGAACAAACGAAATATTTTAAAGGACCCAGATATATAATAGCCTGCTGTTAAGCAACGCTTTACACAGTTAAACACAGGTGCCCATAGTTCAATAGCACTTTACCCAACTAAACAGAGGTGCCCATAGTCTAATAGCGCTTTACCCAGCTAAACAGAGTTGCCCATAGTTTAATAGCACTTTACCCAGCTAAACAGAGTTCCCATAGTTTAATAGTGCTTTACCCAGCGCAATACAGTTGCCCAAAGTTTAAAAGCGCTTTACCCAGCACAATGTGTTTGAGCGGACGTGCGTGCCGCACCAACCAGGGCACCGTAGGGCACCGTGGAGCAATGTAGAGATAAGTTGCTTAAACACAGCCACACCCCCTAGCCTGTCTAGACAGTATTTAAATAAAAGAATGACAAGGTTTGAACCCAGGACCCTATGCATCATAATCAAAGTACAGAACCACTAAGCCATGACAACATAGGGGATGCAGCCACTATTAATATTCATAAACTTACAAATGGTAGTTTAACCATTATTAAGCAGGTCTGCAGTCAGCCGAGAATTTTACAAAACGGCCAATCACAAAAAAGTGCGGGAAATGCGGCATATTTAAGCCCCATACGTGGGAATACTCGACATAACTGATTGTAGCTCACATTTGCAGTCAGAATGGCAGGTGCAGGAGAGGGTTCACATTTCTGAGTGCAACGTTGGGGCATCGAGGAGTCCAAATACATGGTTTGGCTCCTTGTCCACCATCACGAGTCAAGACTCCTGCAGGCCCAGTTCCAAGGGATGGAGTACAAGGCAGAGGCTTGGAACTGGTTAGCTCGTGACCTCACCAGTGCCACAGGCATTCCTCGGACTGGTGAGCAGGTCCGTCACCACCTTGCAGACCTGAAGAGACAAAAGCAGGACCACCTGAACCAGTGGATACAAGAGGCCCGTGGAATGCAGAATGCCCCACAACTGAGTATGTAGCCATGGAATGCAGTATGTAAGAATTGATAATGGAGTATGTATAACGGATAGGTATGTCTCAATATCCCTTCATTTACTTTACAGCTGCAGGTGACTGTGCTGCGAATCAGCAAGCCTATGCTGATAGGCTGCTAAGGCTGCACCACCAGGCAGGCTAGTGATTATTCTGCATGTATTGTTATATAAAATATGGAAGAGAGCATGAAAGAAAGTGTTGTAGTCCAATAAAACAGCCATAGAATTGCCTGAATAAGTCCTCTGCATGTACTGTCAGATATAAACATCAGAGAGGCAGAAAAAGAGTGTAGTAACCCATTAAGAAAGGTAACATATGTCTGGAATAATATCTCTGCAGGCACTGTCATATAACATAAGTGAGTGAGCCTGAAAAAAGATTGTTCTAACCTATTAATAAAGGTATAATATGTCTTGAACATGTCTGCCATAAACACCGTTAAAACAAATAAAGGAGTGAGCCTGTGGAAAAGTTTGCAATGTCATTAATAAAGGTCTAAAACCCAGACTGTGTCTGTGTCACAAAGTCTGAAATGTTGTTGTACCCTTGCATTATACAAACAGTACTGTTTGAAAATGTGCTGGTAACCCAGAGTTATGCAGTCCCATATAAAGTGGGTGATGGAAGTGCTAGTAGCTGTGAAACATATATACAGTCCACAATAGTCAGTTACTGGCTGGCATGAATAAGTAAACCTGGCACACATGTAGCATGTAATTATTCACCAGAAATGTGAGTGTGTGTCAAGAAATGCAGGGTTCTGTACAAATCGAAGTGAAAATGTCATGTGAAAACATCCCCGATATGTAAATAAAGAAATATAAATGCAAACAAGAAATATGTAGCAGTAACATCTGCATCCTGGACAGTTAGTATGTCAGATATAGGTCAGGCATATATTGAACTACCCAAACCCATGACACAACCTAATGTATGGTGGCAAGTGTAATAATACAGGTAGGGGATATACACTTGCAGTCATTGGGAATGCAGTGTAGACTAAAAGGTCATTATAAGATGTTAACCAAGGTTTTTTCTACACCCTACCATATGTGCATAAACCATGCAATTCTACACCTCAATGGGTATGTGTAACCTTAAATATTTGTTGGGACATATGCCCTATTGTTTTATAAATATTTGCATTGATGTTGATGCATGTGCCCTGTTCAAACACCACATTCATGTTGGCCTGTTGCTACCAAGCATCCCTGCATGCTGTTGGAATATCCACTGTCGTTCAATATATGCATGTGTTATGCTTGCTGTTCAACTGCTGGAACCTTGGTGTGTTGGGTTAATGGGAATATTACTGCATGCTATTACAACTAATCTGGAATGCTGTTGTTTAGGTTGTAATTAAACACACTGTCAGAAAAATATGGATTAATGTGTGTATTAGTAATATGCTTAGTGCATTTAGAGCTTGAAAAGGGTTAACACATTTATTCTATTTCATACTGCATAAATCTGTACAAACTGCAGAAGCTTTCTGACCTTGTATTGTTAGCTGAAATCTTTGCTTGTGCCTTGGAAATTTACTGAGAAGCAGATGATTTCTGCTTGCGTTAGGAAAATAATGAATAGAACAATACCACTTGTATAAATGTTATGAGACTTAGACAAGAAGTTCCGCTTGTGCTGTGAGAAAATACACAGCTGTAGAAGCTATAGATAATTAGGACAAAGCCTGCTTGAAAATATGAACTGCAATCAGCATTTGCTTGTATCTGAGTTAGAAAAGTACCTTGAAATGTAACACTGTACAATAGAAGCCTGTAAACAGATTAGTGCCCACCAAGGCCAGGTTGTTTTTCTCAAAAAGTTTCTCACAAATCTAGTCATGTCAGCAGAAAATCTGAGTAACATCTGCTGTAGAACAATACTGAAAGTTGTGTTTGATTACGTCAGCCATAGAAGGCCATGTCTTGTAAAACAGTATAACAATAGCATGTTTCCTGTTAGTAGTTAGACAAATCCTTGTATTTGCGTGTTTTTGTCTCCTTGCAGCAAATTATTAAATGTGCCTTAACTGAACCTTACGTGTATTGATCTTTGAAGTTTTTTCCTTTGACAGATTGGTCCTTCGGACTGGAAATCCTCACTTCGCCTCGGATCAGACAGGCCAGGTGGCTTGAAACCGTACGGGGAAGAAATCACATAGGTTCTTCTTAGTTGAAAAGCCCTCCGACTGAATTGTCGTAAGAAAGTGGCCAGCCACTTTCTGCTCTGCGACTGAAGGATGGGTTTACTCGAACCAGGTGATGAATCACGAAGGCTCAGGTAAGGTGAATCTACCTTTTTTTTCTGTTTGAGATCAGGGACTAGATTTGCATTGTTTTTGTCAGGATTATTATTATTACAAGTCACGGACAAAAAGATTACTGTCTTGTCATAGATCACGGAAACAGAGCAGGTAGGCAGTCATTCTGAAGAGACTATAACTAAATCTGTGGTACCACATTAAAAAATAAGGAGTTACATAACGATTAAAAGGGTAGGACAGAATGTGTAATAATTGCACAAAAAGACCCCAAAATCCGTCGTTAACCGAAGATGCGAAATACATGCAGTCACAGCATGCTGATAATATTAAATACTACTCAAAATGGGTTAATAAGTATGAATTTGATGGAAAATTAGAAAAATCCTTGCTTGTCAAACTTGTCAAACAGCTTAAAACTGATTCCAAAGGTCGGGTAAAAAAGCAACATCAGTTAGGAATTCCTCAGGCACACAGGTGGATTGAGGAAGTAAACCGTAGGTAACAAAAGAATAATAATTCAAAAGCAATGTTTTTAGATAAGGAGGATAATAACTTAGTAATAGCATCGGGCCCTCCGTCTCCCTTACCAGAATATGAAGCAAGTGGACAAGTTAGTCCACCCCCGCGATATCCTGCTGTCACTGTTAATAGAGACACTACAAAAGCGAAACCGTTTATTAGAGATCCCGTCAAGACCAGGTCTCGAATATGGGCAGGAAACTCAAAGGGGGACATTGAGTTATATCAAATGGGTAGGAATTCACGATCTATGAGTGAAGAAGAAATATGCCCACTTATAGAAGTGCCTAATCCTCAGGGAGGAGAAGAAGGTCAGGACCCAACTATTCTAGTGTATAGACCCTGGACTCCGGAAGATATCTGGAAAGCCACTGAGGGAATTCCCCATCCAAAAGTTAATTTTAGAAAGTTTTTAGAAGATTTGCAAGGAATGAGGCTAAGTTATAATTTAAACGGAGAGGTAGAAAAAGTAGTCAGACAAATTGTGGGACCAGATTGGCACATGATTAGTGGCGACTGGAATCCCCATGATGCTGCGCTCAGGCCCCTCCCACATAGCAGTGCAGAATTAGACAACAGAGTGAAGGGTCTTACAGACCGAATCTCTGAGAAATGGAAGCCTAGGGCAGAGTGGACTTGCATTAATCAACGCATCCAACAAGAAGGCGAGACTGTTGACAGATATTATGCCAGACTGTTAGAATGTTTTAATAGCCACTGTGGAATGCAGGTTCCTGAAGATCAGACACACGATTCCCCATATGAGCAGCAGTTAAAGAATGTATTTTGAAAGGCAGTATTGCACCCATAAGCGGCTTTATTACAAAGCACATGGTAGATCATTGTACAAGCAGGTTACAGTCCTTACTTGAATATGCTAGGCATGCCGAAAGGCATTTTAATAGCAAAAAGAAAAAGAAAGCCCAAGTATTTTCTGTAGAAGATGGAGCAGAAGTTTATGTAGTACAGTCTGGGAAAAAAGGGCAAGAGAAATGCCCAGGGAAACAAGCAATCTGATCAGCGATCAGAGGACTTTGAAGAACGAAAGAAAAGGGGTGAATGTTTTAAATGCGATAAAAAGGGACACTTGGCAAGGGATTGCAAGAAAAACAAGAAGGCAACCACGGAAGACAAGGAGGGTGAGGACTATATGATAGTCAGGAATCACTAAAAGGGGATAGCTGAGAAAGGACAAATGGGAATGTGATAGAGGGAGTAGAGAATGTGACAGAAGAAATAGAGGAAGTGCAGGAAATCACGGATAGTGAAGAAAATGAAATATTGGATTTGGCTTTATTGAACTTAGAGCTCTATTTAGCAGACACGAAACCAGAAGTTACACTCCTGGTAGAAGGGAGGGAAGTCAGATTCTTGTGTGACTCAGGGGCATCACGGACCCTGATACATCCCTCCAAACTGCCAGAGAACTCAGAGTCACCTGATTACATATTAGTGAAAGCAGCTAATGGACAGCTGTATCGGGAGCCCCTCTCCCATAATATTGCAATAACTGATCCTGTTTCAGGATTGACCCAGAAAAGCAAAATTGTTTCTTCTGCAAAATGCCCAGTAAACCTCTTGGGCAGAGACCTTATGCAGCTATTTGGTATAGCAGTAGTTCCGACTATGCAGGGTATGGAAGCACAGCGACAAATTGATACCTTTGCAATGCAAACGGAGGGTAAAATGTTTTATTGGTACAGCCAGGACTTGGTTACGACTGGTCCAGGGGCAGTGACCGAAGAATTGATGAATGTAGCCATCAGCAAGTTCCCCTCCCTTGACATTGATAGACAACATTTGTTGCACTGTACTCTGTATTATTGTAACACACCAGGACCTGATAAGGAATATGAGCAAGAATTGTTTAGAAATCATGCAAACAGATTGATATTACGTAATCTGTACTGGGACACAGAAGGGAACAGTGTGGTCAGCTGTTCATTGCCCCAGGAGTTCTTTGCACTTTATAAATCTAATCGATTACCACATGTTAGCTTAACTAAGGACAAGAATGTGAACTGGGTAGACTTAGGAGAAAAAGTCACAAGATGAGAAAAACAGACAGAGTTAGAACTGTCAGAACAGGGAATACAAATGCAGAAGTTGAATTGGATAACTCAAACCCATCCAGCTGTACACTTGCAGTCTAGCAAGGACAGCTGATTAGCACTCCTATTGAAGGAGGAAGAGAATGCCTTACAGAATATACCAGAAACTCTCTGGTCAATTGGAAAATCAGATGTAGGACTTATTTGTACAGCGGGACTGGTTACTATCACACCATAGTCCGCATTTAGGCCACAAAAAAGACAGTATCCCTTAAGAAAAGATGCAGAGGTGGGAATCAAACCTATTATAGCAGCTTTACTTAAGGAAGGGGTACTGGTGGAATCTCCTGATTCACCATGTAACACACCCTTATTTCCTGTTAAGAAAGCAAATGGAGAATGGCGTATGGTCCAAGATTTACAAGCTGTAAATGACGCAGTAATACCAAGGGCACCTATGGTGCCAGACCCACACACCCTGTTAAATGATTTAAAACCTCAACAGAATATTTTTTTTGTGGTAGATATCAACAATGCGTTCTTCTCGATACCAATACACCCTGACAGCCAGTATTGGTTTGCATTCACATTTCAGGGGAAAAGGTATACATATACGCAACTACCACAGGGGTATTGTGAAAGTCCAACAATATTCTCACAAGAAATGGCAAGCAACTTGGCGGGATTTACCCCACCAAGAGGTAGCCAGATTTTGCTTTATGTTGATGATATCCTGCTGGCGGCCCCCACCCAGCAAGATTGTAAAGAAGATACCATAGCACTATTACAATTTTTAGCAACTGAAGGACATAAAGTAAACAAAAATAAACTGCAACTTTGGAAAAAACAAGTTAAATACCAAGGATATGTAATATCCAAGGAAGGTAGGACATTAGATGAGGACAGAAAAGTGGCGATTTTGCAAGCACCAAAACCCACTACCAAGAAGGAAATGATGTCCTTCCTGGGTACGACTAATTTTTGTCGGAGCTGGATTCCAAACTATACCTTGGAATCTGCACCGCTGACTAACCTGATTTATAAAAAGTCTATGGCAGCACAGGATTTGTTACAATGGACACCAGAAGCAGAATCTGCTTCCTGCAAACTGAAACAGTTAATAGTGTCCTCATTAGTTTTAGGTTTACCAAACTATCATAAACGTTTCTTCCAAACTGTAGATTGTAAGCAAGGTTATATGACATCAGTGTTAACACAGCAGCATGGGGACAAGCAATGCCCTATTGCTTATTATTCATCACAATTGGACCCAGTGGCACGGTCTTTACCTCACTGTGTACAAGCAGTAGTTGCAGCTGCAATGACAGTACAGGCTTCGGCCTCAGTAGGTTTGTTCCACCCTCTCACATTGAGAGTGCCTCATGCAGTCGCGATTATTTTACTGCAAGAGAAGGTAGCATATCTTTCCCCTGCTAGGCATCTTTCCTGTATGACTATATTGTTGAGCCAACCTCATATGACAATTGAACGATGTACGACTTTGAACCCATCTACCTTGCTCCCAACCCCTGCAGATGGCACACCACACAGCTGCCTGCAGGTGATTGAGCAAAAGACGCTGCCTAGAAAAGACCTTACGGATGTTCCCTTGGATGATGCCGAGGTGACATACTACATGGATGACTCATGCAAAAGGGGTCCTGCAGGACAGAACCTAGTAGGATATGCAGTAGTTTCTGATACTGACATTACAGAAGTGAAATCTTTAACACACAATTTATCTGCACAGGCAGCAGAATTGATTGCCTTGACACGGGCATGTACCTTAGCAAAGGGTAAATGTGTGAACATTTTTACTGACAGCCAGTATGCTTTTTCTACTGTACATGTTTTTGCGCAACAGTGGAAAAATCGAGGAATGATAACATCTACTGGCAAACCAATCAATCATGCACAGTTTATTTTAGATCTTTTAGAATCTATTCAGTTACCTCAGAAAGTAGCTATTTATATTTGCACAGCTCATACCAAGCAACAGGACAGGATTTCAAAAGGTAATGTGAGAGCTGATACAGCTGCAAAGCAGGCAGCTTCAGAAGTATTTCTTTTGAATGAGGAATTACAACCCTCTGAGATTTTAGACTTAGAAATGTTAAAGACAATGCAGACACTTACTACGCAAGTTGAAATCAAAGATGGGTAAAATGAGGAGCAATTCTCGAAAAAGGGCTGTACATCTCTAAAGAAGGAAAACCGATATTGCCATCTAATTTGTTTAGATAGGCAGCTTTGTTGAGCCATGAGCAGTGCCATGTCTCAACAGGGGGATGGTACAGCTGGTGAACCAAGTGTTCATGACATATGGATTCTTAAATTACTCTAAAAAATTATGCTCAATGTGCCATGTTTGTAATAAACAACATGCACAAGGGGCGTTAAAGCCCAAGCAAGGGAGTTTCCCTACACCACCGTATCCGTTTCATACTATCTGTATGGATTTTATAGAGTTGAATAAATGTGAAAAATAAGAAGTATTGTCTTGTCATTGTAGATATGTTTTCCAGATGGGTGGAAGCCTTTCTGACTAAAAATCTAGACGCGGCAACTGTGGCCAAAGTTCTTGTTAAAGAAATCATCCCTAGATCCGGCATTCCAGAAAGGATCTACAGTGACAACGGCACACACTTCGTAAACCAGACCATACAACAGTTAAGTAGACATTTTGGTATTTCTTTAAAAAATCATTGTGCGTATCACCCACAATCTGCAGGGCTAGTAGAGAGGCATAATGGGGTTTTAAAGAATAAGCTAAGGAAGTTAATAGTAGAAACACAGAGAAATTGGGTGTACTGTCGGCCCCTGGCACTGTTGAGCATGAGAACTGTTCCGAATGCAAAAGGATTGACTCCTTTTGAAAAATGATTTGGAAGGGCTTATTATATACCTCAGTGGAAATCTCTCATGCCCGCAGACCAGGAAGCTGACAGTACACTAGCTGAGTATATGAGAAACCTGTTAAATTCTAAACATTTGTTGCAGTCAAATTCTGTTTCAGATAAAGAACGAACCAGACCGTCAAAAGTGGCAGTGTTCCCTGGTACCTGGATTTGGGTAAAGACAGTAAAGAAAAAGAACTGGGTGTCACCAAAGTGGGAAGATCCATATCAAGTGCTTCTGTTGACACCCACTGCAGTCAAAATTGCGAAGCACGCCTCCTGGATCCACCTGACACACTGCAAATTAGTCAAAAACTTTGAACTGGACAAAAATCTTGTTTCATGCCAAGAGTAAAAATGATAGAGTCCAGAAGAAACAGGAATGCAGAACAACCCTTTCCTTAGAACTATTGCATAATCACCCTGTTAACTGTACTAGTGACAATAATCTTTATGTTGTGGCCTTTCCTTTTCCCAGCCACAAAGACTGAACTGAATAAATGTGAAGCGTTACTCATAGACTGGCATCCAAACTTTAACACTTACCAGGCAATTAAATATGTGTATGCTGAGACTTTCAATGTTTCAAATTGCTGGATTTGCACAGCTTTGCTGACAGCATACGGGGGGTTATTAATGACTACAGTCCCCCTAGGGGTCAATGAGACCTGGGAAAACTTGATTTATGATACCTCGACCATTACATCACAAGATAAAATAGCATTGCACTTGTCTGTTCCACAAAAGGGAACCGTGTGTTTTTATAAAAATGATACTGTTCAGGTGGGTTGGAGCAATTGCAATGTGACTGTTCCTTATAAATGTTACATTAAAGGTAACAATGTAGATTTTTATTGTAATACAAATTATGATTCATTTCTTGGATTGATGCACAAAACAATTGATGAAGTAAAACATAATTCTGTTCTTTATAAGCAACTGTCTATAATTGATAGAAAAATGTTTCATGCAGGGCAAGTGTATATTCATAGCAAGGTTACTACTAAAGTAGAGGACTGTTATTTTGTGTGTGGCAGAAAGGCATACAAATGGTTACCTGAGAAATGGTCCAGCAGTTGTTTTTTGGGTTACCTGGTTCCGGCCATACGACACACTGCAGATTTGCCTTGAGGAAAAATTCAAAATGTCCAAAAGGTCGTCAAGAAACCTGTAAATCCAGTGGGACAAATCGATGTGCATTGGAAAGACCATCATTCTATAGGCAAAGGACTGACACACATGGACTTGAATGATAGCGTTATATCGTGCGCAGGCATATTACCAGCATATGGTGCAGTGAAATCGATCTGAGAGCTGAGAAAACTGTCGAAATTTCTCAAAGTAATGCACAACGCAACTTTTTCTGCTCTCAAATTGGTGACTGATGAACTGAATGCCATGAGAACTGTAGTGCTTCAAAACCGCATGGCTCTCAACTTCACCCTAGCAGCGAGAGGTGGTACTTGCGCTTTAATCCAAGAAGAATGCTGTTTGTATATACCTGACTATAAACACGAGATAGACAATCATCTAGATGTAATTCAGCAAGTGTCGGCCATGACCAAACCAGGCCCAAACCCACTGATGGACTTTTTCCAGAAATGGTTTGGGGGAGGGGTACCATCCTAATGAACATCCTGATTGCCATTTGTGTAGGAATGCTCCTATTGGGAGTATGTGTTTGTTGTGGTATCCCCTGCATGAAAAGACTGATTAAAGACTTTATAGACATGTCAGTTTCTGAAACCTTATATCAAAGTACTGAGTTTGAAGAACCGTTAAAAGATTGAAAATGCTTTCATAAGTTTAAACTGAATGACTCTCTTAACTGCAAATCCTGAGTGGGAAGAGGTTAGGAGAAAAAAGCAAACCATTTATGCTTATTTTGAAAGTAGAATAAAAGTATTAATAGGGGGGAAATGTCAGAAAAATATGTATTAATGTGTGTATTAGTAATATGCTTAGTGCATTTAGAGCTTGAAAAGGGTTAACACATTTATTCTATTTCATACTACATAAATCTGTACAAACTGTAGATGCTTTCTGACCTTGTATTGTTAGCTGAAATCTTTGCTTGTGCCTTGGAAATTTACTGAGAAGCAGATGATTTCTGCTTGCATTAGGAAAATAATGAATAGAACAATACCACTTGTATAAATGTTATGAGAATTAGACAAGAAGTTCCGCTTGTGCTGTGAGAAAATACACAGCTGTAAAAGCTATAGATAATTAGGACAAAGCCTGCTTGAAAATATGAACTGCAATCAGCATTTGCTTGTATCTGAGTTAGAAAAGTACCTTGAAATGTAACACTGTACAATAGAAGCCTGTAAACGGATTAGTGTCCACCAAGGCCAGGTTGTTTTTCTCAAAAAGTTTCTCACAAATCTAGTCATGTCAGCAGAAAATCTGAGTAACATCTGCTGTAGAACAATACTGAAAGCTGTGTTTGATTATGTCAGCCATAGAAGGCCATGTCTTGTAAAACAGTATAACAATAGCATGTTTCCTGTTAGTAGTTAGACAAATCCTTGTATTTGCATGTTTTTGTCTCCTTGCAGCAAGTTATTAAATGTGCCTTAACTGAACCTTATGTGTATTGGTCTTTGAAGTTTTTTCCTTTGACACACACCTAATCACAGAACGTATGGGAAGGCCGGTCCCAGCAGACCCACCTGTCCCTCATCAGTTGGCGAGTGCACCTGGCACCAGCAGCTCTGGTGCCCAGCCCGGACTCCCCTCCTCCGTTGGTCCTGTGCCACCTTCAGGTGGAAGCGCTGCAGGGGATGGGGCTCATCCCCCCTTGCAAGCATGGGTGGAGGAGGGCCACCTGTCACCCTTGCTAGGCTATGGTGTGTAGGGAGATCCAGCGTTCAGTTGCTGATCCCCTACGCCAGCTCAAGATGAGAGTGGCGTGCCTCTCAGGTGAGCCTGCCCATCCTACACAGCCCTCAGCACAGCCACCCTCGGGGCTGTGAAGGTGAAATGGTGACTGCCCATGGGTGGGGATCTCAGTTCCACTGTTACCATCTGTGGGCTCATGGGCTTGCGATTTCCAAACATCCTTCCCCATCAGTTGTGTTCACCCAACCCATGAGTCAAACTACGCCCCTGTATGCATCTTGTTTGTCTTGTCTGTTTACCTCCCCAACCTACCTCCCCAAATATACCTACTTCCTCTACCTCACATTCCACTCTCACCTGAAAAAAAAATAAAAAAGGGCAATCTGTTCCCACAAAAAAATTGCGCCCCATGCATAGCTGCCCAATTTGCACACATGTTCGCTGGACATGTAAACTGATAATTCTAATTGGCAGTACAACATATTTTGTTGTCCTCACCCCTCTCTCAGGGGTGGAATGTTTCAAATTTCACACCAAATTTCAAACATATGCACAGCTGTTGCTGGTAAAGAAATGGGCAGCTATGGACCTTCCCTACACCCATCCTGCACATCCTGAGCTGGTTTCCCTACTGTCTTTCCCTCTTTGTGCCCCCTTTTTCACCATTTTTCTATCTCCCCATTTTCTTTTCTTTAAAATAAATTAGTGTGGGGGTTAGCGGGAGTAAGCACTTTTTACCAGTAGTTAGCGGGGGTGCGCAAGTGTGAGCTTGTGTGCGCTTAGCTAAGCATTGCTAAGCATCACGCAAACCCGTGCAAACCCACTTACAACTGCTTAAAAGTGCCTTAGTCACTCTGTATGACAAGGCCCGTGTACTGCTCAGCAGCAAAATAAAATACCCTTGTGAGTCTCAAACCCGGGACCTTGGACTCACCAATCTGCATGAAGTACCACTACACCACAGCAGATATACAATAACTTAGTGCTGAAGGCAATATATCATGCATTACCATGAGTGAATGTAAAGGGAAAATAGGAATGGCATAACACAAATCTTGTTCTGTGGGCCTTAACCAGCAGGTGTTGTGGAATTGTATGACATGACTGTGAAAAGAGAATCAGCCATGCTAGTAAAGAATAATGTTACAGTAGCACCTTACAAACCCCACACAGTATCAGAGCAGGATAAACACTGGCATATTTGCATAGGTCACAGGCCAGACCTCCCAACAGTGATTGCTCTACAGTGATGACCCTGATTTGTAAACAAATGTTAGCTCTGCCCCTCTGACTCCCTGTGAAATGTACTAACAGTAGGCAGAAAGGTGGGGAATCACACTTAATAACAAATGTCAATAAGTGAGAGTAGACACTGCTTACACGTCAGAAAAGGTGTAGTAATACATATGCTCTGAATCCCCCAAAGTCTGAACTGCAAAATGTCTGAAATATATCACAGGTGTATCCCAGTTATATGTACCTTTCCCTGAGGCTGTTCAAATATATACGTGAGAGTATCTGAGGCCTGGAAGAGTCAGAAACACACAAGCATATCAGCTTGTCTGCTGTTACACACTCTGCAAATAGCTGTAGAATTAATCCCACAAGCATGCCCTTATGTAGAAGTACAACACAGAAATATCAAAGGATGTAGCCATGTACTGCTAGCAACCACCTGTGACAATGCCATTGTTCAGGTGCTGAAAAGACTGCTGTGGAGCACAGTCAAAGAATACTAGGCTGACCTCTTTCTGCCATCTGGATATGTCCACAGGTGGGAGCTACTCAGACAGACTACTAGCCTTTATAGACTTACATGTACACAGCAACTCTGCATGTTCAGTAAGATAAGTATCACACGATAATAAATAATGCACTCTGCACTTCTGCACCCCTACCCAAAGGTACTATATACCCGTGTAGTCAGGCACAACTAAGGGTGTAGGTAGACATACACAGTATTGAAATATGTCCAGTTGTCCTGAGCAGACTGTGCTAATGTCAACACAAACAAACCACAAACTGTTCAGAAGTGAATAACGTACTAATGACAGTGTAGCAGTTCACAAATATAGCATATGTCTGATATTCATAATTGGTAGCACAACACACTTAGTTGTCCTCATCCCTCTCTCAGGGGTGGAAGGTTTCAAATATCTCTCCTAAAGTATTGCATATGCACAGCTGTTGCTGGTAAAGAAATGGGCAGCTATGGACCCTCTCCACACCCATCCTGTACAACCCGAGCTGGTTTCTCTACTGTATTCCCCTCTTTGTGCTCCCTTTATCACCACATTCCCATCTCCCCATTTATTTTTCTGTCAAAGAAATGAGCACAGGGGTTAGCAGGAGTGAGCACTTGTAAACAGTAGTAAGCGGGTTTGCACCAGTGTGCGCATGTGTGCACTTAGCTTAGCATTGCTAAGATATGATAAGCTAAGCCAACCTTGGCTTAGTATTGCTCAAATAAAATAAGCTAAGCTAAGCTTAGCTTAGCATCACTAAGCGTCATACAAACCTGCACAAACCCACTTACAACTGCTTAAAAGTGCCTTAGTCACTCTGTATGACAAGGCCCTTGTACTGCTCAGCAGCAAAATAAAAACCTTGTCAGTCTTGAACATACAAATGGTTACCTGAGAAATGGTCCAGCAGTTGTTTTTTGGGTTACCTGGTTCCGGCCATACGACACACTGCAGATTTGCCTTGAGGAAAAATTCAAAATGTCCAAAAGGTCGTCAAGAAACCTGTAAATCCAGTGGGACAAATCGATGTTGGAAAGTCCATCATTCTATAGGCAAAAGACTGACACACATGGACTTGAGTGATAGCGTTATATCGTGCGCAGGCATATTACCAGCATATGGTGCAGTGAAATCGATCTGAGAGCTGAGAAAACTGTCGAACTTTCTCGAAGTAATGAGCAACGCAACTTTTTCTGCTCTCAAATTGGTGACTGATGAACTGAATGCCATGAGAACTGTAGTGCTTCAAAACCGCATGGCTCTCGACTTCACCCTAGCAGCGAGAGGTGGTACTTGCGCTTTAATCCAAGAAGAATGCTGTTTGTATATTCCTGACTATAAACATGAGATAGACAATCATCTAGAGGTAATTCAGCAAGTGTCGGCCATGACCAAACCAGGCCCAAACCCACTGACGGACTTTTTCCAGAAATGGTTTGGGGGAGGGGTACCATCCTAATGAACATCCTGATTGCCATTTGTGTAGGAATGCTCCTATTGGGAGTATGTGTTTGTTGTGGTATCACCTGCATGAAAAGACTGATTAAAGACTTTATAGACATGTCAGTTTCTGAAACCTTATATCAAAGTACTGAGTTTGAAGAACCGTTAAAAGATTGAAAATGCTTTCATAAGTTTAAACTGAATGACTCTCTTAACTGCAAATCCTGAGTGGGAAGAGATTAGGAGAAGAAAACAAACCATTTATGCTAATTTTGAAAGTAGAATAAAAGTATTAATAGGGGGGAAATGTCAGAAAAATATGTATTAATGTGTGTATTAGTAATATGCTTAGTGCATTTAGAGCTTGAAAAGGGTTAACACATTTATTCTATTTCATACTACATAAATCTGTACAAACTGCAGATGCTTTCTGACCTTGTATTGTTAGCTGAAATCTTTGCTTGTGCCTTGGAAATTTACTGAGAAGCAGATGATTTCTGCTTGCGTTAGGAAAATAATGAATAGAACAATACCACTTGTATAAATGTTATGAGAATTAGACAAGAAGTTCCGCTTGTGCTGTGAGAAAATACACAACTGTAGAAGCTATAGATAATTAGGACAAAGCCTGCTTGAAAATATGAACTGCAATCAGCATTTGCTTGTATCTGAGTTAGAAAAGTACCTTGAAATGTAACACTGTACAATAGAAGCCTGTAAACGGATTAGTGCCCACCAAGGCCAGGTTGTTTTTCTCAAAAAGTTTCTCACAAATCTAGTCATGTCAGCAGAAAATCTGAGTAACATCTGCTGTAGAACAATACTGAAAGTTGTGTTTGATTACGTCAGCCATAGAAGGCCATGTCTTGTAAAACAGTATAACAATAGCATGTTTCCTGTTAGTAGTTAGACAAATCCTTGTATTTGCATGTTTTTGTCTCCTTGCAGCAAGTTATTAAATGTGCCTTAACTGAACCTTACATGTATTGGTCTTTGAAGTTTTTTCCTTTGACACACACCTAATCACAGAACATATGGGAAGGCCGGTCCCAGCAGACCCACCTGTCCCTCATCAGTTGGCGAGTGCTCCTGGCACCAGCGGCTCTGGTGCCCAGCCCGGACTCCCCTCCTCCGTTGGTCCTGTGCCACCTTCGGGTGGAAGCGCTGCAGGGGATGGGGCTCATCCCCCTTGCAAGCATGGGCGGATGAGGGCCACCTGTCACCCTTGCTAGGCTGTGGTGTGTAGGGAGATCCAGCGTTCAGTTGCTGATCCCCTACGCCAGCTCAAGATGAGAGTGGTGTGCCTCTCAGGTGAGCCTGCCCGTCCTACACAGCCCTCAGCACAGCCACCCTCGGGGCTGTGAAGGTGAAGTGGTGACTGCCCATGGGTGGGGATCTCAGTTCCACTGTTACCATCTGTGGGCTCATGGGCTTGCGATTTCCAAACATCCTTCCCTATCAGTTGTGTTCACCCACCCCATGTGTCAAACTATGCCCCTGTATGCATCTTGTTTGTCTTGTCTGTTTACCTCCCCAACCTACCTCTCCAAATATACCTACTTCCTCTACCTCACATTTCACTCTCACCTGAAAAAAAAAAATAAAAAAGGGCAATCTGTTCCCACAAAAAAATTGCGCCACATACATAGCTGCCCAATTTGCACACATGTCCGCTGGACATGTAAACTGATAATTCTAATTGGCAGTACAACATATTTTGTTGTCCTCACCCCTCTCTCAGGGGTGGAATGTTTCAAATTTCACACCAAATTTCAAACATATGCACAGCTGTTGCTGGTAAAGAAATGGGCAGCTATGGACCTTCCCTACACCCATCCTGCACATCCTGAGCTGGTTTCCCTACTGTCTTTCCCTCTTTGTGCCCCCTTTTTCACCATTTTCCTATCTCCCCATTTTCTTTTCTTTAAAAGAAATTAGTGCGGGGGTTAGCAGGAGTAAGCACTTTTTACCAGTAGTTAGCGGGGGTGCGCAAGTGTGAGCTTGTGTGTGCTTAGCTAAGCATTGCTAAGCATCACGCAAACCCGTGCAAACCCACTTACAACTGCTTAAAAGTGTCTTAGTCACTCTGTATGACAAGGCCCGTGTACTGCTCAGCAGCAAAATAAAATACCCTTGTGAGTCTCGAACCCGGGACCTTGGACTCACCAATCTGCATGAAGTACCACTACACCACAGCAGATATACAATAACTTAGTGCTGAAGGCAATATATCATGCATTACCATGAGTGAATGTAAAGGGAAAATAGGAATGGCATAACACAAATCTTGTTCTGTGGGCCTTAACCAGCAGGTGTTGTGGAATTGTATAACATGACTGTGAAAAGAGAATCAGCCATGCTAGTAGGGAATAATGTTACAGTAGCACCTTACAAACCCCACACAGTATCAGAGCAGGATAAACACTGGCATATTTGCATAGGTCACAGGCCAGACCTCCCAACAGTGATTGCTCTACAGTGATGACCCTGATTTGTAAACAAATGTTAGCTGTGCCCCTCTGACTCCCTGTGAAATGTACTAACAGTAGGCAGAAAGGTGGGGAATCTCACTTAATGACAAATGTCAATAAGTGAGAGTAGACGCTGCTTACACGTCAGAAAAGGTGTAGTAATACATATGCTCTGAATCCCCCAAAGTCTGAACTGCAAAATGTCTGAAATATATCACAGGTGTATCCCAGTTATATGTACCTTTCCCTGAGGCTGTTCAAATATATACGTGAGAGTATCTGAGGCCTGGAAGAGTCAGAAACACACAAGCATATCAGCTTGTCTGCTGTTACACACTCTGCAAATAGCTGTAGAATTAATCCCACAAGCATGCCCTTATGTAGAAGTACAACACAGAAATATCAAAGGATGTAGCCATGTACTGCTAGCAACCACCTGTGACAATGCCATTGTTCAGGTGCTGAAAAGACTGCTGTGGAGCACAGTCAAAGAATACTAGGCTGACCTCTGTCTACCATCTGGATATGTCCACAGGTGGGAGCTACTCAGACAGACTACTAGCCTTTATAGACTTACATGTACACAGCAACTCTGCATGTTCAGTAAGATAAGTATCACACGATAATAAATAATGCACTCTGCACTTCTGCACCCCTACCCAAAGGTACTATATAACTGTGTAGTCAGGCACAACTAAGGGTGTAGGTAGGCATACACAGTAGTGAAATATGTCCAGTTGTCCTGAGCAGACTGTACTAATGTCAACACAAACAAACCACAAACTGTTCAGAAGTGAATAACGTACTAATGACAGTGTAGCAGTTCACAAATATAGCATATGTCTGATATACATAATTGGTAGTACAACACACTTAGTTGTCCTCACCCCTCTCTCAGGGGTGGAAGGTTTCAAATATCCCTCCTAATGTATTGCATATGCACAGCTGTTGCTGGTAAAGAAATGGGCAGCTATGGACCCTCTCCACACCCATCTTGTACAACCCGAGCTGGTTTCTCTACTGTATTCCCCTCTTTGTGCACCCTTTATCACCACATTCCCATCTCCCCATTTATTTTTCTGTCAAAGAAATGAGCACAGGGGTTAGCAGGAGTGAGCACTTGTAAACATTAGTAAGCGGGATTGCACCAGTGTGTGCATGTGTGCACTTAGCTTAGCATTGCTAAGATATGATAAGCTAAGCCAACCTTGGCTTAGTATTGCTAAAATAAAATAAGCTAAGCTAAGCTTAGCTTAGCATCACTAAGCGTCATGCAAACCGCGCAAACCCACTTACAACTGCTTAAAAGTGCCTTAGTCACTCTGTATGACAAGGCCCTTGTACTGCTCAGCAGCAAAATAAAAAACCTTGTCAGTCTTGAACCTGGGACCTTGGACTCACCAGTCTGCATGAAGTACCACTACACCACAGCAGATATACAATAACTTGGTGCTGAAAGAAATATAGCATGCATTACAATGAGTGAATGTAAAGGGAAAATAGGAAAGCCATAGGAATACATTGCAATAAGTACTGTTGTATGCCAGTTAATTCTGTAATTCGAAAAGAAAGTACATACTCCCATGTATCCAGTGTTAGCATTAGGAGGTGTGAGTAAACCTACACACTGAGAAGAGTGTACTAGAAGAAGCAACAGTCAGGTTTCAGTACAACATGCATTTCACTGGCTACAACCCAGCTTCAGATATGAGACATATACCAACCTTCTGACTGAGACAACAGTGTCCACAGCAAACAAGCATGGTCCCCATCTTACAAAACTGAAAGGGCTACGCCTACCTATCCTATCATTTTATAGCAGTGTCCTGAAATCACAGTGAGAACTGCAATTACCACACAGCAGGCTGCATGCAATTACTAAATGGTGGGCACCAATTGGTGCAGAGGCCATCACATGCACATGTGCGGATACCTAGAAAAGCAGCCTGTATCTGCTGTCCACACATGCAATAATATCATTGCAACAACTGGGAGAGAGAGAGAGCGAAAGCATGAGCGAGAGAGAAAGACAGAGACAGACAGACACAAACAGGCAGAAGGAGATAGACACTGAAAACAAACAGCAACACAAAGAGGAAACAGAACCAAAAAAAATAAATAAATAAAAAATAAAAAAACAACACCTACAACAGACGGAGGTGAGGAATACATAGGTAAGGTATTAACAGATATGTATTTGGTGACATCCGAAAGATGTGTCTGAAGGGTACTCTACATACTGTGAATCATCCATATGTGGCAACAGTCCGTATCTATATGTACATGCACATTTGCATAGGGCAAGGGACATACTGCAACTATTAGTGAAGGCTGGACATAAGTATGTTGTTGAAGGCTGCTGTGTGCACATATGTATGTAGGTTGTAGTGTGTGGCATTGCAGACAGCAAGCAGTGCCGGTATATGTCATGTGGTGTTAAACGCTGTGGGACTGAGCTACAGGCAGTGAGGCCTGCAACAGCTATACAGCCTGAGGACAGCAGAAAGCATTCTGCACAACATTGTGCAATAGTATTACATAACCGTATGTCTCACAACTGTTGCATAATTGACATCCCCACCATGAAAGGTAGGCAGTATATGTGCCTATATGTGCATCTATATGTACAGCAATGGATGTTTACATGTATGTATATATATATACATGTATATATGCATATATATGTGTGTGTATAGATATATAGATATATATATATATATATATATATATATATATATATATATTTAGATATATATGGATATATATGGACAAATATATATATCGATATATATGGATACATATGGATATATATAGATATATATGGATATATATGGATATATGTAGATATATATAGATATATATAGATATATATAGATATGTATGGATATGTATGGATATGTATATGGATAGATAGATACGGATAGATATGGATAGATCTGTATATATGTATGTATGTATATATATATATATATATATATATATATATATATATATATATATATGTGTATATAAGAGAGAGAGTGAGGGAGACATGGGGTCATATGTACTGCAACCGGTGCCTGTTGTCCAAGGCATGGACTGAACACCAGTATTGATACTGCAGTGCCATACCCCATTCCAAAACACCTTACGCAGTAGCTGCCACATAGGTGGTAGCCTGCCTAACACTGATGGTGTCAGAAGGGTACACGGGACACAGGTGGACAGTAGGCTCCCCTTTGATAATCACAGTGACAACAGTAGTAATGTAATCTGTCTACATGGTATGTGTCATCACAAAAGGTGTGTCATCTAGAGAAATATGGGTCGGTGTTCCCCTCTACTCATCACAATGCCCCATGTGGTATGTACCTCACATGACAACTACAGCAAGTGGAAAGGCCAGAGACATACCTAACAAAGAGTAATACTGCCCTCAAACACATGCCCTATGCAGACTGACTCACAAACCACAGCTAGAGTGCATTGCATACCGCCCACCCAGAGGTTACCACTGCCAGACATACAGAGGTATGTCACACCCATAGCAGTCGGCCAACCACCATGACAACACCTCACAATCCCTCCGGGTTACATGACCTAGGGCCCTAATCCTTGTCACCTCACTAAACAGCACATGCTGGAGGTACAGGTTCCTATCCACAAATATGCCAGACTCTGGACTAAACCACCCAGCATGAACAAACAAGGCTCCTCATTAGCAGATGTCATACATACCCCTGATGATTGTTTTGGAGATAGGTAATATGCCCTGGGAGTCACCTCTGTGTATTCAGTTGACAGGAGCAAGTGAAATCACATTACATGTGTGTCAAAGGCCAGGGTAGCATATGGCTAGGCTGCTGTAGGCCCTAGGGCCAATAGCATATTACCTACCTATGACACAATGCACACACACATGTACTCAGTGCAATACCTGCTATGTGAGGTGGAATGAGTGTGACAGTGACTGTGTGCAAGGTTTGTAAAGGTGTGATAGCTTAGTGTGAGGTTGTGTCTGTCATGGTAATTTGTGTCCAAGGTGTGAGGCCGGAGAAAGATGTGTCAGCTATTGGGATGCAGACATAGTAGGATGGCATATGTTGTGATGTATTTCCCTGTGTACGACTGTGGTGTCCCAATGTAGGCTGAAGCAATACATGTATGCTCAGTAAGTGGTACTGCTGGTGACTCCAGCTCACATATGAACTGTTGTACTACCTGAAGCTGTAGGCCTAAACAGCACAGTATGGTGTATGTTCACAGTCCCTGGTAACACTGTCTTGTGTGTTTCCTGTAGTCTGCACAGATTACATACCACAGGCATAGGTATCTGTAAGTAGGGGCACACAGTACTATAAGGTACACAGGTAATGCTCATCTGTGCCAGCATACATCTGTGTGTTGTATGTATGTCTGATGTGTGTTTAATGATGCCTGTACCATGCCTGCAATGACATGTGTGTTACAGGGTATGTGTGTGTACCTAGCAACATGTATACTCTGTTACAGCAGTATGCCAGCTATATTAACAACTGTGCACATATGTTAGGTAGAGGTATGGCATCAAAGACTAGGGTGGTTTACCAGTAATACTGTAAATGTACATGACATTCATTGCATTGGATGACATATTTCTTTATGCATTAGCTTGACATATACCCCTGGAGCGAGGTTGTGCACTGTATCCCAAACAGTGTGCCGACTACTGGTGTATACTGGTGTGTTATATGGAGTGTTGCAGGCACTGTCAGCCAGTTGTGGGCTGAGCACTGATATGTGGTATTGAATGTGTGTATCCTCTGATAGACAGATAGATGCTATATATGGCAGTTAAGTGATATCTGTACTTCATAATGTTAAGTGTGCCACATAACATGCTCACACATATCATTTAATTGTCTTCCAGGGTTATGGCTCATCAACGTAATCCATCGTATTCAGCTGTGGAGGAGCAGGAAATTCTGAACAGCCTGGTGCAACACTATAACCTGCTTTTTTCCAGGGCCAGCCAGCACCAGCATGACTGTACTGCACTGTGGCAAGACCTTGTTCACTGGGCAAATGACATAGGCATGCATAACTGGACATATGAGCAGGTACACCATCACTGCAGTGATTTAATTAGACATGTCCGGCGACATGCGCCTGATATCCATAGGCAACAGCTTGCCACAGGTGGTAGGGCGGACATATATCCCCCCTCAACATAGTGGAGGAGCTGCTCCTAAGCATGGTGGCTCCTGGTCTACAGCAGCAACAGCATCACATGTGTCATCATGGAGGCTGGAGCCACCCAGCAGGATGACATGGAGTGTGCAGGTAATATGCCCTAGCTGTAGACTACCGTTACCTGTATCGTTAGAATATGCATATGTGAGATGTGTACTGTGTGTTTAGCAGTTGTGCTTCCTAACATGTGCAATACTGATATTTGGAATAGTATCCATACACCTTTGACTGTTGACTGTTGTTCCACTGTCATTTAGCACACTCACAGTAGCAATGCCACAGTTGTGGCCACTGACAAACTGTGTTATATTCTTCTAGGTCCCTCTGGTGTGACAGCAGGGCAGACAATACATGCTGATGAGTGAATTAACACTTTAATATTGGTAATGAAATGTGCATGTCATAGGTGAGGTGTAGGCCATGTACACATAACACACCTATGCATAAAGTATGCTGTGCATGTTTGCTGTGAGACATCAATCATCTCAGTAATGTCAGTAGCTGCCTCAATCACATGCAATGCACAGTGCAGCAGACACAATTGTGGCAAAACTGTACTGCACATTGGATATGCATAGTTGCTACAGCTGTACACAACAGAACATGTTTATCATACGCAATACACGAAAACATGCTACATTTGGCATTACCACACACCCGCTGTAAGGTCACACTTCAGTATCCCACGTCATGCATACACACATGATGTACCTCAGGGGTAGAGGCCTATCATGGGACTGTGCAACCCTCTGCAACACATTACACAGTCATGTTAGGCAATGCTCCCTATTGGGCACCTCACACACCCATGTACAAGGTGGCTGTGTAATTGTGAACGTAGCCACGGCACTGCAGTTCAGGTACAGCATGCTAGGCGGTGGTCTTGCACACATTAGTAGCTGTGAGTGACCACAAGATACATGTTGATGATGGCACAGGGTACTACACCCCATCCAGTTACAGTGACCACAGTACAACTCATAGCAGTCATTGCTTTGCACCTCAGTGTTGTGTGTGTGCAAACATATGCACCTATACACAATATGCATAGTATGTTGTCTGTGTGCTTACATATGCCAGTATACACAATATGCACAGCAGTCACCATCCACACAAAGTGTCACATATATGTCCTGGAATGCTAGTGGGTGTATAGGTCACTTGCCACACATTGGATATGTGTGGTGTTTAATGTTGCAGTCATGTAGCATGCCATGCCATGTCTGGCACCCACATATCTGCAATATGTCCCACACTCACCATAACCACTGTACACTGGCCATGTCGAGCATTGGGATTCCTTCACGTCAACATGCACTGCACATCCCGTGTGTGTACATAGCATGCATGTGCTACACCCGTGCCCACTATTATCTGCTATGGACACAGACACTGCACTCAGACATGGATATCTATGTGTCACACAGATAACACATGCAGCCATGGCATGTATATTTGTGAGTGATGGTCCACAGGACATTGCAGAGCTGATAATACCTGCACAGCAATGTTGTGTCCATGTACACATTGTGTTCCAGGGTGTAGCCAATCACTGAACAACTACATAGTTGCATCAAAGCCATGTATACTGCCATTTAATAGGGGCGTCTACACTTGCACTGCATGGTCTTGTGCAACACATATTCTGCATGCTGACACGTGTGTGGTGACTGTCTACCTTGTGATACTGACACCCACCTTCACCCACTATAGAATATGTGATGCATTGCTGGTATGTCTGTGTATGTGCTGTAGTGAGGTGTGTATTAATGTTCATGTGTGCATGTGTGCATGTGTTCATGTGTGCATGTGTTCATGTGTGCATGTGTGCATGTGTTCATGTGTTCATGTGTGCATGTGCAGACCGTAAAGTGTGTTTCCTGTCTTCCTCTCACAGGTGCTGAGTTAGGGGTTGGCAAAAGCAGCAGGCAACCTGAAGCCACTGCCACAAATAGTAGTGATGATGACACATGTATTTTGACACAGGAAGATTTGACAGGTTCTGTCATTGGTCCGCCAATCGACAGTACACAGCGTTCAACCCCATCTATGCGCACACTCATACTGTCAATACATCCCTCACCACCAATGGCCATAGGTGAGGGACAACATACAGTTGGCATTGACCAGGAGAGTGTGGTAACCATGGCACTTGCATCCCCTCAAAGCAGCCATAGCCGTAGACCCAGAATGGTACCACATAGGCGGAGGTCCAGGGGTTCTCGGGGGAGCACCACTAGTCGTATTGCCGCTGGCAGGTGTGCCCTCACAGGTCTTATGACGACCAGTATGTTCTGGGCTGTAATGCAGGCTCAGGCACGTATGGAACGGTACACCAGGCAGGGACTTAGGATGCAGATGGCACATTACACTGCTATCAATGACAGCATCTGTGACCTTGTCGGTGCCATACGGACTTACACCGAGTTCACTGATAGACATTGGGAGGAGACATTAGATGCCCTCCACAACATGTCTTCCATGAGCCAGGACCATGCAGGACGGTTGCAACGTCGACGCGGACGCATGCCAGCAACAGCAACAGCTGGCAGTGATCACGGATGGCCCACAGTTCACAGCTGCTCCCATAGTTGCAGTACCAGTCCCAGCAATGCTGGGGCTGGCCTGTCCATTGACCGTTCCAGTAGACCATGTGCACATGGCTCTGGCCAGTCCCAGCAAGGACATGGGTCCAGTCATCATACCTCTGCCTCTGATGACACTACCCAGTCAGGGTTGGTACCCGATACTGTCTGTAACACCCCTGCCAGGCACAGGTACTGTGTCCGTGGCCAGAGACAGTGATCTGTACAGCCTAGCAGATACAGTCTGTGGCTGTCCCACAAACTACCATATATGGCAGCCACATGGTGGAGCTGTGTGCATGTAGACACACTCACACATTAACCAAACAACTATGGCTCACACATACACACACACATTACATCAACATTGGCCCATGCTGTACTGTTGTCCCTTACACACACACACACACACACACACACACACACACACACACACACACACACACACACACACACACACACACACACACACACACACAAACATGTTGATTGGATGGGTCAATGTCAGGCTCTGGCAAACAACAAAATGCCCTGTGCATATGATGATACCTGTGTTGCCTCCTGTCATCTGCATCATTGACGCAGCGACAGGCTAACATGGTGCTGATGCACAGGGTGGCACTATAGCAGTGTAGCAATAATAGCAAGTTGTCAACAAGGAAGTGTAACAACATCCTTGTAGGTATATCTGAGCAGACATTATGCATCAAAGCTCTGATTGTCAATGTAGCATTGTTTACACCACTGTTAGGTCTGAGTATGTATTGTCCACCCATGTGCCACTTGGCTGAAGTGTAATCTGTTGCCAGCATGTGTTAGTGAGTGGACAGTATGTGTGTGATGTGTGCAGTACAGATTAGCAAGTGTACATTTGTGAACATGGTGGGTGCGCACTTTCTGGATGTATGTGCATAGTGGACACATGGGATGTGTGGCATACCCTGTCGTACACATTGTTAACATCTCAAAGTATCTTTCAATGGCCATTAAGCATTCTACTACAGTTATGTACTAACATGGGTAGACGTGTATGACATGGGTTGACACTATGCTGTGGGTGATACCATTAATATCTGTTAATTATTTGTGGTCTGGTAGAATACACAACCTCAACAGCATGACTATAAGCAATCATTGGATGATGTCCTGACAAATGACACACAGTAGTAGGGAATCCAGTATCAATTGGATACTTCCGGTGCTACACTATAACACTAACCAGTGGTAATGACTGCCACCCATTCCTGTGACCACACCTGTTTGGCATATATCCCCTTTAGGTACATGCAGACAGACTAGGGATGTGTCCATCCAAATCTGGAAATGCATGGATTGGCCTACAATGCATTCCCAGGATGGGACGCATATCCTACACAAGGGTATCATACAGACAGATACATGTTGTCTGATACATGCTGTGTAGCAGTAAGCCGACTATGGCATAGTCATCCTCATGTACTATACATACTATCCTGTCAGTACCACACAGGTGGTAGCCCTCAACATGTATGTTGGGTACCAACGTGTACATACAGCCTCATGTTATGTCATGTGTCCCTTGGTATCCACATATCCATAGGTATTGTGGAGTCCTAAGGTGTATCACATAAGACATTAGAGGCCTGAATGCATATCCACAAGGCAGTCATGCACCTATAAAGACTGTCCATTCTTGGCAGTCTTTGTTGTGTATGATGATGTCTGACATATACCCCAGGCATATACCATCACTCACACTACTCTTAAGTAACTGTCATGGGTGTGTGTGCCACAGATGACCTTGGCCACAGAACACGACAGTCGACGGCCTTGCCACATACATACATATGTGACCTACAATCTGAGAAGCAGCGGCACAACCTGTCAATGGAAACAAATGTATTCATGTACTATGCAGGCTTCGCACCTATGTACTGATTGAGGGGACATGTACACATATATATTTGCCATGCAGATACCTGATGTGTGCAATGCACTTACTGTTGTAATCATACTATGTCATACCATAGTAAAAGCAAAACCCACACTGCATTGACCAACAGTGACACACACACAATCAGCATTTGCAGGATTCAAACCCCTACCTAGCTATGTTATGATACTAGAGAGCAATGCATTAACACAGAGTGCTATCTGATTTACTGAGTGGCTTTCCTTCTCCACCTGTATTTGTAGAATGGTAACATCATCAGACTTTCCAAAGAGGAATGTACCTCTTTTAGTGAGTTTTCCCAGTCTCCAAAAAGGGACCCCTCGCAAAGGAAACTGCACACATACACACACCCCCCACACACAGACACACTCACTGTTTGCAGGATTCAAACCCCTACCTAACTATGTTATGATACTAGAGAGAGACACAATAACATGGCGCGCTATTTGCTTAACATGGTGCGTTATTTGCTTTACTGGTTGGTTTCCCTTCTCCTGCTGTATTTGTAGGATGGTGACATTATCAGACTTTCAAAAGAGGAATGTACCTCTTTTAGTGAGTTTTCCCATTCTCCAAAAAGGGAACACCTCTCAAAGGAAACTGCATACATACACACAACCCCCCAACCCACACACTCACTGTTTGCCAGATTCAAACCCCTACCAAACTATGTTATGATACTAGAGAGAGACACATTAACATGGCACACTATTTGCTTTACTGGCTGGTTTCCCTTCTTCAGCTGTATTTGTAGGATGGTGACATCATCAATCTTTCCAAAGAGGAATGTACCTCTTTTAGTGCATTTTCACAGTCTCCAAAAAGGGCACTCCTTTCAAAGACAATTGCATACATACTCACTGTTTGCAGGATTAAAATCCCTACCTAACTATGTTATGATACTACAGGAAGATGCATTAACATGGCGTGCTATTTGCTTTACTGGCTGGTTTCTCTTCTCCTGCTGTATTTGTAGGATGGTGACATCATCAGACTTTCCAAAGAGGAATGTACCTCTTTTAGTAAGTTTTCCCAGTCTCCAAAAACAGAACACATCTCAAAGGAAATTGCACACACACACACACACACACACACACACACACACACACACACACACACACACACACACACTCTCTGTTTGCAGGATTCAAACCCCTACCTAACTATGTTATGATACTAGAGAGAGAGAGAGAGAGAGACACTTTAACACGGCACGCTATTTGCTTTACTGGCAGGTTTCCCTTCTCCTGCTGTATTTATAGGATGGTGACATCATCAGACTGGACATGGTGATGTACACTTTGTTTTATGCCATTCCAGGAATGGTCCATGTGGGTCAGCAGGTGTCAACAGCTTGAACAAGACCTCAGAATCCTTACCTTGTGTGATATATCTGTGGACACATTGACATTCCGTCATATGTCAACACATATTTATGCACAGCTTGTTGGTTTTGTGGATACTACATGTGTCTGTGATGTTGATAAAGGGCTATTCAAAGTCTATGTGACACATGTGTAGATGTGTTCATTGATGTATGTTCTGGGTGGCTGCCTTGCAAATAGTCTAGCATGTTTGGGAACCATGATCCGCACATGAACATACCACAGTTGGTAGGGTTGTATGTATGTCAGCTTCCAATAGCTCTGTTTATGACTGCAACCATGATGGACTCCATGACTTTGCAGATCAGACTTCATAGGCGTACTGAACATGACTTCCCATGGTGTGTTGTGCAGCAACACTTGTAGGGAGTGCCATATATAGCTGTGACACATTCAATGGTTCCACATCCTGTGTAGGGGGTGAGGCTCAACTGACTGTTCAGGTGCATGATCTGTTTGTTCTGTAGTTTGTGCATGACACATATTGGGAATCAATGTATTCCACTTGCTGCCATGCTTGTGGCAGTGGGGGTAGCTGCTCATACATTCTACATGTAATATCTCCTGGTATGATGATATGGACTATTGTTAGTAGGAGATAGGTATGTACATATGGGCCTGTCTGTCATGATGTCGGCATTGTCACTCAGGTACAGTTGGCCCTGACTCAGGACATATATGGGTGTACATTGCTATTTATGACATAGCTGAAGGAGGTGTCATGATTCAGTCTGGACTCCTTCTCAGCTACTCTTTACAAAACACCAACGAACATGAGCACTAATCCCTGTTATACTCTTTTACACACTTAACACCCTACTGATCCTTTGTGATCAGGCTACAGAGTATGTCATGATAATATCCTGGCATGTCCAGGGGTCGGTTTTGTGTGTACTCTTCAGACCAGCTGGTGGATATTGTGATATTGACACAATGTCACATCTGCCTCATGTACACAGACTACTCTCTCCTCCTCCCGACAAACTCAGATATATGTGTAAGATGCACCTATATAGACATACATGGTGCTGAATTCTCTCGACCCATGACTGGCACAGTCTATCAGGTGGTGAAGGTAACCACACACACACCACATATCGGTCTCACATATCCTCTAGCAACAGCACTCAAACCACATTATCACACATAGACATACTTGGATGCTGTAAATGTACTCTACCTAAGCAGCAGAGACCTCCAAAGCACACACACACACACACACACACACCTGCTACCCTACTACAATACCCACATATCACATAGTTCACAATGTCAGTGTGCCACAAAGTCACTGCCCTTCAGGCTAAACAACACACCTAATACACTTGTAATAGGTGACACTTATTGTCAAACACACTGACGTACCACTCACCAGCCCTAACAAGAGAATAGTCACTTTGGACTGTCTGTTGGGTGCCAGGATCTGCCGCATAACACAGGCAGTCAGGTCACTCCAAAGCAAGTACAGGACTGGCACCATCATTGTCCATGCTGGTGTGTATAACCTCAGACGTTACTCCCTGGACCACATGACATGATACATGGAGGAACGCTCTGATCATGTAGCCCAGGCCAGTATGACCCTGACCTTGTCTAGCATCTTACACCCACAAATTATGATGTCACAGTATACGGACACACATATCACATTTAACAGTTGCCTAACAAATTTGTTTAATTCATAGGGGATACAGTGTCTATGCTCAACATGCCACGTAGCTTCATTATGGACAGCTTGCACCTGTCACCCTTGGATTTTGGAATGCTGGCTAAGGCTCTTGCTACCACCATAGTGCCTTTTTTAAGCAGGGCTCAGAAGACAAACCCACCTCCATAGACATTACAGGTTAAATTAAACTAAGGGTAATGCTGCTCAACAACAGTTGTGTTAACCTCATATTGCGGCCACACAGGACTCTCCTCAGTATGGAGGATAGCGATATCTGTGCACTGACAGACGCCTGGTTCAGGCTCGCTTATGCACACCAGCACTACCAGGTTATGTTTCATACCATGCTGTCTGACAACAAGACTTGGAACAGACAACACAACTAGGGGGGGTATCCATATACATCACATATACACACACCTTTGGGTTAGTAGCACTGCACAGAGCATCACAGACCATACATATACAACTACCATTGTGCAATACTGCCTTTCAGTTTGTTGCCTGCTACAGAACACACTCCCAAACTCAGGAACCACACTCGGCTTTCGTGAGAACTATGGAGAATATGAAGGTCTCCACAAACACCAGTATATTGTGTGGCTTCATATACACAAATATTGACTGGGGATACTACTCAAGCCCCAACACCCTCACCCAACAGTCGCTACAATTTGTAGACTCATATGCTATGGCACAACCAGTCAGCACAGTCACAAGGGGGAATACATATTGGACCTGATCTTCACCAACATGGGGACTCTATCTTCCACACCAGCAATATAACCCTCATTGGTAAGGTCAGAACATACATGTATCTCACTGGAAGTACATATACCCTCCACACACCCATCCTGGGTAATCTTGGTGAACTTCTCATGAGCCAACGGCTCACTTCACCGAAGCAAGGTGGTATCCTTCAGAGACCCTGAGACAGTGGCAAATATGGCTCACACTGCTGCATCCTTTGCATACACATTCTATGGACACCTAGTAGACTGCATGGATTGTGCTATCCCAAATAACAACAGGACTCACTACTCCAATGGCAGGGGACCTGTCTGGTAAACCCCAGCCATTAATATGCTGTACAACACACAATCTCAGACTGGGAAGGCATCTGTGATCTGTACTAGCAGACAGCTACAATCACTCATGAACTTTTCTAAGGGCCGCTTCTACCAGACAATTGCAAGAGACACGTAGGACTATCACACAGCCTTTTTCAGTTATGTCATGAACCTGGGTGGACACTCACTGATATGCTGTGAGTTACTGCATACTGACTAAACCTACCCTGAACCCACTGGCATTGCCAACATCCTGGCAAACAGGTTCAGTGCAGATGTCTCCCACCCATCTCCCCTAAGGAGAAACTATCCATCCCAACAGAGTATAACCTCCCTGACATTACACAGTAACAGGTGAGTGCTGCCCTCCCTAAAGCGTACATCAGAGTATCAATGTGACCAGACGGTGTCCCAGCCTGCATCTTACACGAGCATCATGACAGACACAACCCTCACATTGCATCACTGTTCAATATCGGAGTTACCACAGGATATGTACCCAAGGAATGGCGTACAGTGACAGTGGTCCCACTCCACAGAGTTGGTGCCACAACGGACCACAGACAATATTGCCCTATAAGCCTAAGTAGCCTGTTCTGCAAAGCTATAGAGCATATTGTCATGGATCTCATACACATAGACATCGGGAACCTACAGACACTGTGTCCTACACATTTCAGCATTGTTGTGGGCAGATCTTGCCTCTTGAACCTGTTTGTATTCTTTAAATGGCTAACAGGTCCATCAACATAGGGACGGCTGTCCACACAGCCTACCTGAACCTTGCAAAACCCTTCAACACACTAACCCACTGGGCCATTATGCATAGGCTCACCAGCATCAATATGGAAACATATCTCACATGATGGATTGATACCTGGATCAGGGATAGCACCCACATGGTCAGAATTGCAGGTGCCATGTCTGACTATACACCAGTTACACATGGCATCCCACACGGCTCGGTCCTGGGACCTCTCTTTTTCAGTATATATTTGTCTGACGTACAGGCTACCACAGGGGGAATATGGCTGGACATGTTTGCACTTGACTGCAAACTGGGTGCCATGATCAACTCTCCAGCTGCCACATGCATACTCAAACAGGGTCTCACAGAGATGGATGTCTGGTGCCTGAGCCATGGCCTACAGCTAAATGCCATTAGTTGCATAGTCATCCCCTTTGGGAATAACAACATGCCCACACATTACCACATAGGTAGTACTCCATTACATATGGTAGGAGTTGTTAGGGGTTTGGGGACATGACTTGTTCATACTGTCGCCTTTGACATTCACGCTGCCAAAGTGGTTGGACACACCTTCTATGTGGGCCACCTTATCCCATATGGTTTCACATCTAGATCGAGTGAGGTCATTGTGCCCCTATACTCATCACATCCATGCTTGGTTACAATGCCACATTTGGGGTGTACCTTACCCGACACCTGCAGCAACTGTACTGGCCATGGAAGTTCCTCACCAAGCAGATCTAGGGACTCACACAGATGCCCTGCACAGTTCAGATGCAGTAACTCCAGCTTTACTCAGTCGCTTACCACCTACTCAGATATGATGTGTGCCTGTTGTTTACAGATATACCCAACCCGGAATTACTGGACATGCTCCACCTCAGGATATCCGACTCCCATGGAGCTACACACTCCAGGGATGTATACTTCAAAACAGATGTTAATAGGACATTATGGAGGGACAGATTCTTATCCCAGAGGCTCCACTCACTCCAGAATGTAATCCCAGTTTCACATAGGCAGAGCCACCCACTGACCACCTACAGGAGACATCTTGGCAACTGTATGGGTGATCGTATGTTTACCCCTGGGATATCTGCTGTGTCCCTGCTAGACAGAGGCACACTAGCCTAAACATACATGGGCTATCTTGTGTGACCTACTATTCACACACACAGTGTAGTAATCTGACAGGGTTGCGAATGCCAAACACACTCTGGCTAGGCTTGTACATGCCCTAGGGCAGATAGCCTAGTACCGACCTCTGAAGCTATGCTAATGTTCAAGATGCACAATGTTTATTGCTGATACTGTTTGCAGGTCTTTATCATATTTGCTTTACCAGTTTCTATGAACAACTTTGGTATCTGCAGAACATATTTGATTATGACAGGGTTCCACTATATTACAGATATGTCTGTTGTCATATAACTGTGTGCACAGGGCAGATTGCTGTATAGTGACAGGTTCCTGGGTTAACACATGCAACTGCCAGATATGCGTGGCCCACTGCTGTACTCATACATGGCCTAAGTGTGTGAGCATGCCCAGTTCTGCCATTCTGTGTTTTGTTGCCTGACATTTGTCTCATTTATTCAGGTGTGTGAGCATGCCCAGTGTGACCTTTCAGTATGTTGCTATCTGAGGTTCACTACATTTGTTGATGTGTGTGAAAATGACCGATATTAACATTTATACTGTGTGTGTTGGAAGTCAGGTTCGGTTCTCACTGCAGGACTCACCTTTGTGTCATAACTCAACAAGGGTTATGCTGTGCCTGCAGAGTTTCCATGAAATACTTTGCATAGACTTATCAACATTCCTTCATACAGGTGGACCACTGCAATGCTGTCATGGTTTAGTGGTTCAGTACTTTGGCTATAGTGCACAGTATCCTGGGTTTGAGGCCCATCACTGCTTTATATTTTCATACTGAGCAGACCAGACTGCTTAAGGGCCAGTTAAGCAAATATAAGCATGTTGGCTTTTGTTCATCTATGCCCTACTTAGACCAGGCTTGTCCAACATTGGTCAATATTCACCAACATTGCTGTACATTGCCCAATATTACTGAACATTGACCACAGTTGTGCTAGTTGGTGTGTGCGATTTTGTTTGCATATACTACATGGTGGTTAATGCTGTTTAGCACTGCTTTATATTGATTAACACATGGCAATCATGCCTTAGGTGGTGCTGCAGGGCTGCCTATGTCGGATGCCCATACTACACTCCCTGTATGTTTGAAAGCAGGTAGTGTCAACTTAGGTATCCCTTTTACTATATGTGTGAGTCAGAGAGCGGTATCATTTCCAGAGTTCCTACTGAGCCAGTGTATGTGCTATGCATTGCCTCTTTGCCAAGGCAAAAGCATACTGGGCACACCTCCTTCTGCATACTAGGGCAGGCTCAGGTTGTTCCTCCTCTGAGTCACGCTCTGCCTGTGATGGCCTTGGCAATGGTGGGGGGCTGTTTGGCCCAGGCCTATGCTGGTCCTGCTGCAGCTGTTTTTGCAGGATCATATTATGTAGCATAGCACATACCATGACAATTTGGGTACATGTAGTTGGTGAGTACTGCAAGGCTCCACCAGATGTGTCCAGACACTGGAACCATGACTTGAGCAGCCCAAACACATGCTCTATTACATTACATGTTTGTGCGTGTGCCTCAATATGGCGTTCCTGTTCAGGTGTGTGTGCATTTCTGATGGGTGTCATCAGCCATGGCTCCAGTGCATAGCCAGCATCCCCCACTAGGTGACCATGTAGGATGTCCCCATTGGCAAATGTCTGGTACAGCTGCATCAGATGCCAAATATGGGAATCATGGTAGCTTCCAGGGCAGCCTGCACACACATTCAGTATTATGCCCTGGACATCACACACGACCTGGCAGTTGATGGAGGGGAAGCCCTTGCGGTTGAAGTAGACCCTACCCCGCTCACCAGCTGGTGCTTTGATGCGTATGTGCATGCAGTCTATTGCACCCACTACCTCAGGGTATTCCGCTATTTGCTGGAAGAGATGCATATTGCTGGCCAATACCTCACGGGAATTGGGGAAATATACATGATCACAGACATGCGGAACTGGTGTAGTATCCTGGATGCTGATGCCTGTGATATCCCCATCATATCACCAGTTGGTCTCTGGAAGGTACCTGTTGCTAATATTCTTAGGCCAACACATACTTTGGTTTCCACTGGGATGGGTTCCCCTCTGTTGGTTCTGTGTGTGAGGCGTGGCTTGCACAGCTCAACAATTTGCTGCAGGAGGTCTCTGTCCACTCTATAGCGCTCCACTATCTCCAGCTCATGTAGCCCCTGGTAGGTTACCCTGGGCCTGTACACTCTTCTCCATCTCCTCACTGTGGGTTGTCCAGCAGCATTTCCATTGTCACCACCCTCAGTATGTTGCATATGTCACCGTATAACAGCAATGGCAGCCCCTAACATTTATTTGTCTCAGTAAAGCTTTTTCAGTTTTCACTTCTTTTAGCTTACTGCAGTGTCTGTTGTGAGAAACATAATTGACTGTTGTTTGCAGAGTTTTAAGTGCTAGGCTGGGCTGGGCTAGTGTACTGCCTGTGTAATTGCCTGATTCTGATTATTTTCACCTGCTAGCTCTGCTAGTACTCCCTGGTAGCTTCCTACTATTTGTTGTGCTTCCTTTTTCCTTTCTGTTTTCTCGGGGAGGGGGTGCCGTGCACACAAGTGCAAACACGTGCACAGCAGCTAACATGCGTGCACACATGCTTACACGGACTAAATCTTGCTTATTTGGGTTAAAATGTGCGCACACCAGCGCAATCATGCTTACAACTCTTTAAACAGCCTTATACATGCTTACTCCAGCTTAAATGCGTGCACTCTGTTTTACTCGGGTTTACACGTGCACACAAGCGCACATACCCGCTCAGCAAGAAACTTTGGTGTTATCCACGGCATACACCTTCCATTTCCTGCCTTTCCCTAGCCTACCTGTTGACACACCTCTTTCCATGATATGTGAATAACAGCTGACACATGCCACTCTGCACCAATGAGCTTCACTTCTTTCATACATACCCCCCTTGTGATGTCACCTATCTTCTACTCTGTTACTCCCCATATCCTATGACTACATTCCACTGACTGTGCTCATTTGCTATGTAAACTTGTGATTCACTATCCTAATGCTCATTTACATAGGATTGCTTACTAATGCTTGGTTACATGTCTTAGACTGAGCTTCCCCCCTTAGCAACCTCTACTCGGTGGCCATGTCGTCTTCAGCCTGCCATTCCCTTGCATTGTACATTAAAAATTTCAATAAAATCCACATTTGTGGGTTTTAATTTTTAGTATTCTGGGTTTTAGAGCACACCTCGTGTGCAGGCCGCTTCACGCTTAAACATCAGAAATCGGCAAAAAATAAAATATTATTATTTTCATATTGCATCAGGAAACATTTCACATGGCCGTATATTTGGCCATTGGCATGCTTCCTGCACTGGATGCAACCTTTATTTGGAGCTGTCACAGCTCCGTTTTGCTATTTGCAGAACGGTACTCAGTTGTCAACTGAGTACATTTCTGCAAATAACACTGCCCTTCCTCGGACAGGTTCGGGTTTCCTGTATCGCAAATTTACCTCATTTGCATGCCTTTCGCCAGCAATTGAGGTAATTTGCATATCCCAGCCCTGTCCGTGTAAGAGCTGTTTTAGGAGCTCTCATACATGCCCCTACAGGCTGTTCTTGGATCGATCGTCGGACATGATGGCTGCATGGAGTCTTACTCTACTCTAAGACTCCGTGCAAGCCTTCATGAATCTGGCCCTCACATTAGCTGTTCATTCTGAATTATGAAGTAGGTATACTACACTTTTTTTAGATGTGATGTAATGTTGTTTTCTAATATGGCATCCTGGCATCTTCCCTTTTTTTTTAGAATTTTTGCTGTAACATGCCATTATGATGTCCTAACTTAACTATTTATATTGTGCTGTGTGGTATATTCATTTGAAGTTGAAGTTTCTTTCTTGTTTGGAGATATTCAAGCTGTTTACATACATGGGGAATGTTACTCACCAATAATTTGATTTGATGCAATCTGTTCTATGTGTCTTTATGTGTGTATGTATGAGATATATATTGGCATCAGCATCATCCTGCTTCTTCCCATTCGAACATGGGGATGGGGAGTCACAGCTTAGTGACCATCTCACCTAGCGGTAATATTCATACCATATACATACATACATACATACACACATGCGCATGCACACACACATACACACACACACACACACACATATATATATATATATATATATATATATATATATATATATATATATGTGTCCATTTCTAAATCTCGAAAGCTCATAATCTCGAAATTCAAAATACTGAGTCCAAAATCTCGAAAGTTCAAAATACTGAAAACTCAAAATACTGAATTTCATAATATCGGAAAAATAGAGTACACCAACACGTACAATATTCCAGCAAAACTACATAACAAAACATATTACTCTTCCCCACCTATAAGCAGGGGAGCAAGCCCCCCTGCACCACCTATGTAGGGAGTGTACCCCTCACATCCCCTGCTACTTAAATATATCAACTGCAAGATCGTACTCCACAGACAAAAATGGCAAACATACTATTATGTGCTTCATGACTGCCTGTTGTAACCTTAGTCATGTTGCCTTTTAAGTTGCTATACTACAACGTAACTCATGTTAATTTAGTGAAGTGTGATCTCGGAGTTGATATATTTAAGTAGCAGGAGGTGTGGGGGGTGCAAGGAGGCTTGCACCCTTGCTAATAGTTGGCATAAACTATTATGCTTTGTCTTTTTTTTCTCTATGTGCTTCTGATGGAGTATAGTAAATGTTGGTATCCTGTAGGTTTTTCGATATTATGAAATTCATTATTTTGAGTTTTCGGAATTTTGAACATTTGAGATTTTGGACTCAGTATTTTGAGATTATGAGCTTTCGATATTTAGAAGTGGACCATATATATATATATATATATATATATATATATATATATATATATATATATATATATATATATATATATATATCTATATATATATATATATATATATATATATATATATATATATATATATATATATATATATACATATATATATAAATATATATATATGTGTGTGTGTGTGTGTGTGTGTGTGTGTGTGTGTGTCGCACTGCATTTTAAAGAATGCTGCTTTGGTTGACAAAGTGTAGGGCATGTTTGCTTATTAATTTGGGAGACTAGCATATTTTTTGAACGACAATTTGGAAGGCTTGTTAATTTGTCAACAAAAGTAATTGAAGGCACATTTGGGGTGGGAGTTTCTGTACAAGTGTGTTTGAGTTAGGGATATAGTAGGAGTTGGATAAGAGGATAGGCTTAGGGTTTTTTGAGAGTTTGTGTGTTTTGCAGTTAGAGGAAAAGTTAATTAAGATAAAAGCTTTTGTATCAGTGTTTGCAGGTAATGGAATAGATTTTAGTGTATGAGTGTTTGCAGCTTAGAGTTAGAGTTAAGGTTAGGTAAGGGCATATGCGTGTGCGTGTGCGTGTATGGTGAGTGTACAAGCTTTCTTGTGGTGTAGTGGTACTGTTAAACAAAATGTTTTTATAAAGCAAGGTACATGGCTACAGTTAGGGTCAGGGTTAGAGTTCATATGCAGGTGAAGCAGGAAGCAAAAGGTGGTGATGTATGAAATCTCCTTATGCTGTCAGTTATTGATTTAGCAAAGAACAATCTAAACAGTAGATTCTGAGCTATGAAACAAGATAAAGGATCTTATATTTAATTAGCAAACAGCAAATCAGCTATAAAATAGTTATAATCCATGACACATCATAAAACAATTCATTGGCATTCATATTTTATTTTATACAAAATAGTGCGATTTTGTTTGCATATACTACATGGTGGTTAATGCTGTTTAGCACTGCTTTATATTGATTAACACATGGCAATCATGCCTTAGGTGGTGCTGCAGGGCTGCCTATGTCGAATGCCCATACTACACTCCCTATATATGTTTGAAAGCAGGTAGTGTCAACTTAGGCATCCCTTTTACTATATGTGTGAGTCAGAGAGCTATATCATTTCCAGAGTTCCTACTGAGCCGGTGTATGTGCTATGCATTGCCTCTTTGCCAAGGCAAAAGCATTCTGGGCACGCCTCCTTCTGCATACTGGGGCAGGCTCAGGTTGTTCCTCCTCTGAGTCACGCTCTGCCTGTGATAGCCTTGGCAATGGTGGGGGGCTGTTTGGCCCAGGCCTATGCTGGTCCTGCTGCAGCTGTTTTTGCAGGATCATATTATGCAGCATAGCACATACCATGACAATTTGGGTACATGTAGTTGGTGAGTACTGCAAGGCTCCACCAGATGTGTCCAGACACTGGAACCATGACTTGAGCAGCCCAAACACATGCTCTATTACATTACATGTTTGTGCGTGTGCCTCAATATGGCGTTCCTGTTCAGGTGTGTGTGCATTTCTGATGGGTGTCAACAGCCACGGCTCCAGTGCATAGCTAGCATCCCCCACTAGGTGATCATGTAGTATGTCCCCATTGGCAAATGTCTGGTACAGCTGCATCAGATGCCAAATATGGGAATCATGGTAGCTTCCAGGGCAGCCTGCACACACATTCAGTATTATGCCCTGGACATCAAACACGACCTGGCAGTTGATGGAGGGGAAGCCCTTGCGGTTGAAGTAGACCCTACCCCGCTCGCCAGCTGGTGCTTTGATGCGTATGTGCATGCAGTCTATTGCATCCACTACCTCAGGGTATTCCACTATTTGCTGGAAGAGATGCATATTGCTGGCCAATATCTCACGGGAATTGGGGAAATATACATGATCACAGACATGCGGAACTGGTGTAGTATCCTGGATGCTGATGCCTGTGATCCCCATCATATCACCAGTTGGTCTCTGGAAGGTACCTGTTGCTAATATTCTTAGGCCAACACATACTTTGGTTTCCACTGGGATGGGTTCTCCCCTGTTGGTTCTGTGTGTGAGGCGTGGCTTGCACAGCTCAACATTTTGCTGCAGGAGGTCTCTGTCCACTCTACAGCGCTCCACTATCTCCAGCTCATGTAGCCCCTGGTAGGTTACCCTGGGCCTGTACACTCTTCTCCATCTCCTCACTGTGGGTTGTCCAGCAGCACTTCCATTGTCACCACCCTCAGTATGTTGCATATGTCACCTTATAACAGTAATGGCAGCCCCTAACATTTCTTTGTCTCAGTAAAGCTTTTTCAGTTTTCACTTCTTTTAGCTTACTGCAGTGTCTGTTGTGAGAAACATAATGGACTGTTGTTTGCAGAGTTTTAAGTGCTAGGCTGGGCTGGGCTAGTGTACTGCCTGTGTAATTGCCTGATTCTGATTATTTTCACCTGCTAGCTCTGCTAGTATTCCCTGGTAGCTTCCTACTATTTGTTGTGCTTCCTTTTTCCTTTCTGTTTTCTCGGGGGGGGGGGTGCTGTGCACACAAGTGCAAACACATGCACAGCAGCTAACATGCGTGCACACATGCTTACATGGACTAAATCTTGCTTATTTGGGTTAAAATGTGTGCACACCAGCGCAAACACGCTTACAACTCTTTAAACAGCCTTATACATGCTTACTCCAGCTTAAATGCGTGCACTCTGTTTTACTCGGGTTTACACGTGCACACAAGCGTACTTACCCGCTCAGCAAGAAACTTTGGTGTTATCCACGGCATACACCTTCCATTTCCTGCCTTTCCCTAGCCTACTTGTTGACACACCTCTTTCCATGATATGTGAATAACAGCTGACACATGCCACTCTGCACCAATGAGCTTCACTTCTTTCATACATACTCCCCTCGTGATGTCACCTATCTTCTACTCTGTTACTCCCCATATCCTACGACTACATTCCACTGACTGTGCTCATTTGCTATGTAAACTTGTGATTCACTATCCTAACGCTCATTTACATAGGATTGCCTACTAATGCTTGGTTACATGTCTTAGACTGAGCTTCCCCCCTTAGCAACCTCTACTCGGTGGCCATGTTGTCTTCAGCCTGCCATTCCCTTGCATTGTACATTAAAAATTTCAATAAAATCCACATTTGTGGGTTTTAATTTTTAGTATTCTGGGTTTTAGAGCACACCCCGTGTGCGCAGCGCTGCGCTACGCTTAAACATCAGAAATCGGCAAAAAAAATAAAATATTATTATTTTTATATTGCATCAGGAAACATTTCACATGGCCGTATATTTGGCCATTGGCATGCTTCCTGCACTGGATGCAACCTTTATTTGGAGCTGTCACAGCTCCGTTTTGCTATTTGCAGAACGGTACTCAGTTGTCAACTGAGTACATTTCTGCAAATAACACTGCCCTTCCTCGGACAGGCTCGGGTTTCCTGTATCGCAAATTTACCTCATTTGCATGCCTTTCACCTGCAATTGAGGTAATTTGCATATCCCAGCCCTGTCCGTGTAAGAGCTGTTTTAGGAGCTCTCATACATGCCCCTACAGGCTGTTCTTGGATCGATCGTCGGACATGATGGCTGCATGGAGTCTTACTCTACTCTAAGACTCCGTGCAAGCCTTCATGAATCCGGCCCTCACATTAGCTGTTCATTCTGAATTATGAAGTAGGTATACTACACTTTTTTTAGATGTGATGTAATGTTGTTTTCTAATATGGCATCCTGGCATCTTCCCTTTTTTTTTAGAAATTTTGCTGTAACATGCCATTATGATGTCCTAACTTAACTATTTATATTGTGCTGTGTGGTATTTTCATTTGAAGTTGAAGTTTCTTTCTTGTTTGGAGATATTCAAGCTGTTTACATAAATGGGGAATGTTACTCACCAATAATTTGATTTGATGCAATCTGTTCTATGTGTCTTTATGTGTGTATGTATGAGATATATATTGGCATCAGCATCATCCTGCTTCTTCCCATTCGAACATGGGGATGGGGAGTCACAGCTTAGTGACCACCTCACCTAGAGCTAATATTCATACCATATACATACATACATACACACATGTGCATGCACACACACATACACACACACACACACACACACACATATATATATATATATATATATATATATATATATATATATATATATGTCCATTTCTAAATCTCGAAAGCTCATAATCTCGAAATTCAAAATACTGAGTCCAAAATCTCGAAAGTTCAAAATACTGAAAACTCAAAATACTGAATTTCATAATATCGGAAAAATAGAGTACACCAACACATACAATATTCCAGCAAAACTACATAACAAAACACATTACTCTTCCCCACCTATAAGCAGGGGAGCAAGCCCCCCTGCACCACCTATGTAGGGAGTGTACCCTCATCTTTCGTTACTTAAATATATCAACTGCAAGATCGTACTCCACAGACAAAAATGGCAAACATACTATTACGTGCTTCATGACTGCCTGTTGTAACCTTAGTCATGTTGCCTTATAAGTTGCTATACTACAACGTAACTCATGTTAATTTAGTGAAGTGTGATCTCGGAGTTGATATATTTAAGTAGCAGGGGGTGTGGGGGGGGGTGCAAGGAGGCTTGCACCCTTGCTAATAGTTGGCATAAACTTTTATGCTTTGTCTTTTTTTTCTCTATGTGCTTCTGATGGAGTATAGTAAATGTTGGTATCCTGTAGGTTTTTCGATATTATGAAATTCATTATTTTGAGTTTTCAGAATTTTGAACATTTGAGATTTTGGACTCAGTATTTTGAGATTATGAGCTTTCGAGATTTAGAAGTGGACCCATTAAGATATATATATATATATATATATATATATATATATATATATATATATATATATATATATATATATATATATATATATATATATATATATATATATATATATATATATATATATATATATATATATATATATATATATATATATATATATATATATATATATATATATGTGTGTGTGTGTGTGTGTGTGTTGCACTGCATTTTGAAGAATGCTGCTTTGGTTGACAAAGTGTAGGGCATGTTTGCTTATTAATTTGGGAGACTAGCATATTTTTTGAATGACAATTTGGAAGGCTTGTTAATTTGTCAACAAAAGTAATTGAAGGCACATTTGGGGTGGGAGTTTCTGTACAAGTGTGTTTGAGTTAGGGATATAGTAGGAGTTGGATAAGGGGATAGGCTTAGGGTTTTTTGAGAGTTTTTGTGTTTTGCACTTAGAGGAAAAGTTAGTTAAGATAAAAGCTTTTAGTGTATGTATCAGTGTTTGCAGGTAATGGAATAGATTTTAGTGTATGAGTGTTTGCAGCTTAGAGTTAGAGTTAAGGTTAGGTAAGGGCATATGCGTGTGCGTGTGTGTGTGCTTGTATGGTGAGTGTACAAGCTTTCTTGTGGTGTAGTGGTACTGTTAAACAGAATGTTTTTATAAAGCAAGGTGCATGGCTACAGTTAGGGTCAGGGTTAGAGTTCATATGCAGGTGAAGCAGGAAGCAAAAGGTGGTGATGTATGAAAACTCCTTATGCTGTCAGTTATTGATTTAGCAAAGAACAATCTAAACAGTAGATTCTGAGCTATGAAACAAGATAAAGGATCTTATATTTAATTAGCAAACAGCAAATCAGCTATAAAATAGTTATAATTCATGACACGTCATAAAACAATTCACTGGCATTCATATTTTATTTTATACAAAATACAAATATTTTACAAATAACAGTTTACTAAAAATGTGTTAAAAGAGTAAGCTTTTATTGTTTCTTAGTAAATGTAACCAATACCTACCTGAATTCCATCAGCTTTGTTATTTGGAATGGTATCATAATATGTGTTTATGTCATCGCGTCTACCTTTAAGTGAAAGAAAAATGCAACAGCATTAAAACTGAAGATACTGACTGGACTAAAACAACTAATTGCATTTATTATTACCTACATACTCTAGAATTATCCATTATATACAGCTTATATCTAGTGACAAAACATCAGATCATTTTACATCCGTTTTTGATTAACCCACATTGCCGCCAACTAGTCACTGGAGAAGGGTTGAAGAGGTAATATGTGGGTTGAAACTACAAATGGCTGCTAAATAGCAGGTTGGATGTTCATCCTTTAGCATCAGTTGGAAAAAATATAGTTACATAAAAATAAAGTGCACATGGTAAGATCGAGCAATTGATTGCAGGGTATTATAACCTCCAGATCCCCAGAGAATCAGGCTCTATAGAAGAAGCTGTAATTTAATAAAAAATAAGGACAAGGAGTCCTAGTGATGGAATGGGAATGGGAATATGAAGTTTTAGGGATTTTAGTCAATGAGGATCATGACAGAAAAGCAATAGAAAAAGTTGTTTAAATGGTTGGAGAGGTGAAGAACTTATAGGCAGCTAATATGAGAATTTCAATTAGTAAGTACCAAATATTCACTAAAAGTAAAACATATTTGCTTCCTTAAAAATATAGTAGCAAATGCTGTGCTTCAGTTACTTAGCAAACTAAAAAGAAAGTGACATTTGTGTCTTCAAATTAGTTTAAAGTGAACGTAGAGAAAGTGATTCGATTCAACTGAATGGATTGGATCTCCAGTATTTTTAACTTCTCCGAATATTAAACAATATCAGAGAAAGTTATAGTAGTTAAGGGGGGAGGGGGAAGCTCAGCTGCATTCATGTCCATTTAATGGAAAGGGCTGGGTAGATCACATTTGTTTTTAATGTAAACTGAAGACAGATAAGCAACATGCACTCCAGCAGTGGGAGATACCTGACTATTCCAGGATGGCAGTCATTATTCCGGCAGGAAGAACATGCCTCAAAATCATAGATGTCTGTGTGTGTGTGTGTGTGTGGGGGGGGGTACTTCTTATGGTGCATGCACTGATGTGACTGCTCTAGTGGCTATCCTAACACCTGCAAGGGAAACACAGCCACTCTCATACAAGAGGTGAACTTATTACAATAGGTGACATGAAAGCACCCCGTCACAATGGTGAGCTGTGTCACTGTACAGCATCATGCATAGGTACTGCGGGTAAACCCACAAATGTAGAGGGCAGTGGTGGCCCTGTTTCAAAAGCTGATGACCAGACAGCTGTGATGATATAAGAACACATGTTATGAGCCAGGCAGAATAGGTGCACCCTGTCCTGATGCCAGTTGAAGCACATACACTGATTCAGGTAGGCTGAGGAGCATCACCCCACTATTTGCATGCTCATCTTACTTATGTACTCCTGTGCAGGACATTCCAGCAGGCACATGATAACCAAATAACCAATCACATGATAACCAACCAAGACATAGTCACATTTAACCAATGGGCCTTTGGGGCCCCGGAACAACGGCTGCAATATGTTCAAAGCTATTACAGAAGTTTCAGGCTTTATCTTGTGTATCTAACTATAATTATGCAGCTGTAAATGAACTGTGGCAATACTTTACATCCTCATACAAATTCCTTGCAGCTACATACTTCAACATATGTGCAAAGCCATTGGCTAGCACTTTGTTGGTGACCTCTGTGTACCACCCTTTTCATAGTTCCCAGTCCATGGCTGCATATGATGTGGTCCTGGTATGATGGCTATGCTTGTACACCTTCCATGTCATACTTTGTCTCCACTGTTACTCACTGTGCACACTTTGAAAACCTAATACTCTGTTATTGCCCTCAGTGCACCATGAATTCCATGGCACCCAACCTGTGGCTGTATATTGTGAATGCTTGCAATGTCTGCTGCTATGCTAGTGACCTTTTTGCACTATGCATGCTTGGCACCAAGTGCAGAGCTGAATATTGTGTGTATTTGGAATATGCATTGTTCTGCTGGTAATGTCTACATACCACCTATGGCATACACCTTATCTCTGACTGAATACTGTGTGCATTTGGAACACCTAGCTCAACTGTCAACCTGTGACCTCTCTATACTGCTTGTATTGTTGCTTCCAGTCTATGGCTAATTACTAAATGTGACTGGGATAGCTAGTGCTCTTTTGGTGACCCCTGTGTTCCTCTCTGTCCATGCTTACTGAGTTTGCTCAAAATACCTTGCATTTTACATGTGACAGTTCTGCTCGTTCTGTGCCATGGACCTGTGTACAGCTGTATATGGTATGCACCTGGAATAGTTAACAATATGCTCACAGCCTGTGTAAATACAATAGTGTATTGTCCTAGTCATAGATATGAGAAATACATTCATATATTGCCTGCTTAGTACTCGTAACAAATTCTTACATTGTTTATACTCGAATGGTAAATTCATAGATATTTTATGTCGTAACCTCATAGCTATATGTCACGAACATACAGTGCCCTGTCATGTCCCGCTGCACTTTCAGTGTCCTTCATAATGCATGCCATATATACATTCTGTACAACATTTATGTGTGTGTGTGTGTGTGTAATTGCTTGTTTGTTTACAAGCACCACTTGCATTGTCTTTCATTACTGGGGCAGATATATGCCTTTCTCTGTAGTTATCTCTGATTTTTTGCCAGTAAGATATTAACCTTAGACAGTCTCCAAACATTAGTGAGGCTCTTGACATTGCTGTGTATTGCAGACACATCGTATTTGCAGTTCTTGGGCTGATGTCCCATATGACTAACAATGTGTGAGGTGTACTATGATAGGTGATTCACATGCAACACACATGCTACTCTGAAAATTATATGCCATCTAGCTGTAGACATTTGACACATATGGAAGCAAGGCAGTCTGCAATAGTGTTTTACTCTCACTTGCCCACTGTGACATGCACACACACACACACACACACCCCTACCAGAGTCATCTGTTGTATATGGAACACCTTTGACTCTATGTGTGAAACATGCACTGGACCTGTTGACAACCTAGAGCCAACATGTCTCTTTATGGAAGACTAAGAGCGACTTGCATCCTCCCTGTGTCATATTTCAGTTTCTTACGGTGTGTATGAAAAAGGTGGATTGTGGTGCTTGATTTTTCTAAACAGATATTATCTGTATGAAGCATTGTACCCAATGTGTGTGTGTCTGTGCATGTGTTTGTGTGCGTGTGTGTGTCTTTGTTTGTGTTAGTGTATGTGTGTGTGTTTGTGTGTGTTGGTGGGTGTAAACATAAACATGGACATAACATTTGGTGACATGTTCTTCTTAGCAGTTATGTCACTAAAACTTTTGCTTACTGTTAGATGTACCACTAGGACTTGCATCCATCCATTCATTCAAAATAACATTTCAGACATGGATCCTCTTGCATTACTTTGCCTTTCATGCCACTGCAGTGGGACAATGGGTGTGGATGCATGCCTCTTTTCATGTATGTTAACGATTTGTCATATTTTCTGGATGCACCCCTTGTGGCTCTCCAGCAGAACATCTGCAGCCAGCACTAGGAGGAGGCATGTCAGGTTGATGCAATTATGTGCATCAGGAAATGGAGGATGTGATGATCACTTTTGTATGAGTCAGCCCATACCAGCAGGGCCAGAAAACTAAAGAGCACACTGGTAAGCTGTCAAACCACAGCTCTTATCTGATGGCAATGAATGTCACTACAGGCTATGTTACAACACACTTAAGCTGTTTATACTACAAGATGCTCTTGGAGTATGGCTATCCCCTGGACTTTACTTTCACCACTCTTAAAAGTATGCAGTGCACCCCTCAGCATCATTACACTTATGGTTCATATAGCACCTTCATAAAGGAGCATCCACATACGTAAAGGCAGCAGAAGTTTCTAACACTGTTGTGACTGTGGATAATAATTAGATATCTGGCATCATACACTGGGTGCAATCACTGTTGTATCTGGTATAAGCTGATTAGGAATCTCAGTCATTTATAGTTCTGGAATGCAGGCAAAGGATTTTATGAAGCACTTATTCACAAATAGTACTTTTATGGGATGTTAGTATGGTCAGTCACACGCTAATTCAATAAAGCCAAAATGGTCAAGAGTGCAAGGCCATTATACAAAACACAGTAAAGGTCTGAGATTTTACATCCTCACAGTTAATTATACTAGGAGACTGTAAGGGGTATAGGGGCTTTGATGCATGTTAAAATACAGTATTTTCATTTTATATACCAGTGTTAACCAGACAAGCTTCCCTAAATCAGTTTTTGACAGACTACCCACTATTCAACCTTTTTATATAATAGATCTATGAAACCCATAAGAAGGAAGGATAAACGATGTCTGTAACTGATGTATAGTCTATAATTGTTATAAAGTTCAGAGAAACTTCAAACAAGGAATGACTAAGACCATGATTTAAAGGGGAGAGGCATGCCTCCAATAACTTGCTAATGATTATGATGTAGTAATGCAACAACAACAACAACAAATATACCAAACAAAACAAGCAGAAGCTGCACTCATACCAACACTAATATGTGGTTTTGTTCTTTTCCAATTCTAGTTTCACTTTGCAGCTTTAAACAATGTACTTAAGTGGAAGCTGCCACTTCCCCTATTGCAAAATGCTTTTCTTTAGTGCTGTAACACAAACTATACTATCTCTGTGGAACAGATCAGCTTCTGACTAAACACTGTTTGCTTCCTACTCAGATGTCTCACTTTATCAGCAATGCAGAATGAATTACACCAATGTTTAGGCCTAACTGGAAGTATGTCAGAACTGTTACAAAAAGCTGCTTCATATAATTTTGCATCAGCAACATTTTGTGACGTGAGTATTATTATTTTTTATTTTTGCTTCACTTCACTTGTATCTTGATTCTCCTCATAGGAATCTATCTCACAGCATCTTATGCTACTATCTTAATTGTTCCAGAAAATACCATGTAAGAAGTCTCACATTTCTGTTGTGAAATCTTCAAAATCAGACACAGCATTGTCCTGGTGCAATAGACTAAGAAAATTGGTCGTAGACGTTATGTAAGCAAATTCGATATTCTCTGCCACCATTTAGTTCCATTGTTTGTCACACTCTTTAAAGCAGTCCCAGGACAAGTTTTAGCCACCCTGTTATTACTACAAATAACTTCTTCATACTGTGATACTTCTGCATGCAATCCGGTACCACCTTCTGTGATCTTTATCAATAAGTATGATTGTTATCACAAAGGATTAAGGCTGCCAATCATTAATAAACTGCTTTCTATAGCCAAAAGTACAAGGTTTAATTCTAGCACCACTATATGCCTAATGTGTGATTCTGAGCACAGCATTTAATCAGTCATTGTGCTTCTGATGTCCTCCTACAAAGGGATGTTCATGTCCAGTGGTCTTGCCTGGCTAATAAATAAAGTATAGCAAGTCCAGTTACTAGCAGCTACCAAGTAATAATTTTATAACTTATTGGACTTTTGTAAGTGGTTGCCAGATAATGTCTCAGAAGCCAAACTTGTGTCAAACACCTTATCATCTAGTGATATTTGTGCAAACTATAGTGAAATTCAGGATGCATTATTCCTGTCAGACTGAAAGCTTATTATATACAAGGCAGAACTAGCCTCATGAATCCCTGCCTTTATGGGTTGTAATTCTGCTGTTTCTATGATCTGGCTAAACATTAGTTTAACCAGTCTGTTTCTAAAACTGTCTGCACAAGAAATATAGCAATAAATAAATACCTCTAAGTAATTCTTTCATCCAGTCAATGGAGTCCTGGTGCTACCATATAATGCTATTGGTGTTAAATTGAACCAGTTGGTCTCTATTGCTCCTAGCCATCCATGCACAAGCACCACTGCCTCCAGGATAATATAAGATCATGATTCATAGATATATCAAATAGCACTTGGAGGATTAGTACAGTCACTCAGTCATTAAGACAGTCACCTCATTTCTCCTGTCCGGCATCCAGCCTTCGTCTGTGGTCATTACTTGTTTGACAGCTGCATCCTCTCCTTTCACTTTTGTGGACTTTCTTTGGACACTCCAATATCATGCCCCCTCCCAAAATGTATACATTTGACTAACTACCCTTATAATTACCCCTTGCCAATATGGTCTAGGTCTTCACTGAAAAGACTCATAGATGGACCAGTTAATTTATGTCATTAACAAATGAATACATTAAAATTACTTCAAAGACAATGTTGATTCTGTATCCTATATAATCAGTTTAAGGACACTATTAACATCAGATAGAAAATGTATATAGAAAAAAATAGACGGCTGAAGTTGGTCTTCCCTCCCTCATCATGTCCGGGGCATATTAAATGGTTCTACAATGGAAATAACCACAACACTTCAAAAGCAGCACATCATGCCACCAATTACTTCAATTCACAAGCAACATCTCGTAACTTTGCTAAATATGTCTTTCTTCTCCTCCTGCTGTACACAATCAGGTTAAATGTATTGCTCTGCCCTGAAGTAACATATGAATGCAGTGGTGCCTTATTCACGGATTACATTTCATCAAAATCTTCCCACTTCAGTCATTTCATTCATTGTTCCTGCTTCTTCTGCATCATAGTTTCAGAGGAAGTCAATTCTATCATGGTGCTAAATGGATGTAAGACAGAAACTAATATTGGACAGGATGGCTGCCTGCCACAAGATGCAAGCAAACACTCATACAATGGCAAAACACTTACTGGCAATTGGAAAGCTGACCAGTCTACCTAATGTATGTCTTAGGGATGTGGAAAGAAACTAGAGCACCAAGCAAAACCCTATAAAAACACAAGGAGAACCTACAGATTCCACACAAAAGGTAACCCAGTCAGGAACATAAATGGAACATTGTGTGATGTCAGCTTTCAAACCTGCATGCAGAGTCTAAAAAGAGGTCTGTTCTCAAACTTTGATAAGCTGCATTTAACAGCAAATTTAGGAATGGGTCCTAGATTGAAACATTAATATACTTTCAAGAAAATCCATTAATGATAATAATGTCTATACACAAACAAGGCCTACATGGGCATGTATATTTCCTCATCCCCATTTTAGAGTAGTAGTGTACATAATAAATAACCAAGACAAAAAATGTATATACATATGTCAATCAACACAGATTCCTCCCATCATGTTAACATAGCTCCACAAAGGAAAAATGCATATGAAGGCACTTTATATTTTCGGTCAATACTTGCACAGAACTTTATAGACAGCTGCAGTTTTCAATGTTCCATATTATCTAGGTATTTGCTGGATAAACAGAATCCCAACTAAGAAAAAAATCCAAAAACAACTGACAGTGTCACATAATCTCTGTTAATGTACTTCTCCCAAGAACTGAACATGGACTGTCTACGATTTCCTTTCTCTTCCCTGATAATACAAAAAATAATTACAAAAAAAATGGATATTCGTTTTCATCAATGCCATCAACACTAAGCTTGCCTTTTTTTAAGTTAAGAAACATGACTACATGTAATTGCCATGTTATATAGTTAGTTTGGTTCAGTATTGCCACAGGGACAGCAACATATTATCTTTTCCATCCAATACCTCATTTGATAACTTTTTTTTGCAGCAATAAAAGTTAAAAGAAACATTCTGCAAAATCATTTGTAGCAGCATCTCCAAGTGCACTGGAGGAATGACCAATTCTATTTCATGTAAGAAAATGAGACTTTTCAACAGCAAATTGGAGAACATTATCTCTTAACTATGTGTTGAGGCAATTAATACAAAACAGACTATTTTCTGAAATCTACTGATTGTGGCTTGAAATATAATTGTAAGCATTTGAAATATTTGTACCCATGTACAGAATGTATTGCAATAATCAAGAATCTTCTCTAAAATCAATGTGCAACCTTTGTGTAAATACCACTGTAAATGTTTAGGAATGAAGTGTTCTTGCCATGGCAGCTTTTGTTCAATTTGTCAGAGTTCATGTTCTTTTCAAGTATTTCATTTGTGGATCTAGCTTTGGCCAAAAACAAACTTGTAAGACAAAGTCTTCATAGTTCCTCAATACGTAACATATGATTCCTCTAATACTATTTTTCTGAGTCTCCAGGGATAATTTTTCTCCAAAGAACACAAACATTTGCCATAGAAAATGAAAATCTTCTGTTATACTTTTTCTTATCTACCTGAACAGGCCACCCTTACATTCCTTATCTTAATATTAAAACATTCTTGTTTCACCTTTCACTGCAGTGTCCTGTATGCAATTCTCTACAACCCCGCTGTTACTCTGAGTCCTTCCGTCTTTTACCACACTAGAAGTTTCTGATAATGGACCTCTCTACAGTTCTGTGCCATTTGGAGTTATGATACTCAATGTAATAGTCATTGTGAAGATTGGACAAAGACAGGTGAAAGCTGCCAGCCTAGTCAAATAGAATTTGATACATAATTCTATCAACTGTATAAATAAATCTAAAATACAGGCTTGTGTTTTTAAATGTAAGAAAACACTGTAAAATGTAAACTTCAAGATTGTTGCAACATTGTCATCTGCTGTAAGGAGAACCAAGCCAAGTATTTCAAATGTGTCTTTTAAAGTTGAACTGATGTCGAATGAAGTCTTAATAAACTTTATTATTCTCCACAGTCTACTTGTTGCTGGCTATTATTACTTTTTATGCTACTTGTATTTGCCGTGCAACTTCCTACGTGCAGGGGAACTTTATTTCGATACTTCTATCCATAGCCCATGATATTCCCTTTGCATGTCACATGGGCATAAAATGTACAAAGAGGTGTATTATGCAGAACTTCTATTGGCCTGGAATTTCCAGAGATGTAACAGGGTACTGCAGGACCTGTGAGCAGTGCCAAAAGGTAGGCAAGGCAGGAGACAAGGTGAGAGCTCCTTTGATGCCTTTGCCTGTGACTGAGGAGCCATTTCAAAGGGTAGCTATAGATATTGTGGGTCCTCTGAGTACCCCAAGTTCCACAGGGAAAACGTATATCCTAGTTATTGTAGATTATGCTACACGATACCCTGAGGCAGTGGCTTTGTCCTCCATTGAGGCCAAGAAGGTGGCAAATGTTTTGCTAGAGATTTTCAGCAGGGTAGGTTTCCCATAGGAAATACTGTCTGACAGAGGTGCCAATTTTATGTCAGACCTACCAGCTTGTCTGCGGAAGTCCTGTGGGGTGAAGCACATGAAGACCACCCCCTACCATCTCCAGACTAATGGTCTTGTTGAGAGGTTGAACTCTACAATCAAGTCCATGCTATGGGCATTTGCAGATCGGTTTAAGAGGGAGTGATGCAAATATTTGCCCCATCTGTTGTTTGCTTACAGAGAGGTTCCCCAGGAATCCACATGTTTTTCATTCTTTCAGTTGCTGTATGGGCATAGGGTCAGGGGACCTCTAGATTTAATTTGAGATGAGTGGGAAGGTGAGAGTGAGTCTCACAAGGAGTAAGTTGTGGCATATGTCCTGAACCTCAGGACAAGGCTCAGGGAACTCATGGGTCTGGCCCAGGGGAACCTGGCAGAATCCCAACAACAGAAAAAGGTGTGTTATGACAGGAATGCTCGAGCTAGAGAGTATGCTGTAGGGCAGCAGGTGATGGTTCTCATTCCTGTCAGACACAACAAGTTGCAAGCAGCTTGGGAGGGACCCTACAAGGTGGAAAGAAAGGTAAGTGATGTTAACTACATGGTGGAAGTGCTAGGCAGATGGCAGGGGCACAAATTGTACCATGTTAACATGATGAAACCTTACCATGATAGAGAGGCCCTTGTGCTGAGCATTTGCAGTGGATTGCAGGAAGAGTCTGAGCGAGATCTTGTGACTGATCTCCTCAGTGAGGCTCGGGCTGACACCTCGGTGGAAGGGTTAGCAATGTCCCAGCAGCTATCTCCTACCCAGGTTCGAGAAATCCGAGCAGTGTTGCAGGAATTTGGGGACATGTTCACTTGGAAACCAGGGTGCACCCACCTGGTGCAGCACTAGATGAATACAGAGCCCCAAAGGCCGATTAGGCAGGCCCCTTATAGGGTGCCTGATAGAGTCAAACAGGCTCTGAGGGAAGAGGTACAGGAGATGTTGGAACTAGGGGTAATTCAAGAGTCCAACAGTCCCTGGGCCTTGCCAGTAGTGTTGGTGCCAAAGAAGGATGGCAACACCAGGTTCTGTGTGGATTACAGGAAATTAAATAGTCACACAGAGTGAGATGCTTACCCCATGCCCAGGACAGATGAGACCCTAGAGCAGCTGGGTGGGGCTAAGTATCTTACAACCACTGATCTTACCAAGGGTTACTGGCAGATGCCCTTGACTCCCAGTGCTAGAGAGATCAGCCTTTGTGACTCTTTTTGGCTTGTATGAGTTTACAAAGATGCCCTTTGGGATGAAGAATGCCACAGTGACTTTCCAGAGGCTGGTAGATAATATCCTAACAGGAGCAGGAGGGTTTGCCCTTGCTTACCTGGATGATATTGCTATCTACAGCCATTCCTGGCAAAAGCACCTTCAACATGTCAGGGAGGTGCTGGGCAGACTACAGAGGGCATGGTTGACCATTAAGTTGAGTAAATGTCAGGTGGGTATGGCAGAAGTCTCCTCCCTAGGACATAGAGTGGGGAGTGGTAAGATAAAGCCAGAACCTGCCAAAGTGGAAGCCATTCAGGCATGGCCTGTGCCTGTTACCAAAAAGCAGGTGACGGCATTCTTAGGGACAGCAGGGTACTACAGAAAGTCCGTTCCCAATTATAGTACCATAGCTGCTCCCCTCACAGACCTGATAAGGAAGAACAGGCCAGATAAGGTAGTGTGGATCCCACCATGTGAGCAGGCATTTCAGAAGCTTAAGGAAGCTTTGGGAGGACCCCCTGTGTTAGCCAGTCCAGACTATAGCAAATAATTTGTTGTGCAGGTGGATGCTTCAAACTATGGGGTGGAGGCTGTACTTAGCCAGATTTCTTCAGAGAGCGAAGAGCACCCAGTGGTTTATCTCAGTCATAGGCTCAAACCCAGGGAGGAATACTATGCAGCGGTAGAAAAGGAATGTGTAGCCATAGTGTGGGCACTACAAAAATTTCAGTCATATCTGTATGGAAGAAAATTCACTTAGATGACAGATTACAACCCTCTAACATGGTTAAACAGAGCCATTCAGCAAAATTCCAAGTTGCTAAGATGGAGCCTGGGGTTGCAAGCATATGATATGTCAGTGCAGCACCACAGTGGGAGTAGCAATGCCAATGCAGATAGGCTCTCAAGACAGGGAATGGGATGAGGTACACCAAGATAGACCTGACACTCTCAAGTGATGTTTCTCAAGGGGCACTTGAAAAACTAGCTTGAGTTCCCAGGGGGGGGGGATATGTGAAGATTGGACAAAGACAGACAAGGCTGCCAGCCTAATCAAATATAATTTGATACATAATTCTATCAACTGTATAAATAACTATAAAATACAGGCTTGTGTTTTTAAATGTAAGAAAACACTGTAAAATGTGAACTTCAAGATTGTTGCAACATTGCCATCTGCTGTAAGGAAAACCAAGCCAAGTATTTCATACGTGCCTTTTAAAGTTGAAAAGATCTTATGAATCTCTTTAATGTTTTACAAGTCGGATCCAGCATGTCTGGATGAAGGTTTCATGCCCATTGTTTTAAGGCTAAAGTTTATGACCAGAATTTACATGTGGATGGTGCTTTACTGCTCTGGTTTCTGCTAGAGTATACATGTGAAATGTCTTTTATTGTTGTAAGTTTCTGAGCAGGTGTTAGATTGCTAAATAATGCAGATTGTGGCCTGACAACTCAGACCAGGTGTCAAGATGATGCAGTATGGATACTGGGAAAACCTAAGTGTCAAAATGATATAATTTGGGAGGGCCTCAGCAAAGCTGTTGGTTAGTGTTTAAAAACTATTGTTCAGGGAGAGACTGGGAGCTTTTTGACTTTGGAAATCTAACTCAGCACTTTGCCTTATGCTCACATGTAAGTTTTAGCACTGTGATTTCTTGTAGGAATAGTTAAAGCTAAAAAAGATTAATTAGGTATTTTTCTTTGAAATCAGATCTTTCCTACTGTATTGTTTTACATATTTCTGTGTGATCTCTGAACTTGAGTAGTGTTGTACTGTAGTAGTTTTGTCTTGTGTTTTAATTATTTATTATTAAATATTTTAAAAACCTTTACCTGTGGCTGGTTTATGTAGAGCTAATTTAAGCTCTATATTACACTGCATAATTTTTAGAGTTTACTGTCTAAGTCACTCCAGATAAGCTTTGACTGCTTAGCTATACTACCATTGGATTATAATATTACACAGTAATAATTGGATACCCTTTTAAGGGCCTTTTAGTAGCTAATAATTTTTAACTGGGTGGTGGCAGGAATTACTACCATATGGTCTGGGTAATAGGGGCACAGCTGGAGAACCTGTGCCAGCCTTTTCCCAGGAGGGTCTTTGTGGTTGTATAACCTCTTGTCAAAGTGTGTGTATGTATCAGCTACCTGGGCAGGGAGACGAAGCACTGGCTGGATAGAGAGGGTACTGGAGGTTTTAGCATGCCCAGTTAGGCTGATATCTGGACCCTATAGCTGTGCCAGGTGGGGAGTCTTATTGGGGACCTGGTGAGCAAGGGAGCAACCAGCCCCAGATTGACTGTGATCTCTGTGTGCACTTAAGGGAAATTGTACTTTACTGTGTGTATTAGTTATCCTTTCCTCTTCTCAGAGACAACCTCCCTGGTGTTAGTGGTGAGGATTGAGGATCCCTGATTGCTGGGCCAGGGCACGGTTGTCACAGTCATGCAGAAATGAAATAATACCTTCACATGTGCTGCTGAATGCAGATACAATAATGCCCATCACAGGACATGTGAAGTCGCCATGCAGACAGACCTTTAAGCTATTACAAAAGATGGTAACTGCTGTTTGTGTCTGATGCCTACTTTGTCCTTCTATCTCACAGGTACTGGTGGACTGTTTATTGCCTTTCAGTGTGTGAATATTTCCTGTCTGTAGAAGCTCACTGTTCCTGAGTAGGTATACTATATTGAATTATGCCTACAATACAATGTGTAGAGATATCATATGCTAATATGAGGGGTAGTTTCTGATCACAAACACTTTATCACATTATTCCTTCTTTACATCTCTTAAATGCATTTGTTTTCTTCAGTCTCCATTGCCATGTTACCTGTTCCTTCAATAATCAAAATAAGTATGTCAAGTATATACTTCTGTTAGGCATAATACACTTTCCCTAGTAGTTCACTAAGCAAAAAATGTTTAACTCATTCATGTATGTCAGAAGTGCATACCTCATGAATAGCCTTAATGTGCCCCTAAAAAAGATGAATAACATCTTTGTAGTGCATGGAGTGCCATGATTACATCCAAAAACTGCTAAATTACATCCTGGTTCAACACTACTCTAGTTCCAGACCTGGCTTTAATAACACTTACAGGGGTGCTTAACAGTTATTAAGCACCCCCTACATGCTGTGAACATAAGCCTGCTCTAAAACAGACAGCACTGACCAGTAAATAGCAGCAGGAAGACATGAAACAGCTTTGTTTCAACTGCAGTTTCTGCCTGCTGTCTGCTGAAGTCCACATGGCATTTTGAATTAAACTGCTTCCCATAGACAGGGAATACATATGAACATCAACCATTCCCATCATTTAAAAGCATCAAAGCATGTCATTTTTTTATCTTACTTTTTAATAGGCAGTAGTACATGGAGCAAATACATCTCCATGCACTACAAAGAATTATGAGTGGATCAACAATCATAACAAACTATTATGTGTTCTCAATGTAATTCACTTTTCAACCATCACTCTTGAGGTGAATTTATTGGCATCCATGTTGTGAACACATAACAAGTGGGTTATGATCACCAGCCTGATCACAATATTTTATGTTACGATAACCAGCCCAAGCACAATCCTCTATGTTCTGATCATTAGCCCAGTCATAATCCTCTATATTATGATCACCAGCCAAGTCATAATCTTCTATGTTATGATTATCAACTTGATCATAATCCTCTATGTTATGATCACAAACCCAATTATAATCCTCTGTATTACGATCACCAGTCTAGTCATAATCCTCTATGTTATGATCACAAACCCAATCATAATCATCTGTGTTATGATCACCAGCCTAGTTATAATCCTCTATGTTAGGATCACCACCCTGATCATAATGCTGTATGTTATATGCATATGGTCCAGACACTTTACTTGTGACTTGGCAAATACGCATTTTGATTGACTTGCTGTTACTCATACTCACAGGCTTTGCAATACTTTCAACAATTTTCATGTTCAGACTCAATTTCACTACTAACCAAACATAATCAGGGGATATTTTAATAAGTTTTGCATAATACTCTAAAATTGTGATGGTACATAACTAAAATCAAATAGCAGTCTTTTATAGACAAACTTTGATGACAATTTACCATTACATATTTTTTAGATTTATCATCCAGCAACACTTTCTGAACTTAGCTGCAGCTATCAGCCTGCCCAACTGCTGTATAGTATCTGATACATCCCTTTATATATAACATGGATAACAGTGAACCTGCAGTTATGATGCATATGAATATAATTATCATGCACATGAACAGAATTGCCCCTCTTTATAAGTGAAACAACAGATGCAACCCATTCACTATTTTCACAAAAGTGGTTTAACTCTTTTCTAATGTTTCCAACTCTTTTCTTTTTCAAATATTTTTTTTATTGTAAATAACTAGGAGTGACTTGAGGAACTTTGGAGAACATTTGAGTATGTCAGGATACTATATTTATTAAAGCACTGTGTACATAGTTTCTCCTGTCTCACTTCAGCATATATTTTTACCTTCCCAACAGTGTCTTTATTTCTTTCAACACACTTTGATTTACTATCTCATTATGTTTCCAGTTTAAAACAAGCATCAATGTGCTTCCCTCATAACTCTGAACCATCCCATTTCACCACAAGTAATTGTAGTTTTTTTTCTTTTGCTCTTCACGGTACGTAGACTGTAGCAGTAATCTGGTTCAGTACTGAAAACAACTGTCCAGCACACACTTTAAGTTTATATGTTGTAGCTTGGTTTTGTTGTTGGAGACTGGTTTCTTTAGAAATACAGACTGCAACTAGTTGTTGACAATAATAGACACAACCAACAAATGGACAATCTCCGTGTTTAATTTTTATATACATCATCCAATACAAAGGTAGATGTAAACACTTCCTTATCTTTATCATTTGACAGTGAAAATAGCAGTGCTTCCATTTCTTTTTTAGATTTGTACCTGGCATTCTTTTCATGAAAGCCCTTACTTTTAAAATACACTGCTGCTTGATATGATATGCATCTTCTTCTGTTCCAGTTTTCCCAATTTAGTGGATCTTGCTTCTTTAAAAGACAGACTTATGGGTTATGTTTTTGTTTATTCCAGCATTTTCCCCTCTTTTTGGCTACTCCTTGCATTTCAACTACATGTGCTGTGTCAACCAATACCTTCCTTGACTGCTTCTTATCTGAGTTTGTAATTTGAATACTCAGAGAAATCTCAAAATCATTTGTAAGTGCTACATTTTATTCATGTAGCAGTTTTTCCTTGACATATTTTACTAGAAATATTACAAATAAATCTTTCTGTTAGTACTTCATTCCAGTTTCCACTAAATCCACAATTTACTGTACACTGTTTCACCTCACCAGCATGCTGAATGCATTTTCATTAACATTGTGATTGTCATGATTAAAATGAAATTAATCTGCTATAATCAAATGTTTGGCTTCAAAATAACCATCTAATATTTCACTTCTTGTAATTTTTATTTTATTTTATTTTTCTTTCAATAGGTTAATCAAGATTCAAAGAAACTGATACGTGGAAGTACTCACTACAATCACAAATGTTGCCACATACTTTCCCTCAAAAATATCATTCACAGTAAAAAAAAAAAATGCTCATGCTTCTCAACCTATGCTGACTACAATTCCAAAGATAAATTTGTAAGTTCTTCCAAATGAATCACAGTCAGTTCAACATGAACATTTTAATGCATGTTTTTTATATTTTCTCTTTGATGTATTACAAAGACAAACAACACACATGATGACCATATGTAATTATTATGAGTGCTTTATTGCCAGATAACTGTCATAATGAGCTGTCACATTTTATAGTGCATTGTATGTCCCTTCTGATGCTTCATGTTACCAAATAACAGAAATAGAAGGTAGATATGCTGCAGTTCCTTAGTCAAAGGCTAGCAGGTGACAAGTAGAAGGGGCATATTTTCTTGTTTTCCTACAGTGTAAATGGATGGGAGACATTTAGATAATTTAAGCATCTCTAGGGATTATCTTTCAAGTTTCAATAACACAAGAGATTGGGCTTTTTGATGCCTTTACTGGTACCAAAGATCATTGCCTTATTTCTATCAGCTGATTATCAGTTGCTTTCATAAAAACACATATGAGCCTGGTAGCCGCAGTCAATAAACAATTAAGAGCCATGGTAGACTATGTAGTAGTTCTTGGATTAGAAAATGAAATACAAATTTTACTTAGAAGAGTTTCACTCCCTTTTATTTAGTGGACCTGTTTCACTTATTCAACACTATATAAATGTATACGGACACTACATAAAAATTCTGGGCTGGAGATGTTGGAGGTGCAGCCTGTGGGTACTATAAAGTCAAATAAATGTGTTTTTTGCCTTTTGATACAGCAGGGAGACCCATACAGTAGGTGCTAACAAAATCCTTTATGATCATGTAGCCAGAATTACTTTATTATTTAGTTACAAGCTCCAAGGTCTGGGTATCACCGGCTGAACAGGTAGCATACCCACCTTTGGTGCTGTATGATCTAAAGGCTTGTGGGTACTATACTCACCCCAGGTGACTGGATTAATTTTCCATTACTGACACTCCTAAGGATACCATCCTTCACACAAGACATTAAAGCAAGGGCTCATTTGTATAAATTGGTGCTAAAAGATCTCATGGTGTTACTCAAAAAAGAGTAGGTATCTAATTTAGAAATGTACATATATATATTCACATTGATAAATCTTTCATATTTACATATTTACAAATTTTGTCACTCAATATTACACATTCCTTTTATAAAAAAATAAATACTTTACATATTGCCCACCCCATCATTCAGTTCACAACCATAATTTTCTACCTTTTTCATAGCTCTCAGTCCTGTTTTTTGATATACAAAAATTCAGCACAGTAAACTTTCCAAATATAAAAAATGCATGCAACAATGTGTTTAATACCTTTGCAGGACCCCTATGCAATCACAATAATAGTTATATCTTTTACCGTTTTCTGCCAAATATCATTACTCTTCCCCCAAAACATCTTTACTCTTTATACAGTCCAGAAAAATGTGATTTACAGTTTCTTCCTCATTACATTTATTACATTTTCTCCCTTCACTGAACATTTTTTATGACAATCTCCATAAAAATATCCCTACTTTCACACAAACACATACATCAATCACACACGCACACACACGCACACATACACACACACACACACACACACACACACACACACACACACACACACACACACACACACACACACACACATATATATATGAGTACTTACAATGTCCAAAACTCCCAAATGTTAACGTTGATGTCAACACATCCAAACTGAAAAAACAAATGTTGTCATTACCTTTTGACCATAACCATTCATTTACAATCAGTAAGACCCATTATATCTTATGAGCAGTTTTCAAGAAAAGTTATCATTTTGGCTGGAATTCCACAAGCATATAATATTTCTAACATTTTCCATGACTGATGTTATTGAAAGCTTTCAATATATCATGAACAATCATTTTTCCCTCTAAGTCTCCCTGTCTTATAGTATTTGCTGCTTCCTTAGTAAACATCTTGATATCCTTCCCTTTAACACTATACTTTGTTTCCTAAAACATCTTTAACAATATCAGTAAAACTCTCCTGCAACATACCAATTATGAGTATTTAATCTAAATTTCCTAAAGTAATTGGCCTACAATATATTAAGTTTTTCCTACTTTTTTTTTCAGCTGCTTTTTCAGTCCCAGGCAAATTTCTTCATTATCCAGACCCTTAAGGAACCACTCCTGACCAACCTGCCCACAATGATTATCCCACAGCAGTAACACACTTCAAAGTACCCTAATGTGTCTCTTACTCCCCCCCTCATCATTTATCACGTATGTCAAATATTGTACAATATTAACATCATTTAATAAAACTCACACCTTCCACACCCAATTCTACAAACCCCTTTCATTAAAAGTTTTCTTTACAAAGTGAATATTTTTACATACACTCTGAAAACACATTCATCATTTGTGTGCTAATGTCCACTTTACACTGCAAATAACATTTATATGCAAAATAAAAGTAGTGTAAATGAAAATGTGCTCATTCCATGAGTAATGTTGTCTCTTAGTTTCCAACTTAGTCATAAATAAGTTCAAATGATTTAAAAGTTAGGTCAGAAAACTTTCATTCTCCAACTGAATTAAGGAATGAATGTGTGCAGTAAATCTCAAGACAGCAACTAAATTGTCCCACACAAGATAATGACCCAGTTTAGTGTCTTTTTAGGAGATATTCCTACCAATTTAAGCATTTTCTCTGAAGATCGTGTTCCAATCTTTGTTCAATGGCTGCAGCAACAACCACATAATGCCTTCTTTAATTTGGCTCATTTCCTGATTCACTCTTCACTGTCCTCATCAGTATGTAGTATGCTCATTCCAACATTTTCTGAATCTGATTGAGTAATTCCATCATTGATTGAAAGTTCCTCCCCATTTCAAACAACTCCTCAAAACTGCTTTACCTTATTGGACCGTGACAAATCGGTTTTCAGTCTGGACTCAAATTTATTCATCACTCATTGTTCTCTAAGCCATTTCCACCAAAGTCAGTCATGATGACTAAAGACTGTAACACACATTTTTTACAATTTTGTATTTGTAGTCTTTACACCTTTTTGGGCGGCCACGGTGGTGCAGTGGTTAGCATTGCCACCTCACAGCAAGAGGTTCTCCGGTTCGATCCTCGGCTGGGGTGCCTTCTGAGTCTGCATGTCCTCCCTGTGGCATCCCAAAGACATGCTGCAGGTGGATTGGACACTCTAAATTGGCCCTAGGTGTGCGTGTGAGTGTGCCTTCTGTGGAAGGTTGGGCGCCGGGCTGGCAACTCGACACCGTAAAACTCCACTGCCATTCAATGTGCGAACAGGTGATCCGCTGGCGACTAAACGGGGGAAAAAGCGAAAGCTGAAAAAAGAAAGAAGAAGAAGAAGTCTTTACACCTTTTTCATACCAACAATATTTACACTTTTCATATTGTCAGATTTATGTTTATCACATTAACTAAATTCCCTTATTTCTTTTAATTTTCAATATCTGTTTTACCTTTTAACCTCTCCCTAAATCATCAGCTTCTCTATTTTTATTATTAAGTAATCCATCATATCTTTTCCACAATACCCATATTGCTACACATATTTGTCTTATTTATCGATTCCATTTCCTTCCTTTCTCATATTTTCCCTACAATATCATATTCATGCTTATATTTTTGACTCATTTCCATTTATACTCATTCTGAAAACTTTCTACAGAGCATTTCATACTTTTTACATATCCTCTAGTAATTTATATTTCATATTACCTTGTACTGGTATCCATCTAGCACATGTATACACAAAAAAATAATTCACCTCACACAACATTTCAAATCTTTTTTCTACTATTTTTCATGACATTCATTACATCTTACATTAATTATTTCTATTGATATACTGAGTAATACTTTTCATGAATTCACCTTCAACTTTCCTGCTTTTTATATTTTTCTTTCCCCTTTATTTTCCACATTTCTTAATGTTTGACATATAACATTCTCCCATAATTTTATTTCTTGCTCCTTCACATCTCTTATTGCTCAAAAAGATGTATAGATGACAAATTTATTATAGCATTTTTTAAACTTTGATTTTATTCTTCTTTGCCATTATATATCACTCCTTTTTTACTGTGTTTAAGCTTGACTCCCAAATAAAGCTGAACAATATTTCTAATAGTTCCTTTTTCCAGCTGGAAACATATACTCAAGTTATGTTAGATTTTCCAATATATACTTAATTAACATACATACTTTTTTTCAAAATGACAAAATTTTCCCCAAATACAATCACTTTTTAATTTTTTCCAGTATCTCCCTCCATTGTCCAATTATACATTTATATTCTCCAAATTTCACAACTAATAAACTTATCTTTGTTTCTAGTGTAATATAGCCAAGGAATTTTCTTGATTTCACCAAATCAGTGACTATTTGACTGGTTTGATTTGTAGTCCAGCTTTTTAAACAATTGTTAATCCTCACCACAATTTCACTAAAAGAAACCTTACTGTAAGCCATAATAACATCGGTGCTGCAATTCCTTTCTCCATCTGCAATCTTGCTCCTCTCATTCCACAATGACATTTTTATATGATTGTATTTATCACTAATACAAAATGGGACATACTCAAGGTAGATATTTGTGGAACTCCTCTGTTATTTTTCTTCCCAGTCATTAATTTAATATGACTTTCACCTATGACTTTAGATAACACATGCTTATTACATTCACTACTGTTTACCCAACCTCATATTCCTCTAATGTCCTCCACATTGCCTAATAGCTCATGTTATCAAATGATTTGGCTACATCACTTGTTACTAATCTTATCTTTTTTTTTCTCTTAAAATAGTATCTAATACCTTTTAGCATTTTTTGACATTTCCTTCACCTCTCTTCTCTTTATCCCCTATGGCATTGTACAATACTTTCTGCATCCTTTTTGCATTATTTTTATAAAAAAATATAATCTGTATTTCCAGGTGTTATTGGCCTACGTTTTCATCTTTTCTTTTATTTATATATCTTCATTGGTTTACAGTTTCTTCTAATACTCCTTGTTTAATTTTCTATTCTTTTTCTTGCCCTTTTCCAACATCATTTTCACATTTCCATTTTCCCTTCTTCCTTTTCTTTTTTATAGCATCTCCTTACAAATTTTCACCTACTTCCATAAGTTCTTCCTGTTTATATTTTATATTGCCTTTCTCATCTATTATTCTATCTGCCTTCCTTTCCAAATAGAGGCAAGTCCTTATTAGAGAAATCTCCAAAGGTTTAATTAGGTAAAGGTGATTTTACGTGGGTGTGTGGAAAGGATTACCTTTCTCCATAACTTCAAGAAAATAATCAATAATTGACTTTTTCCCTGTAGCCAGCAATGTTAATAGGCTGCATTACTTGTCTTTTACCTTACAATGTCTTTAAGCCTCTCAAAAATATTTAGACAATTTGCATCTAAGAAACAAAGTTTCAGTTTAATTATTTGTGTGGTATACACCTTACTTGAATTACAAAGTCTTTCTTAAGGTATACCAGTTTTATTAATACAGCATCTTTCCAGTCCTATTCCTAGACATTGTAGAATTTAAATGAACCCTCCCATTCTGGATTTCTCCATGTTCTAGAGTAGATTCTCTGACTACTTTATTCTGAGCACCCCCAGTAGAAAAAACCCTCTAAGCTTTCCACAGATATCAATGAAGTATATTGCATTGTTATATTGTTGTATTATGTTGATATTGTATATCCTGTTAACTTACAAAAGAATTTTCAGTGAGTGCAATTTTACAAAAATAAGTCATGCAAAGTCACATTTAGTGAACCTCAGGTGTTTTTTTCTATGAGGCAAGCCCCTTTCA